>NC_140073.1:104220852-104774290 GCF_964194135.1 Talpa europaea | reverse complement strand
GTATTATTATTGAATAATCATTGCACTCAATTTGTTTATGTATTCATACAATGATGGGAATCTGGGTGATTTCCACCTCTTTGCTGTTATGAGCAATCCTGTTATAAGCTTTTATGTCCATGTCTGCCTGAAAATGTGTTTCTATTCCTCTTGCATAAATATTTAGGCGTGAAATTGCTGAGTCATAGAGTTAATTCTATTTAACTTCGGAGGAATCACCAGAAAAAAAAAAAAAAAAAAAAAGAAGTCCCACTAAGGCACATCAGAAGATAATTTTCTGAAATATTGACATGTTTTGCAAGAGAATGTTTGATAATGTCGGAAAATAATGGCAATAGCTATAAACCCATTCACAGTTCCTTCTAATAATGCCAATCTTTTAGAGAAAGCCTTTCTAGAATTGAGTTTGGGATGATAATTCCTCCTAAATACTAAAGACTGACTCCATTAAGACACTATAATATCTATTGCAAAGATGTGTGATGTGTTTATGTATAGGAAGATAATAACTGAGTTGTTTCCCTGTAGCATTTTATTTTCTAAGTAAAGTTACTATCTTTTTCTTGAATCCTTTCCATCACTAAGGCCATGAGGCTTTTTGTTTCAAACCAGAATTCAGATGTCAACTACAACAGCAGTAGAAAAAGATTACTCATCATCAAATTTGATATAAATCTATAGTAATGTTGGGGTTTTGTATATTAAGACTAAACATTACAGACCTGAACAAAGCATAGGTTCCAGAAAAGGAACAATAATACAATATATAAGGGAAGTACTTGCCTCACAGGAAAAGGTAAACATGTCCTGTTGTTGGTCAGTGGATGAAGGGAGAGAAAAATTTAAGAGAGTGGGGTCAGATGTGAGTGAGCAGGTTCTCTCTCCTACCTCACTGCGGAGCCACACTGTTCACTTGAACATCGCCTCTGCACGCAAATAATTCCTGTTCTGGCAAAGCAAATAAATGTTGTTAGATAGGGATTATGGATCTCTGCAAGTCATATCATTTGATACCACTTTTTTGACTTCTTTCAGATTTTATCACTAAGTTTGATGAAATTTTTGATAAGTGTCCGTTTATTACTTGTATGAGAGTCATCGTTTTAGGTTTTTGTTTTTGTTTTTGGAGTTATTTTACAGACCACAATGAATGCAACCCCCAAAATGCTAAACGAGAAGAAAATCCTAGGATTTTATAGCTAGGGAAAATGTCCTTAAAAAGGAAAATGAGGGCCTCCCGGGTGGCGCAGCGGTTGAGCGCTGGGTTGCGAAGCTGCCCGCAGCCTCTGTAGCGCCGGTTCGATCCCCGGCTGCTCCCCGTCACCGGAGGAGGGTCCCACATGGCGCGCAGACCTCTCCTGCTGCCCACTGCTCCCCTCAGCAGTGTACTTCGGTCCTTCTGCCTGTTCTGCTCCCTGCTCTGGCTCTGGTGAATTCTCTCACCCTCCCGTGCTTCTGACTGTACCCAGTGCTTGTATAAATAAATAAATCTTTAAAAAAAAAAAACTTAAAAAAAGGAAAATGAAAGAGAGACACTTTCAGACAGATTAAACTTGAGTACTCAATAAAAACAGACTGACAGTAAATTAAACAATAATGGGAGTTTTTTTCAGGCAAAGGAGAATGAACCATAAGTAAGTAAGAAAATGTAGGAAGGAATATAAAGTATAAATATTTGGGGGAGGTCAAAATACACATTGACTGCGACAATGTTTTCCAGCATTTAAAATATGTGTAGAACAAAAAGAGCAATAATAGCACAAAAGATGAGAGGGGAGAAACGAGTATTCTCATATCCTGGCAATGCGTAGAAGTTGGTGAAGAACTAATTTATTTTAGAATTTAATAAGTCACATAAGTATGTGGAAATTACTGGAGTGATTATAAACACTATGACAGCAAAATGTATAAAATGAAATAATATAAATAATAAATACAAATAATTTATAAATTTAAATCCAAAAGTGTGTGTGTGTGTGTGTGTGTGTGTGTAAAAGATGGTCACACAGGCTGTCAGACTGGACACACAACAAAATTCATCTATATTCAATATTGGATACAAGGTTCAGAAACATTAAAAGGAAAACATTAAAACAGATATATACCATGCAATCATCGTCCAAGTGGAAACTATTGTTAAGTACGATATAGTATCAGAAAAAGTGAACTTAACGCAATCATTTTTAGAAATTAAAGATTCTTTTATAATAACTACATTTTATGATGATAAATGTTAGGCAACTATTATATGGCAAATAAATACAAAAATATGTAGTAAAGTTAATAGGACTAAAGGGAGATAATCCAAACTTACCCCTTTTGGTAAATGATAGAAAAACAAATAAGATATCAATGAAGGTGCACTTTGAATAAAAGGATTAATAAACTTGATATATGAACACACATAAAACATTGCATCTAATAGTTAATGGTATATTTTATTTCCAACTACAATGAAAGTTATGTTACATTTGAAAGATGCTGAGCTACAAAGCATTTCTTCAAAACTGGTAAGCGATTAAAACTGTCCAGGGTTTATTATCTGAATAGAGGGAAATTCAATTAGAAATCAAAAAATCAAAATTTTTCTAGATATCTAGAAAAATCCCTCAAATATTTGGAAATTAAGCAGTGCTCTTTTAAACTTCCAATAAGATAAAAAAAATATAGTAGCAATTAAAAATATTTTAACTGAATTTTAGCAAAGCAAAATAAAACAAAATTTATGGGATAGCTAAAAAAAGAACAAAGGCTGAAAATCAATTGCAAGAAATTAGAAAATAGAAAATTAAATCCAAAAATATAAAGAAACAGGTCCTCCCTGGTGGCGCAGCAGTTGAGCGCTGGGTTGTGAAGCTGCCTGCAGCCTCTGCGGCGCCGGTTCGATCCCCGGCTGCTCCCCGGCCACCGGAGGAGGGTCCCACATGGCGCGCAGACCTCTCCTGCCGCCCGCTGCTCCCCTCAGCAGTGTGCTTTGGTCCTTCTGCCTGCTCTGCTCCCCGCTCTGGCTCTGGTGAATTCTCTCACCCTCCCGCGCTTCTGACTGTACCCAGTGCATGCATAAACAAACAAACAAATAAATAAATAAAACATGCCTCTATAAAAAATAAATAAAAATAAATTAAAAAAAAAAAGATATCAAAAATATAAAGAAACAATAAATATAAAAGTAAAGATAATACCAATGAAATTGCAAAGAACATATAGCAGGATTAAAAAGTTGAAAGTTGCTTCTTTGAAAGGCTGAATAAGTTAAAGAAAGAAATCACAAAACATCACCATCAGAAATCAAAAAGAGGTCATTACCAGAGATACTACAGTTTTAAGAGATAATAGAAATAAATAGCTTTATGTGACTAAATTGATACTCTATTTGAAATAGACAAATTCTTAGGAAAAAACTGTTATGAAAACTGAAACAAGAGGAAATAACAAATCTGTTGAAGAAAATACATAATTAAAAATGTGCTCAAAAAAACTGAGGCCCAGAAGGCTTCACTAGCTATATTCAAATAATTAAAGAAAAGTTGATAATGATCTTACTCAACCTCTCCTAAAGAACAACAACAACAAAAGAAAATCTTTCCCAAAATTTTAATAGGTCAACATAAACTTATGATCATAACCTAACAATCACATAAAAGAAAGAAAAAGTAGAAGAAATTTTACAAACTCTTCAACAAATATGGATGAAGATATGAAACAATGTAAGGCATTATATGAAACTGACTATGCAAATGATCAAATTGAATTCATTTTCAGGAAATTATTAGGAATTAATATTCTAAAATAAATATTATTTACCACAATATCAAAATTAAAAATAATATGATTGTCTAAATAAGTAGCAATACAAAGTTTAATAAAATTAAGGATGCATTTATTTTTTTTAAATGCTGAGAAAATTAGGAACTGAAGGGATTCTCTTTAAAGTGATAATAATGGGAAACTATTAAAACAGCATATTTAATAGTGAATTATTACAATCTTCAACTCATATCAGAAAGCAAACAAGGCTAAATTTTATGAGGCATCTTTAGCATTAATTGGTTCAGGCAGTCCAGTGAAGAAAGAAACGTAAATGATGGCTGCAATGATTCAAAAGAGCACCTATCAAATATAAAACTGAAAAACTGTAGAGAAAATCAATAAACCAAGTGCTGATTTTTGAACACATTAATAAAATTAAACCCCTAGATAAATAATCAAGAAAATAAAAAAATCCTTTTTTTTTTAAAGATTTATTTATTTATGCATACAAGAACTGGGGGACAGGCCAGAGGTGCGGAGGGTGAGAGGATTCACCAGAGGCAGAGTGGGGAACAGAACAGGCAGATTGACTGAAATACACTGCTGAGGGGAGAAGCAGGCAAGTCAGGAGAGGTCTGCTGCACCATGTGGGTAGCTTCTGGCCGGGGATCAAACTTGTGCCGCAGTGGCTGTGGATAGCTTCATAGGTTGTTTTAACCCCTTGTGCCACCAGGAATCCCTGAAAAAATCCCAATTTTTTAAAAAAGAATTATTCCTTTATTGCAAGATATTTATTTTATTTTAATTCATTTTTGTGTAGAAGAACTGGTGTGCAGGCCAGAGGTGGGGGTGTGTGTGAGAGGATTCACCAGAGATAGAGTGGGGAGCAGAAAAGGTGGATCTACTGAACTACACTGGTGAGGGGAACAGTGGGTGAGACAGGAGAGGTCTGCTATGCCATATGGGTTAGCTCCCTGTCTGGGTATGGAACTCATGCAGCAGTGACTGCTGATAGCTTGATAGCATTGAGACTTTAAGCCCTGCGCCACCAGGGAGGTTCTCCCCAAAGGAAAAGTCTTAGTAGCCCTATACATATTAAAGAAATTAACATCTGTTAATAAAAACTGTCCAATCAAGAAGGCTCAATTTCCAGGTGCTGTTACAATTGAATTTTATCAATATCTAAGTAAAATAATTCCAGTCTTACAAAATTATTTTTAGGAATGTGTATTTCTTACTTTTTTTTTAAAAAAAGATTTATTTATTTATGAATACAAGAGCTGGGGCACAGGCCAGAGATGCGGGGTTGGGGCGGTGGGGAGTGAGAGGATTCACCAGAGACAGAGCGGAGAACAGAACAGGCAGATTGACTGAAATAAACTGCTGAGGGGAGCAGCGGTTGAGACAGGAAAGGTCTGCCTCGCCATGTGGGTTGTTCCCTGGCCGGTCTGGATCGAACTCATGTTTTAGATGCTGTGGATTGCTTCATAGTGTGGTGCTTAACCCCTTGCGCCACCAGGGAGGCCCTTCTTACTTTTTTTAAAATCAACCATTATTATCTTGGTACCCAGACCAGAAAATTAACTGGGAATAATAGCACTAAAATGGGAAAGAGATATTAAGTGACATGGAAGAAAGGTTTAGAAATTCCAACATATTACCTTCAGAGGGTAATATAGAAAAGATAGAAAAATATGAGGTGAGAAAATATTTATAATGCTAAAGCTGAAATTTTCCCAGTTTGAATTAAAGATATTGCTAAAGATGTGAATTTTCAAATTTCATTAGCATAAATTCTGAGTCAGATTAATAAAAGGGATTTTGTAATTAGACTAAAAAATTTTGAAAACACCAAGATACTTATAATCTAAGCTACTGTATTAAAATTATGGCTAAAATAATTTTCAGGAAAACTAAAGCAGTTTGCTACCCACATATCTTACTAATAGAATCCTTCAGATACATATATATTTCATGAAGGAAATAGAACATAAAATGAAATAAGCAGAAGAAAATTTGGGAAAGAAATTAATTACATGTGAGTAAGTCTAAATAAGCACTGCCTATACATATCCACAATAATACTGTTTAATTTGTTGGGTATCACCAATGTAGAATTAAAATAGTAGACAAAAATAATAGAAGTTGTGGAAAAGCTATGCAGTGTTGGGAATTTCGTTGTTCTATGAATGGGTACAACTAGTGATTATATTTTAATAATTAACTATGCAAGTTAAAATATAATTTTAATCACTTATAAAAAGAAACACGAGTAAAGGAAGGAAGATGTGGTGTACCTTCCTAAACAAGAAATGGGGGAAACGAAGCAAAGAAAATTAATGCACAAAGGGGACAAGAATGGAAGGGAGAAACAAAGAAAAAATTTGAAAATTAAAAAGGATAAAATGAGGTGAAAAAAATCAAATGTATTCGTGGATAACAAATATAAGCATACCAAGATAGGCTATTAACAGAATGTCAGATTGGATTTAAAAAAATATTTAGATAAATTCATTAAAAAGTATTTATGCTAGGGTATGAGAATGCAGCCATCTTTAAAATTAAATGGAAAAATGAGATTTGTAAAAGAGTAGCAAAAAGGGGGCACTGCAGCATTATTAATATTTAATAGATATAGAGATTTGATTTTATTAAATGGGCAATTTTACTACTCAAGACTCATCAATCACTCCTTATTGCCAATGTAATAAATTCCCGACTTTTTAGCATGACTCCCAAATTTCTGTGCCCTGGCAATAAACTTTCTTTGGACAGTTATGTTCCTCTTTGATCTCTCAGTTTCTATTACAAAGATAACATGTACTAGACACTGAAATGTTTATTTAGTTCAGATGAAAGGGGGAAACCCCACTATTTTTAAATTGTTGTATTATTTATTTGCATAGTGTCCTTTTCACCTTCTTCCTATGCATTTTTCTTTAAAAAAAAATGAGAGGAGAAAGATGTTTGTGTTGCTGATACTTAAGCAAAATGTCTTTATCTCCCACCTCTTTCCTCTTCCCCCACCATTGCTGTAGATATTAACAGCAAGACTTTTCTTTCAGAAGCTATTAATCATGGGAGGTAGACCCATTGCTCACATTCTTGTCATTCCTCTACTTTGACTAGTCTTTTTTTTTACCTTCTCCCCTCTCTTTTCCTTTTTTCTTCCTTTCTTCTCATCACCATTCTCTTTGGCTTCTTCCTTTTCCTTGTAAATTCATCTATATTATACAGAACTAAGAAAAAACAAGTGATTGCGAGAGGTCACGAACAAGGGAGAAGTAGAGATGGGTGTCTTTCCTGTTTGGATTTGTGACTTGATAATGACAAATTGAATGTGTCTATGGTGACCAATGCCAGGTGCCTTCCACTGGCTCAGATTAATGGTTCTTACACAAGAGAGTATGTAGGAGTCACGGGAGGGGCCATTTTATAAATTCATCCTGCTTTCTAAACCCCTTCTCCTGGTCTCCAATAATCAACTAGTATACAGTAGAGTTGATTTGAGTGACATGGGGTGTGTGTGTGTGTGTGTGTGTGTGTGTGTGTGTGTGTGTGAGAGAGAGAGAGAGAGAGAGAGAGAGAGAGAGAGAGGGAGATAGAGAAAGAGAATCTACTCTGATAGAATTTTCCTTTCCACCAATGACATTGCTAGAGAACTTCTGATAAAAATGGATTAATACCACACTACAAGATAAAAATCCCTCACTCTACAAGTTAAACTTTTGTACACGATGAGTTATATAATGAAGATCTGAAGGAGACATGTGCATTTTCTGTAAAATAATTTTTTCCTACTGGGTAAGAAGACTCTCTACTCATTGACTCTCTACTTTCATTATGAATCAGCATCAAAGGGGAGCCTTGAAAAAATTGGATGCTGAAGTCTCACCCTTGAAGATGAGTTGAATCCATTTGATCTTTGTCCATGCAATTGACATTTTTAATGCTTCTCAGGTACTTCTAATATGTAATCAAATTGATGTCCATTTTCCAAACATGTTGCAATTGAATGGAAAACCAAATGTGTGTTCTTTGGGAATCATGTTTACATATCATGAAGAGTTAACATGTAAGCTCACTTAGATTTTTGCCAAGGGAATTGTAGAAATGAATTAGGCACACTATATGCACTTTTTATAGTGACAAATTACTGGGGGTCTAAGTGAAAATTCTTTGTCTACAGACTGTGATAAATAAGATATAATTGGTAAACAGAAGAACGAAAAGAAGGGGAATATCCTGAATGAAAAATACCCAAGGAAGAGTTGCAAAAGTATATAAAAAGTAGATCAAGAATACACAGGGATAATAAAAATGGGAAAGAGAAAGGCAAAACACAGGTAGAACGGCAGGAGAAAGGATGCACAACTTAAAAATGTTAGTCAATTTTTTATTAATTTTCATAACTTTCCACTACTCTACCCATTACTATATCTAGGTTTTTTGCCAATATTAAAACTAGATATTCATACACTCTTCTTAATTAATTTCCATTCTGTGAAAAAATTTAAAGATGAATTATTATCTTTAATGTGTATTCTTTACATTTTTGTGATAGATCATTTTACATGATAGAAATGTATCTTTAAATGGCATTTCAAAGATAGAAACAAAGACAGAACAATTAAGTACAAAAACAAAAGCAAATCCTTTATTCTTTTGGCTTGAATGTAATGTGATTTACCGTTCTTTATGGTAATAGCATTTTCCTGCATGCATTTCACCAACACACTACAAGTCAATAGCTTTAGTATAAAGAATCTACATTTAATGTTGCTTGTGAAAGAAACAAAATGTTTTGCTGTGACTGGTAATATAATTTCACTACCTAGTTTTGTGGAAAAAAAGAAAGCTTCAATTCCATATCATATCTGATACAGTTCTAATGTCATATGGGTCAGTAAGAATAAGCTCTATCTGAGTAAACAAACACTGGAAACAACTGATGATTTACTAAATAAAAAGACTAGGCGGAAACATCTGATTCAAGCAATGCCAAGAATATCAAGTGATCTTTCCTAAAGTCTCTTTTCATGATAAGGCATTACTATTTGAAAGCAAATAAACGTTAGACTCAATCTGAGATTTGTTTCACATTGAAATGTGTGCAAAGTTACAGTACTAATAAAAAAGCAGAAACCTACACTGCAGCTTATTAGTCTTTGTTTCTTATTTTGTGAAGTGCTTTAATTTAAAAGTGCTAGGAACAGAAACTAACAATAGTGACTGTGACATCAACCTGAAGATACTTTTAATTTCTCATTTTATGTACAAAAGGCTGAAAAATAAAATAAAATGAACTTTTTACAGTATTTATATATTTTTTTTAGAAAACTCTAACCATATATTTTCAACAGATTTAAGCAGCTTGCAACATGTTTGTACAGTCGGGCTTTTTACCATAGAGGGTCAATTAAGATTGGAAGAATAAAAAGCAAGAAGCTCCTCATTGTTTGCTGCCACCTATTGCTTAATGACATGAAGAATGAGGTCTTGGTAGAACAATTTGCTTCACTTTACCACTGACATATGGCTTCCCATATTAGACTTCTGAACAGTGGAAGGAGTAAGATACAGCAGCATAGGCAAGATAAACATGCAGCAGTGACAGCTTCAAACTATAATGGAACCAATTACATCATATTACCTGTTGAAAGCTTGCAAACTATACTTACTGTGGTACATATTTGATGCAATAAATACTGTGCTTAAGTCATCATTTTTGTTTGCTCAAACATGCACCACTGGGTAAAATTACTATTTACACAGCAGACTTTTATTTTTTAAATTGACAAATAGTATGTCAACCTTACCAAGAGCAGAAGATGGCTAAACAATACTGCAGGAAAAAGCAGAATCAACTTTATAAAGTGGTGGTTGGGGATGTTTTTTGGTCAATTCATGTTCTAAGAAAGGAGTGATAGGATATTTTTATTTTATGCCAAAGGACACTTATCAAAAATGTTGTAATCATGCTGCTGGAACTCCAAATGACTAGGTGATGGTGTGTGTGTATGTATATATGTATATACACGCACATATACATATATACATATATACATGTACACATAATGGAGCATGTAAAAATAAAACAACTCTTTAATGCTTGCGAATTCAATGGAACATTTACAGGCACATTAAAGATTTCTGAATGAGACACCTTAAAAACACGAATAGCTATTTAAGCACCTCAAAAATCTAAAAACATCCTGAAACAAGAAGTAAACTCTTCCTTTTTGTGATATGATTTTTTCCATGTGTGAATGAGAATGCAGCATGCCTTCATTTAAAATATATCCGGTTATACAATAGAGAAACATAGAATTCCCTACCTTTAATCCCACTCCCCAAACATAAACCCATTTACAAAAATAGTCACATATAAGAGTAAACAACCTGTGAATAAAAAAAAAGTGATAAATTCACAGCATACGTTTTGTAAAAATATGGCAGGTGTGGCAGTTAAAACATAAACAGTGGTGACAAATACTATTATCAAGTGTCACGTGTTGACTTTACATAAAAATTGAACTTCCCTCCCCCCTTTGAATTGGTTCCTATAGTCTGAGTAGCCATTCCGCCTCTGCTCTTCAGCAGTGTCAGCTGGTTGTGAAAACAGAAACCTCCTGTCCACGCTGTTTCTCTGGTTTATTGAGTCCCAGTTTGCTGACCAGAGGTCCCTGTCTTGTTATAGGCACTGACCTTAAGTATACATTTGTAAAAACAGTCAGTTTGGCATAGTCCTCCTGTGAGAGTCCTGTTGACACAAATACCTCACCATCACAGGCTGTAAACAATTGATCACAAAGTGGAATATTCTTCCTTGTTTACTTCTTACTTTCCCTGATATCTTTTCCTTTGTCTTCCTTTTCTGACTTGTCTTTCTCAAATTTTTCTTTTTCCGGTTTGGTTACACTATCATAGGATGGTGGAGAAGTGGTGGAAGGTGTCACATCGGTTTTCTCTGGAGTTGAATTCTCATTTAGTTTATCCATGAGGATATCTTCTTTGATAGGTGTTCCTTCACCTTCTTTGCCTTTGTCTTTCTTATATATGCTTGAAACTTTTTTAACCTTTTGTTTCAAGAGGTAGCGTCTGTAAGCCCTCTGGATAACAATAGCAGACACCTCCTCTTGTTTGCGTTTCAAAGTGGTGGTAATGGGCTCATAGGAGACTTTGGAGGGGTTCGAGGCCATAAACCGCTCTTCCATCTGTATTCGGAGGGCATCCATCTCTCCACTCTCACCCAACACACGCTTTGTAAAGGCAAATAAGATATCCAGACAATGGATCCGGTCCCCGCTGACCATGGGCAGATCCATGGCAATGAGCTGGACTTTGTTTGGTTTTGCTATGAGAAGAGGAGGATCCAGGGCAGCTGCAAAATCAGAGAGCTTGGAGAACTCTATAAACTGGGTGGCATCTGGGTCAAACTTCTCCCAAACCTCATAGAACATCTCAAAGTCATCCTCACTCAGGGGCTCTGCGCTTTCTTCAGTGGCAACACTGAAGTTCTCCAGGATGACAGCGATGTACATGTTCACCACAACCAAAAATGATATGATGATGTAACTAACAAAAAAGAAAATCCCAACAGATGGGTTCCCGCAGTCTCCCTTAACTGAGCTTCCAGGGTGATCTTTTTCAGGGTCACAGTCAGGAGGGCCACTGTTGAGAATCGGTGCTAGCAATCCATCCCAGCCAGCAGAGGTGGTGATCTGGAACAGGCAGATCATGCTGTTGCCAAAGGTTTCAAAGTTGAACATGTCATCAATTCCCACTTCCCTCTTCACATAGGCAAAGTTGGACATTCCAAAGATGGCGTAGATGAACATGACCAGGAAGAGCAGGAGGCCGATGTTAAACAACGCAGGAAGGGACATCATCAGAGCAAAGAGCAGAGTGCGAATCCCCTTGGCCCCTTTGATGAGACGCAAGATTCTGCCAATCCTGGCCAGGCGGATCACTCGGAACAGGGTGGGGGATACAAAATACTTTTCTATCAGCTCAGCTAGAAACATGCCTATGGAAAACCAAGACACAATAACAAAAACAGTGATATATTTAATAGCATCAATGGAAAATTTCCATTACTATGATAATCACTAATTTCACACAATGTGGCTATGAAAATCAGGTATATTAGTTCAGCAAAATGAAACTATTATTATAACATTAACAACTTTATAATAACTAAAGATATTAATGGTCATTTTTCCTAATTCAAGAAAAGGTCTAAAGATGTCATAATCTATAGGGAAGCTAAGCACAGAAATGGATTCATATATTTAAAATACTAGTGCCAGTATTTGCAGAAGAACCAAGGGGTAAAGCATGTGACTTTGGGTTAGGAAATATGAGAATTCTTATCCTTCTTGAGAGGACTATGATACATTTTATTTGGGAGATGGCCCAATGATGCAGAAGAGAGAATCCAAGTTTTGAGATGGACATACTTAGGAGGGAATCCTGGTTCTTGATTTTATGCATGACTAAATGGTGATCATACCTACTTTTCTGGTTGTTGTTAAGTTTAATATTTATTGAATAATTTTTCTATATGCTAAGTATATGTACTTACATAATCAAATTTAATCCCCTTGACAACAATTTACATAAACATTTCTTGGAAAACCAGGAATTGGAGAGGTAGCTTGCTATAGGTCACAGAGCTGGTAAGTAGCAGAAATACGGGATTCCCAGGTGAGGTCTGTATGACCCTCTAGTCTCATTCCTTGACCACTATATTACATGCTCATTCTACTCTCTTTAGGATCAAATGGAATAGCACATTGTATTAAAGTTCTCTTTTACCTAACAAGGTGTATGAATGGTGGAATACATTTTTCTCTTTCTACATGTTCACATTCCTCATATAGGCAGAATCTTGTCTTGAATCACTTTATTTTCAGCACCACATTTAATATCTTATGCATACACACTTATGCATACACACTTAATATGCATTGATGATAATGAATCTGTTTTAGATTTTTGAACAAAACATCTATTCTGAAAAAGAGTATCACAAACCATGGAAAACTACGGGAACCCAAAGATAACATGAAAATTAGTTTGTGGATTTACAGATACACACACACACTATTTCGATTATTAAGGAGATCTTATTTATGGACTATTGGACTACTGTTAATGATATATATGTGCATGTGTGTGTGAACTGTTCTTTTAAAGCAACACTTGCCTATAATATAGGAATAAACAGAGGACAAAAAACATGCAAAATATAGATTCTGTTTTTTGACGAGATGATAAAGGAAAATGGAAAAATCAGTAATCCCTTTTTTGGGTACATATCATTTCACATACAACATGCAGAGAAATGACAAGCTAGAGTAGACTATTAGACTTTTCTCTGAATATTCAGAATGAATGAGAAAGATGAGTTGAAAACATTTTCAATGTTTTATTATTATTATTATTATTATTATTTTAAGATTTATTGATTTATTTATACAAGCACTGGGTACAGTCAGAAGCGCAGGAGGGTGAGAGAATTCACCAGAGCCAGAGCGGGGAGCAGAACAGGCAGACGGACGCGGCAGGAGAGGTCAGCGCGCCATGTGGGACCCTCGTCGGCGACCAGGGATCGAACTGGCACTACAGAGGCTGCGGGCAGCTTCGCAGTCCAGCGCTCAACCGCTGCGCCACGGGGGAGGTCTCATTTTTAATGTTTTAAAACAGAAATTTCCATTACTAGCTACTTGAACTGTGGACTTACCTACAATGGAGAGAATGACCACCACAAAATCAAAAATATTCCATCCAATAGTAAAATAATAATAACGAAGAGAGATTAATTTCAGCACACACTCTCCAGTGAAGAGCACAATAAAGACCAGGTTGATCCAGTACAGAATGTTTGTCATTTCCTGACTCTGGTCGTCAGTTTCCACCATCATGGTGACCATGTTGAGGCAGATGAGGATCATGATGCTGATATCAAAGACTTGTTTGGTTACAAAATCAAAGACCATTCCTTGGAATTTGTTCTGGAACAGAGAATACATAAAAGTTCATTTAGAAACTCAAAAGATATTCCATTAAACTGATTTTCAACAGCAATTGAAAGTGCAGCTTTTATAGAAACAAGTCATCTTTGTGTTTTCTACTTGGAAGGAAATTTGTATATTGGAATAGCCAATTGTTTTCAAGTGTATTTGCTTTATTTATACTGCTCAAGATTCTGTGTTAATAACTCGTTTACTTTCTGTGTGTAGTCTCATCTGCGTGATGGCATGCCAGATAGGACTCTATCATGGACTCATCTTCTCGTGCAGGAGGATTCATCTTCCTGTCTAAGAGCTAGTATTATCCTTTCTCTGGCATTTTCCCATACTAGTTTCTAAAATCTTATCTTTTTTTCACTACCAAAACCTTTTAACTATATTGCATTTGTATATTTAATTAAGATCAGTTTCTTCAGACTCATACTGGCAACCTTGACACATTAACCCAGAAAAACTTGTGTCTATTACTCACTAATCAAAAAATATTTTGTCAACTAAAATATTTATTTCCATGGATCTGGACTACACATTTTCTCATACAGGGACCTTAATATGTTTTTCTTCCATCCATTCAGATTTGATTATTTCTCAAAGACTAGGATCAAATTTCCTTCTATTTTATCCAATATAGCTAGCTACTTTCTTTGAGCTTTTACCTAACTTACAAACTGAATGTGAGCCTGGCCATCTTGAGAATGCTAGTTTTATATTGTCACTAATGGAGTTATAAAGTCATGATTCCTGTGGTTCATCAAATTGCCTTGCATCATATACACTTTGGGTGAGGAGTTCTGAGATTGAATATCTGAGCTATTCCTTCAGCAGTGATGGAAGAACATGGGGAACATCCTGAAAACAACTCTCTGCAGCAACCAAAAAGAACCATCAGCTGTTGGAATAAACTGGAATAAAATTTGATTATTTATAAAAGTCATAAAAAGAATGATGTCATTGGATTAAGGGCAAGATGGTAGAGGGAAATATACGTTTTTTAAAAACCAGAAGAAAACTTTTGTCACTTATTTAATTAAGGTTTCCATCTAATTTGCAGAATTGGACAGGAAATGGGACAGACCTTAGATGTTCTAATTATCCCGATCGGTCACTCTGAGAACATTCAATATTTTCATGCCATATATGTGTGTGTATACATCTTCTTTTCTACATTATTAAAGTGAGATCACTGTAATACTATTGGCATATGTTTGAATTTTCTTTTTATATATATTGTATATATCTGTATAAAATATATCATTTACACATACTATGTATATTTAAATACAAATACTTTAGCTAGTTGGATTGCTAGGGTAAAACTTTCTTTTTCAAATTCACAAAAATATTGTTATATAGCAATTCAGGCTATAAAAGTGACAGGTAAGATAACTGTTATAGGTAATATAAGTATGTTATTCTTACAGCAGGTCGAGGGATAGGTTTTTGTGGTTTCTTTGAACCCAGTTTTTTCATTGCATTGTAGTATTTCTTCTGTTCTTCGGTCATAAAAATGTCTTGACCTCCAAAGTAAAGAAATGAAAGCAAAACTAGTTACAATTATGTTCTTTGTTAGTTATAAATTCTACCTTATTAATTGTATGAATATTTATTCCCACAATATATTCCAATATATTGTTAATATCTGAATTTACAGATGCATATATTCAATATGTAAATTATGATTCAGTCATATTTCTATAATGGAAATATCAATACATGCCATCTGAATTATCCATTATCTAAAAACCTATAGCTAATGAAATCTCTCGAAATAATTTCTGAATTTTATATTTTATTAGGGGATCAAATTTTGGAGCAAAAATGGAACTGTGTGACATATTTACTACACATTTTATGGCAAAGATGAATTTTTAGTATACTTATCTTCTTTTTCTGTTGGTTGAAGTTGTCTATGATGACACCAATGAAAAGATTCAGAGTAAAGAATGAACCAAAAATAATAAAGATGACAAAATAAAGATACATGTACAGATTGTCTTCATACTTGGGCTGTAATTCTACCTACAAAATATGAAGGATGACAAATTTACTTATTTTATAAAAAGAACATCAATGAATTTTCAATTTGCAAAGCATGTCTCAAAAGCTGAGAATGAAAAAAGGCAAACATTAAACAGAAGCTCTTCTGAGACACTGAATCTAACATGCTTGTTGAAGATTACTGCAAAACTATTCACTGGTTTTAGAAAATAAAATAATTCACAGAAAAGTCTGAAAACTGATTTTACCCAACAACTACCTAGGCCATGAATGCACTTTCCATTTTAATCAAAAACTCCAAATATACACAAAGTGAGGATTTCCTCTTCCTAAAGAAGAGATGTCAGACTCACACTATTCTATCTTAAAATCTTTAAGATTTATTCTTTCTGACTGAGCTTTCTTAAAATGGAAATAATAGGTTAGAAGCCTTAAAGGATAGTTGGGGAGAAGGGAGAATAATCATATTAAAATATAAAATGTGCTTAGAACTGTGCTCTGCTTATAGGGATAGGTAAGTGTAAGGCTTTGAGTTCCCTTATACATTACTCCTGACAGATTAGAATTTTTACTGTACATGTGAATAAAGGTATGTTGGTAGGATCTTTCTTTCTGAAAATTAATCTATTAATTCATCTTACTCAGTAAGTAAGCTGCAGACACCATTTCCTAGAAAATGATAGCCTCTATTGTCTAAGTCACTTTTGATATTAAAAAAGTGTGACAGTTGATTTGAGCTTTGGCTACAATCTATAATTAAAGATATTATTCTAATTCACTTTGTTAACAAACTCAGGTGATAATGGATGTAGGTAATGATTATGTTATAAAATCAATTTATAGAGGGTTCTGGCCAACAAAATATATATTTAAATTTTTTTTTTGTTGTATTTTTTTAATCAAAGTAACATCAGTTTACAACCTTGTATATGATTTAGAGGATAGGTTCACAACTCTTCAGATGTGTTATCACATCACTACCACTACCAAAACACCTGTAACCCTTCACCACAGTCCAGTGGGTCCCCTCTTGCCTTTGCTTCTCACCACCACCTGATAGTGATTTTTTTCTAATGAAAGAGTAAAATTAATAAAATTAATCAAATAGATATGAAACAAATACAGGAATAGTTAAGGGCCCACTGTTTGTGGTCTGATTTCAAAAACTTATTCTATCACTTACTGCATTAAGCATCTTTGTAAATGATAAAATGGAGTTAATATCAACTGCAAAATAAAGCCAATATTTAAGATTAATGAGTTAATCCAAGAAAGCCCTTAGCATAATGAGTGGGAATAAGTAATAAGTTACTTATTTATTTATTTATTTTTGTGGGACCCTCGCCGGTGGCTGGGGATCGAACTGGCGCTGCTGAGGCTGTGGGCAGCCTCGGAATCCAGCGCTCAACCACTGTGCCACCAGGGGAGGCCCAAGTAATAAGTTATTTTATGATTCAAAAGAGTCTATAACTGGGATTCCTGATGGTACTTGAAAGAGACAGAATTCAGGGCTTTTAGTTCTTGGGTTCTCTCTCTCTCTCTCTCTTTCTCTTCTCTAATAAAGTGAAGAGAAAAATCATTTGGGAATTCTGAGTTACCACCTAGTTGTTGGCACTGGGGAAATAACATTTGAACTTAAATAATATGTTCTGGTAATATACCAGAAGCCAATTTCTTTCTTTCTTTTTAAAATGAGATTTCCTTCCTCATTCTTAGTGAGAAATTAAATGAAAGGAAATTATATATAAAAAAAAAATCAGGGCCTCCCCTGTGGTGCAGCGGTCGAGCACTGGGTTGCGAAGCTGCCCGCAGCCTCTGCGGCGCCAGTTCGATCCCCGGCTGCTCCCCGGCCACTGCAGGAGGGTCCCACATGACGCGCAGACCTCTCCTGCCGCCCGCTGCTCCCCTCAGCAGTGTACCTCGGTCCTTCTGCCTGCTCTGCTCCCCGCTCTGGCTCTGGTGAATTCTCTCACCCTCCCGCACTTCTGACTGTACCCAGTGCTTGTATAAATAAATAAATAAATAAATCTTTAAAAAAAAAAAAATCAAAAGTGCTCGGCCTCCCCGGTGGTGCAGCAGTTGAGCGCTGGGTTGCGAAGCTGCCCACAGCCTCTGTAGCGCCAGTTCGATCCCTGGCTGCCGGGCAAGGGTCCCACATGGCAAGCAGACCTCTCCTGCTGCCCGCTGCTCCCCTCAGCAGTGTATTTTGTCAGTCTGCCTGCTCTGTTCTCCACTCTGGCTCTGGTGAATTCTTTCACCCTCCCGTGCTTCTGACTGTACCCAGTGCTTGTATAAATAAAAATAAATAAATCTTAAAAAAAAATCAAAAGTGCCGATGGGTATAAAGTTGACAATGAAAGCCCCTTCCTTCTACTATAACTCTCATTTCTGAGAGAAAAGTACTATTAAGTTTGTTGTTTGTCTTTTCCACTGTTAGTCAGATTCTTCCTATTATAAGGGAGAGCAAAAGCTGGAAGAAATCTGTGACAAGTGCTTGTGAAGAATTTTAATGCACAAATGGCTATTACCATCAGAACCAAAATTAATGGGTGTCATTTTGCAACATAATCAATACAGTTTTAAGTGCCAGGTGCCCTGCTAGATACTAGAAGACATATGTAAAAAGATTCATAATGAGAAGGGGAAAAAAAACATTCAATTTGAATTTCAGAATACTTCATTTTTGTAATAAGGTTGTGCTCTATAAATTGATGTATAGTTTTATTTTATTGAAAATATCACTAAATCATAATACTATGCAAATAGTCACTGGATCAAATTAAGTAAGTTTCCCTCTAAATAGACTTACATTTCGTGAGTCAACAGCTGCATACATGATATCCATCCACCCCTTAAATGTAGCCTGTAAAAAAATTGTATCATTTAATTTCCTCCCTCTAAATCATAATTTTAGAAAATAAATGAGCAGATTGATTGATCAAGATTTTCTTAAATACAGATATACAAAGTAATTTAGAATTAATATTTAAATCCTTTGAACACAGTTTATAATACAGTTGCCCCTTGGTATTTACAAGGGATTGGCTCCAGGATCCTCCAAGAATGTCAAAAACTGTAGATGCTCAAGTCTTTCATATAAAATGGTGTAGTATTTGCATATAATCTACACACTCTGCTCATATATACGTGTTTAGTATGGGCACAACCATATGGCCTGACTACACAGAGCATGACTAGATTTGTTGTTGATTGAATCTGTGGATGCAGAACTCGCAGATATTGAGGATCAATTGTATATACATTGAAAATATCTCAACTTTATATTCTTCTATAACATTTGTATATACATATTAAACATCTATAATTAAATCATAATATACTGTAACAGTATGTGTCATAAATAAAAAACAATGGTCAACAACTTTTTATTCTGATAGTCCTATGAAAATATAACATGCAATTTGATGAAATAATTTCATGGATTTGTTATTAGCATCAGAAAGGATAAACAAAGGATGCTGCACAGTTTGATCTTAATGCTTTTTTGTCTACAGATCCCTTTCTAAATGTTATTATCACCAATTATTATCATGGTGATTTGTCCTTGAAAAATCAATATTTTTGAGTTACTATTTTGAGACAGTTATTCTTTAAGAAGACATTTCCTAGTAGGGAGAAAAAACATATTCAACTGCAATTTATCATTTAAATACATTTTTTTGTTTTGTAGACATGGTAATTTTGAAAACAAATGTCTTGTATATTTTTTCTGTTCCTCAGGGCCCTTAGCTCTGTCATTTCCCCTAGAGCACTCATACAGTGCAGGGTACTGTGTAGGTGGAATATGTGGACATGACTCAGAATGGTCAGTTGAGATGACTGGATTTGTAGGTGTTTATAGTAGACACAATATTCTTAGTAGACAGGCTTTCATTTGCAAGACAAGGACTTCCTATCTGCAAGTGTTCAATGCACAGCAGGAAGGAAGGAATCAGGGCAGGAGTACAGTCTAGGTGAGAAGTACAAAAGTGAGGAGTTTTGATCATGGTGGTGGTAATGGTTGGGCGGGTGGAGACTTGTTTAGATACAGTCTGGTACCTGAGAAGGGGCACAGAAATCTATCCCCACTCTTTCATCCCCAACAAACACCTTTCCAAACTTACCCAGGGCCTACTCTACTGCTCACAGAAAGAATGGGAAGAAAACAGCGGGAATCTTTATACAAAGGTTAGTCACAAAGCATTGGTGCTGGGATAGCTCAGCACAGTCTTAGGGCATACAAACTTTATAGAATCATCTGGTTCCCAACATGGTGTGTAAAAGATAGTTTACAAGTAACTGAAGAAGAATCAAGGCAGATTGGACTGAGAAGTATGAATACTGAGAAAGAAATACCACTGTATACTTTTACATGAAAATACCAAAAGAGAATTGTACACTCATTTTAATAAAACATCACAGAGAAAAATAAAGTAGTTACTTACTACTTGAAGCAGAGAAAGATATCCAAGTCCCACATTATCAAAGTTTACTTTCACGTTTTTCCACCTGGCAGTTTGATTGCTTTCTATGAGGGCTTTACATTCGCTGTAGTTGTTGACCACACTTACATCAAACATTTCCCCAGTGGTGTAGTTAATACAATGATAAAACTTTCCGGCAAAAAGATTCACTCCCATAATGCTGAATATTAGCCAAAAGATCAGACAAACCAAAAGCACATTCATTATGGATGGAATGGCTCCTAAAAGAGCATTGACAACAACCTGGCAAGGAATGAGAAGGGAAAAATGAAAAGTCAACAACAAATATTTACTTTTTACCTATTTTTAAGTACTATAAAAAGAACAATAGTTAAATGATAGATAATGTCTGTTCTGAGAGTTAAATATTGGACAGAAATTACTCTCTGGTAATGGCAACTAAGATTTTTTCAATTACATACCAGGGGAATATAAAAATAAATTTTATACTGTAGAATGTCTTCTCAAGAATAATGATAGACACAGCAAATTTTTATCAAAGAATGGAACTAATTTTAAATATAAATGATAACGTAAGAGTACAAACATGACAGCACTATTGGAGTAGTATAATTATGGGAACATCATGTTATTTTTTTAAATCATGCAAAGAATGCAAATCATAAAATTTATTATCCAAAATTTGTGCATTTTAAAAGAAAACACCTGAGGGTGAATTTCCAGGGTGAAAAGGAACACTGGAAATAGCAATTGTGAGACAGTAGAGTTAACTCAGGACTATATCAAGCAATGTAGCATAAGATCATGCTACAGGCAAGGACTATAGAGCAGAGATACTGGAACTTGGGAAACTGAATATGTGATGAGGAGAAAGGGTTTGGGACTCAGGAGATACAGGCCAGCTTGTATCACGATTTAGCTGCATCTTTGTACTTGGCATTGACTTTTCTGATTCTAAGGGTCCTTCTTTGGGGACTCCCCTCTCAAAGAAGATTCTCAAATTATAAAATGAGATATTATAATAATTAGAACATAAGCTTGGCTATCAGTTACTGTAATTTCATAAAACATTATGATTTGAGTCCAAGGATTTCTCCTGATGGCTTATTTGTAGCTTTCTTAATAACCAAAGCTTTTAGGGAACCTTTTTTAGTATGTTCCTCAATTACCCTGCAACTAAATATTTATCTAAATGTCTTGTCCTGTACAACCATACCTGAACTATATATCAGAAATAAGCTTTATTAATGAGTGGAAATATGTAATAATTATATCAGACATGGAAAATATATCAGACATGGAAATACATGCAAAAGCCTTGCTGAAATCCTTCTGAGATAAAAAGTACATACGAATGCATATATACAAACATACATACATACATATGAGTAATGACAGAGCAACATTACCAGGTGGCTCCTGGGTAAAATTGACACATGGAATCTATTCATTAAAGGATACTATTTTAATGTGTTTTTAAATGAAAGTAAATTTTAAAGAACTTATCACAGGGTTACTGCTATAATTTCAACTCTTCAATAATTCAGAGGTACTTCTAGAGTTGACACTTCATTTTCAAATTTACCACAAAGGATGCTGTTCTATGCAAATGTGGGAAGGCACCTTGCTAACAGAGCTCTAACTAAAAGAAAACACTGAATAGCAAAGATGCCTGTGTTTTTTGAGAGTCAGGTCTGTGGAAGGGCTAGGGAGTTAGGTCTTGCATATGCAAATTTTATAGAGAAAATATGAAAATAACTCTAGTACTAAAGATTTGATTCCCTTTAAAAAATTAAACCTACCACAAAAACAGAGTTTAAATTGGTAAACTGGAAATAATTAAACAGATGACAGACATCTTTAAATGAAACCATGCACACACAAAGGCACAAGAACACACACACACCCACACACACCATTCTTTTCTGGTTGTGTTTGCAACATTTAGAGAAAGTTCTAAGTAATTATTTTTAAATCAGAAAGAGTATCATTTTCTAAAAGCTTCTTTTTGAATATCTAAGTCCACCCAGACAAAGCATTGTCATCTGGGGCTGAAGGTATGAGGTTTCAATTTTTGTGCCCCAGTGGATGACAAATCTCAGCACAATTTCCTACCTGTTCCTTTGTATCACTTTTTAAATGAATGTTACATTTCTAAGTTGACCTATGTTTTAGTCATTTCAATCTGTGTTTGAAAGATAAAAAGCCAGATTCAGACTTTAAAAGGCTCAAAACACATCATATGGAGCGGTGAAGAAATGATGAAGAATGATTTGGTGGTTTTAAATTACAGTGAGTGGGATTTCCTGCACATTTATAAATGGAATGAACATAACTGATCTTGACTCACATCAGAAGCCTACACAATGTGGTTGAGATTTCCCACAGAGTGAAAAATCTAGTTAGAATAAATTTAATTGTTTCTAGTTAGAAACACTCAGTCAGGCATGATATTCAGTGACTGTTTCCAACAGTGTTAAATTGATGTGATATGACAAATATTATTGATTGATCAGTTATGTCAGTATGACTACAGAAGACACAAATTCTCCAGGGATTTGTCATTTCTAAGCTACACAAAGCTTGTTCTCACTTGAAATGCTACAGCATTTGTTCTTACCCTCATTCCTTCAAACCGGGATAAGGCTCGCAATGGCCTCAGTGCTCTTAGTGTTCTGAGGGACTTGATGGCACCAAGTTCTGAGTAACCCAAGGCATTTGCTGTTAAGCTAACCAATGAGACCTACACAGAAAAAGCAACACAATTTTTGAATTTACAGATGCAGATGTCTATAAATTCAACCTAGCTTTATACAATAAAACAGTAATTCTCTAAGTTAACTAAGTACCCTGAGGGCTTGTTAAAAACTTGGATGATGAGCAGAGCCTGACACTGTAGGTTTGGGTGGGATTCTAGAATTTTTATTTCTTCACTTCCCAGATCAGGCTAAAGATACTGGTCTGAGAACCATTGACTTTTGAAAAAAGAAGAAACCATTTTGTTCTCTTTTCAAAAATTCTTTTTTTTTAAATTTTTTTACAAGATTTATTTTTATTTATTTATGCATACAATAACTGGGGTGTAGGACAGGAGTGCTGGGGATGAAATGATTCACCAGAGATAGAGCAGGGAGCAGAACAGGCAGATCTACTGAAATACACTGCTGAGGGGAGCAGTGGGCAAGACAGGAGAGATCTGCTGTGCCATGAGGGTTAGCTCCCTGGCCAGGGATGGAACTCGTGCTGCAGTGGTCGCAGACAGCTTGACAGTGCTGAAACTTAACCCCTTGCACCACCAGGGAGGCCCCCAAAATATTTATATTTAAATCAACAAAAAACTGTTTTGAGACATCTTTTCATTGCATGTGGGCCCATGCGCTATTTACCAAGTGCCTGCCTCGTGCCCTGCACTATTGTTAGGAGTAGCAAATATCTTCACGTTAATGGAATAAAACAAGCAAGTGTAGAATACTCACATCAACAATCAGGAAATCTAGCCAGCACCAGGCATTGGTAAAATACACTTGAAAACCATATGCAACCCATTTTAGAAGCATCTCCAGGATGAAAATGTAAGTGAAAACTTTATCAGCATATTCTAACATGGTTTTAATGGTTTTTCGTTGTTCAATATATATATCTTCAAAGGCCTGTAAATGAAAATATTCCACTGAATTTCATTGTCATAAACTCTAACTGATGTCTTATTAGAAAATAACAAGCTAGTCCCCTGAACTTAGGGAAAGGGGAATGGGTTACCATTTCTCATCCGTAATGATGGAGAATCTGGTCATAGATGTGGGTGAATGTTTGGAAGTCCCCTCTGCTTCATTTTACAGAGTTCTCCAAAAAGGGTAGGAAATCACATTTTTGTGATTCACAAAAATTTTGGAATGTGATTTCCTAGGCCTTCTGGAATTAAAAAAAGTCATTTGTATAAACCATACTGATTTGTTTACTCCAGAACTCAAAATTCAATCTCAGGTTTATTTCAAATAATCAAAGTTACATTTATTGAACCTCTCACATGGTGGTGAAAATACCACACAAAGCCTCTTATTCTCACAAAAACTTTATTGTAAAAACGTGTAATATGAGGTTCGTGAATGGAAAGGTAAAGGGAAGAGAGTAGATCATATGTAACCTACCAGTGCTCCACTGCTGAGTAGAATCATAAAGACAATGAAGGTCTCAAACCAGTTGTGCTCCACTATCTTATAGCAAGTTTTTCTCAAGTTCCACCAGAGTTTACCTTTGCCTTCTTCTATACTTATTTGGCAACACTTGAACTTCCGTACACAGTCTAGAACATGTCAAAGTAAATGAAGAAAAAAGTAATTACTCTTTGATTAGGTACATTTGTATCGGTGGGATAGTCATCTCCATTATGATCTCACAAATTATAAATACCTTTTTTTAATGATGGTTTCCACTGTAGGAAACAACAACTATCTAGACAGCTTTTGGTTATACATTCAAAAAATATTTTAATGTTTATAGGATTATAATGGATTATATTATATTATAAAAACATTGGTGAAAAACTGAAAGGAAAGGTCACCAAAGTTAATATAGCCACCCTATGATTATGAGTGTGATTCCACTCATATATAGACATAATATATATCTGAATTTTAGTTAGTTCACTTCATGGTGTTATATAAATATTTCTCATTTTATTATCAATAAATAGAATTTTGAAACTTTCACAATACATCTCTGAGAAAGAATTTATATAACTACTCAATTATTGGATACTTATGCTGCTTTAATTATACTAACAGCAACAATACAATAAACATCTTTGTGTAATTTGTGGATGGCCAGATCAAATCTTCATTAACAAATACTTATTGAATACCTGCTGCTTTCAAGAAATTGCACTGGACAAATTATAATACCTGAAGTGGAAGACACAGTCTTGCTTTAAAATAAATGTGTCTTTTAAGTAGGGGAGACTTGCCCCAAATTCTATAGCTACACAGAACAATTATCACAAAATAAATTAGATATTGTGAAATTTCATAAGCAGAGATTAATTTCTGATATTGAGGCTTGTGTAGGAAATGAATTTGGGCTCATTGTGAAGGATGTGTAAGTATCAGATTAATACATGGAGCTATAAAGGAATAAAGAAATAGTGGAAAGTCTGGAAGTTTCATAAAGGAGAGAATTAGGAATGAAGACAGGAAAAGATGTTGAGAGCCGATATGGCTGAGTTAGAGATTTTAGATTAATGTGCTAATGGGAAAAACATTAAAGGATCATTTGGGAGTTAAGAAGATTTGCTTGATGGGAACACTAAAAATTATCTATGTCTCTATGCATCCAAGACATTGGATGGACAGAAGAAAGAAAACAGGAGAAGTTTAAGCCTGTAAGTTTCAAACAACTGAATGCTAAAGAAAGTGAAAGTAAGGGTAATGGTGGAAAACAGTGGTGATAAATCAAGGATACTGCTGATTGACAATAGAATATGGGACAACACGCAGAATATGGGGGTGCTGAAGTATGGGAGAGGAGTCATGACAGAGGGCTCTTGTTCAATGAGTAGGAAAATGGAAACTATTTTGAAGGAGCATAAGATTTTCTGCATAGATTTTATCGGAAGCTATTTTTTTGAAAGATGTATTTTACGTATTTAAAAATAAACAATGATGTAAAAAAACAAAAAAAAAAAAACCCAAAGTAGTCACAAAAAAATAAAAGCAACAATAAAGGCCAAAAAAAGATGCATTTTATTTATTTATGCACACAAGAGCTGGGGTGTAGGCTAGAGGTGTGTGGGGTGTGTGTGAAAGGATTCACCAGAAACAGTGGGGAGCAGAAAAGATGGATCTACTGAAATACACTGTTGAGGGGAGCAGCAGGCAAAACAGGACAGGTCTGATGTGTCATGTGGGTATCTCCCTGGCCAGGGATCGAACTTATGCTACAGTGGCTGCTGATACCTTGATAGTGCTGAGACTTAACCCCTTGTGCCAACAGGGAGGTCCCTGGAAGCAATTTTTTAATGTCAATTAGGTCATATCCTTTGTTTAATGAAAATTTAATGAAGCACTGTTAACTTATTAATTTATCATTTAAGAAGTAAATAGCATATATATTGTTTCTTTGAGGGTAAGATCTTTTTAACATTTCTGTCTCCCAAAGCTAAAGAGGAATTACATGCTCTGAACATATTCATTTTAATGAATTAAATGAAACTGAATTTGGTTTTACTACCTAAAGATGAGATAAAAAATACTATTTAGCAGAAAATGACCAGTGTTAATAGGAATGTTAAATGCCAAATTTGAGATACTGTCTTACCTTTGAGAGGGAGGGAAGGAAGGAAATGAATTAAGGAAACAAAAAGGGTCTAATGTGTATCTTTGCATTCTTAAATAAAAATTCTGAAGCAAATATGACATAAATATTTAATTTGTTGAAGTTTGATGGTATCTACTTATTATTCATTATTATTTTATATAACTTATGTTGGTAATATTTCACACTTCAATGTTTCTTTATACCTTATAGAAAATGCTGATGTTATCATAGTTACAATACTGTATATAAATGTGACTCTAAAATTAGTCAGTTGTCTGGGAAAGAGTACTAATTAATGCCACAGAAATTACTCTTGTAACATACAATTTCAATGTTTGTGAAGTCATACTTTTTTCATAATCATTAACTGCATGGAGATGAATGCACATTTTTTGAAGGAAATGATGGAAAGTAATTTCTCTCATAACATATGCTGAACAAATAGCTCTCCCTATGATACAATTCAAAAATTGACAATTAATATTTAAAGATTTTCACCAATGCATTTCAGCCCAAAATCTATGAAAACATGCAACATTATATGTGATAACCTTGACAGAATTCATTCACATAAATTATGATTTCTAACATCTATATAATTTTATCTTTTAGAAAGGCTTAAAGTTTAAATTAAAACAGCTTTAATGTTCTTGATATAAACATGCATCACCCAAATGAAACACCTTTTGAGTTAGTTGTAGGAAAAAAAAAAAACCAAACAAAAAAACCAGTAATAATTTGAGGCAGACATTATTATTAAAATTAACCTGTGGTTATGAAATCACTATATGAAAATGAACTTGGGGCAAAGACAGAATGAATTGTTAAATAGTTGTTAAAACTAACAGTGAATTAAAAATGAAAGAGATTCCAAAGATTTTAAAGAACCATTTCCCTACCTACGATGGTGATTTATACAGAAACATTAGGAATTTCATACCCTATGGTATTTTACTAATTTTGTGACTATTTTCATCATGGGTAGTGCATTCCCACACTGAGCCAGGGTTGGCCAGGTGAGTTTGTTTTGGTGAACAGTCCAGGAGTAATCCTAACACAGTGGAGGCTTGACAAGCCCTTGCATCTTAGGCTCTGCTTAGATAAAGAAAACAAGTTTGACCAGCGTGTAGAGGACTAGGCCAGAGCAGAGTGGAGTGGGGTCAGTCAAACTGTATCATCCAAGAGATAACCTACCCATATGAACAAAACCAAAACCATCAGGTGACCCATAAACTTTAAAAAAAAAATTATTCCATGGTTATTTTTTTAAGCTTTATTTATGCATATAAGAACTGGGGTGCAGGCCAGAGGTGTGGGTTAGGGCGGTGGTGAGAGGTTCACTAGAGACAGAGTAGGGAGCAGAACAGGCAGATCTACTGAAATACACTGCTGAAGGGAGCAGTGGGCCAGGTAGGAGAGGCCTGCTGCACCATGTGGGTCAGCTCCCAGGCCTGGGTTTGAACGCATGCCACAGTGGCTAACAATAGCTTGATAGCGCTGAGACTTTAACCTCTGCGCCACCAGGGAGCCCCACCCACAAACTCTAGGAAAAAAAAATGTTTTTCATTTTATGCAAAAAAGCATCTGGTGGTTTCATACATTTCTTTAAAAATTCTCTTGAGATTAGTTACTCCAATAGCATGGTGCCCCATATTATATAACCCATACTATATTCTGGCATTTAAATATCTATTATTTATTATAATTCACAAATAATAAAAAAAAATGACCTTACTATATTCAGATAACTGTTACTCATGGACAGTTTTAAATGTCTACTCATCAATTTAGAACACATTATGATCTGACAAAAACAGTAAATTAAGCTACTTCTTTAACTTTCAAAAATTGCTATCTTTTACTTTTTAAAGCTGAGAGAGCGATCTGACTTCACTTTCATTCTTAGATACTTTGGTAGGCCACAATAAAACCCAAATAGCAGCATTTCTTAATGTTCAACAGGAGCCCAAAAATAAGAATATCTGTGTATAAACTAAATCTTACCTTTTAAAAATCATCTTTGCTTTGACATAGAAAAAGCAAGAAACAAACAAATGAACAGTTAGATAGATAGTGGGAGGGTAGAGAGAGAATAGATGGGCAGGTAGAGAAGCTGAACGTGAGTGTCAGTTCGCTTACCTTCGGTGAAACAGGCTTCAGGTTCAAGGGATTCTTCAGGTTCAACCTCAGGTTGTTCTCCCTCAGCGGGAGCTCCTATATCAACTGTGCTGCCTTCAGATGAACTAGTTGCATTTAGCTTCTGAAAATCAATTCCACAGAAAAGTTTTTAAAATACTTTCCTTGTAAGAATCAAAAGACGTACCCTCAAATCTCCATATTTCCTTGATCTGTAATTTAAAAATATCTTAAAAATAATGCCAGTCCGCTTTAGTAGAGGTGGGAGGTCACAAGATTAGATACAGCACCACAGTATTTTTTTCTTTAAAATTATGGTGCTCACATCTTAAATGATTTTTGATTAAATCATGTATGGAGAATCTGAAATGAAATCCTGCAGAGTTATGTAAACTGCCAGAGTCATATGGTTATATATGATTTTGCTTTTGTAAATTAGTTTGAAATTGCTATATTTTTTTTATTCTAAAATTGTGACCCAACCAACGAAAGCTGCACAAGTTTATTTTCATGTCAAATGCAGAAAAGATTTGATCAAATGCACATAAACAGCAACAATCTAAATTTATCCACTTTTCATTGACATGAAAACATACACTACTCATTGTTATTAAATTAAATATATTCTATAGTGGTCTAACTTCAAAGAAGAACAGCACATTATTAGCTTTATAGCAAGAGCTGATATTTTGCATTCTCTTTGGCCAATGCACTCCTGTGTTTCATTGTGCATTTGGAAACTACTTGTTACTCTGGCACTATTACCTGTCCTGTAAACACAGACATAAATTAACCTGGTTGACATTTTGTTTTCCTTTAGTTTAGACCAAATGCTACCAAAAGAAAAATGTAATAGAAATAAGTTATTTTAAATCTTGAATTGCAACAAACTTTAACCAAGACAGGTCATTCATGGGATCAGCATAAATGAAGGTATCCCAGTCTTTAACCTAGTCTTATAAGGCTGCAGAAAATACACAGGGCCAGGTATGAGTGCCACATGGAATCAGAGTAGTTTGGGCCACAGCATTCTCCAACCTGTTATAATGTTATTACCATTAATGCATAACATTAGGAAATGGCTGAGCCAAGAAGAGCTATTTTATAAAGGGGATGAGGTAAGCACATGATAAAATGCACACTGAAGTATGTTGAACTGTTATAAAATAGATGTTGTAGTTAGTACAGAAATGTTGCCCTTACATTTGGGCTAAGGATTATGTGGACTTCCCTAGGAAGATAGCTCCTTCATTTTGTGAAAATAATTTTCTTTATATAAATATTTAGTAGGCATGATGGTGCTGAAGAAGTAAAAACATTTATATGTCATCCATATGAGATTGAAAATGCTTTTGTTTGTGCAATTTAACAATACCAATGTGAGTATATATATTAGATAAGTCTGCTTTCTTAGAAGTAGTTTGAGGATTAATTTTTAATTTGAACAAAATAGTTCAATCAAGGATTATATATTATTAGTTGCTTGAAGTTCTATTGATTTCTTTTTCTATTTATCAAATATATCAAAATACTAGACAATCATGATATTTATTTAAAATTTGAATATATTTTATTTTAAGATGAAATATCAGTGAGAAAATTTATTACAAATTCTAATTTTTTGACTTTCTAATTTCCTTTGTCATTATACTTCCTTTCATGTACACATATACTTCCTTACATAAGGATAGTTGTGTTTACACACCCGTAGTTGCCTAAGACAGGACTAAATAATTCTCATTTCAATCCATCTGATTCACATGAAGTTGTTATATATTAGGGACCTGAAAGTACTGATCTTATCATTTGCAGGATGTTGAAATACATTTTCAAACAGAAAAACTGAAGCTTAGTCATATCTGGTCTAACTGCAGACAGCTCATTTCCATAAGAAATGGAAAACATTCCTGTTAGGAAGAAAGGATCAAACTGCAAATACAAATTGGGGGGAAACCTGGGGGTATGTCAAGGAAAAAATATTTAGGAGCTCCATATTCAGGTGCTCCACAGGCTCAGGCTGGCATTGGTGAATGCCTACATCAGAGCTGACATGTAGGAAGGTTGCAGGTACTCAATATTATTTAAAGATCAAATGAACGAATGAATAAATTTCTCCTAAGAGTAGCCTTTGACAGTCCATTAGACAGCACACCCAAGGGAATCTAGGTTCCAGATGTTCAGAAGATGATCCTTATAGCATCAACTATCACTCACTTCATTTAGTATTTTAGTATTGATAAAGAGTTAATAGACAGGGCCTCCCTGGTGGCACAGTGGGTTAAGGGCAGCGCTATGAAGCTGTCCCCAGCCTCTGCAGTGCACGTTTGATTCCCGGACGGCCAGGGAGATTCCCACATGGCGCAGCAGACCTCTCCTGTCTCCCTACTGCTCCCCTCAGCAGAGCCTCTGGTCTGTCTGCCTGTTCTGCTTCCCGCTCTGTCTCTGGTGAATCCTCTCACCCTCCTGCGCCTCTGACTGTACCCTAGTTCTTGCATAAATAATCTTTTTTTTTAAAAAAGAGTTAATAGATGTCTCTTTATTGAAGCTAAATAGTTGGCATTTAAAGATCAGGTTATTATTTTTTCATAAGTGCAACACGAAAGTATTTTTTGTCTCTAGAAGATGTGCTTCATCAGACTTAATCTTTTGAAGGAGAGAGTCTACTTTGGTATTTTAGTAACCCTAGTACCTGTCAGCAGTATTTGTGCTCCGTAGATATTTTTTGAGTAAATGAATGAATGACCAATGCATAGGCTTATTCCACCATTGACTACTTCTCACACTTTCTATTAATACTTACTTTCTCATTCAAGGGAATACAAGTAATACTCTCATTTAAGAGTTAAGTGGCATGAATTCTGTGATATTCTAAATTGTATAAGTAATAACTAGCAATATTCAGAATTAGGAGTGCTGTCTCAACTCCAGGCTTCCAATTATTCAGGCCTAGAATGAGTCTACAAAGTAAACTGTAGTTTAAGTCTGGAATCAGAAAAACTAATACTAAGTCATCTGGACAATATTTTCCCTCTTTCCACTCTATACACATGAATCTACATGGGGACTCTATCCCTGTGAATGTGAATTTTTAAATAGAAGCAATCTTCTTCTTCTTCTTGCTGATGTGAAATAGCACAGGGTCTACCTGTTATGCACATTGCTTTACTTGGTTTACAAATAAGAATTTAAGCTGCACACTAATCCTCAGCATAATCAACACAGTGTTTATTTAGAGGAGGAAATGTGGCTTGAATCATCTTGTTGAAAGTCATAGTGTCAGTTGCTGGATTTGGGGTCTTCTGTCTCCCATTTTTCCTGGATTCCCTAGAGAATTATTTTGTAAATTAGAAGTAAACTCAACCTTTGTTAATTCAAGATGTTTGTAGATATGATACATGTAGATAAATATTGTTGGTTCAAGATAGAGCTTGCCATATTGTTGATTCCCATGTTGCATGACCATGGAGTTAGCATTAATTAAAGTTATATTCATATTCCTGTAAGTATTAATGTGGAGTAGAACTAAATAAACATTGAAATATTTCATGAACAAAAGTTTACTTTAGATAATAATCCTAAGATAATAGGTAAAAGATTGTGATTTATAAAACTTTTCTTGATAAAATCAATTCAATGATTTTGTAACATCATACAAGGTTAATATAATATCTTATAAAATATCTTATAAAATATCTTATTATAATATATTATAAAACAGTTAAAATGCATAAAGAGCCAATAAAAAGAAAATGAGTCAATTAAGAGTATAAGGCTCTTAATCTTCAGATATGGCCATAATTATAATCACTTCTAACTGCAGATATGGCCAATTAATTCACCAATTAAAACTGTCAAATATACATTATTACATGGAATTATTAGAATTCAGGTACTTAAAGAAGAGTTTTCAAATATAGGTTGTTTCTAAATGTTCCATTGTAAGTATCACTCACCACAAATTGCCATAAGAATAAGGGGCTAAAATATGAATTGATAAAAATAGAAACATGTTAATATTTTCAAGTTTTATATTTGGTATTTTCTATATTTCCCTTTGGTAAAATTTACACATTTAGATTCACTTTTTTCCTGTACTCATTTATCAGGTAACAAGAGGACTGACTAACTTTAACAAAGTTTGAATGCGCTCCACTATCAGGATAGTGAAAAAAATCAAACAGGAATAGCCAATTATTATGTGCTATGAATAGCAGCAACAGCCATTTACTTTCAGGTGGAAACGTTGATTTTTTTTTTTAAATGAAAACCTCATCCTGCAGCATTCTTCCTATTAGACATCTGATAAATTCTTCTACATACTAGGTAATTACAGTCATGGGAGGTAAGCAGGGCAGAATCATATTTTGCTTATAGATCTAATAAATAAATACCAAGACAAGCAATATTCATTTTGTACTTGTAAACACTATACTTCCTACTTCTACTTACTTTATCATTGACAAATTACTATGAAACATTAATATGCCAAACTAATAATCTTCCTTTCAGAAGGTAAAAATGCTTTTAAAAATAATTAATCACAACAGAAAAAGGGAAAGAAACATCACTTCCTATTACAGTTTTCATAGATACACTTGTTCTTCATTATGTGGTAAACACCCATTTTTAAGAATATGCAATTAATAAAGATTGTATATAATTTGGGAAAAGAGAAGTATTTTCTGATCTGATTTTAAAAAAGAAATGGTATTTTAAAGAAGAGATAATTCAAATAAACATAAAACCAGGTATTTCATATATAATTGCTTTGTTCTCCAAGAATGACAATCCTTTGTTCCACATGGATTCTAATTATAATCTGTATTTAAGGAGCTCCGGGTCATTTTTCATGAAGCATCTTAACATTGAAACAATGAAAGTGATGGACTTTTATTCTTTGGGATAGTTCTAAGGCCAAAGTGATATTAACACCAGAAAGGAATTGTTGGTGTCACCTTCTTTATAAGGACCATAGTAAAATCAAAAGTATTCTTATTATATTATCCTGGGTCTCCCTGGTGGCGCAGCGGTTGAGCGCTGGGCTGCGAAGCTGCCTGCAGCCTCTGCAGAGCCGGTTTGATCCCTGGCCACCAGGCGAGGGTCCCACATGGCGCGCAGACCTCTCCTGCCACCCGCTGCTCCCCTCAGCAGTGTACTCCATCAGTCTGCCTGCTCCTCTCTCCCCTCTGGCTCTGGTGAATTCTCTCACCCTCCCGTGCTTCTGACTATACCCAGTGCTTGTACAAACAAACATACAAATCTTAAAAAAAAAAAGTATTCTTATTATATTATCCAGATGAATTCTGTCTCTGTAATAAATGCATTATAAAATTTTCTAGGCCATAAGTTACAGAACTTTAAATATCTTTCTTGGGATGGCAAAAGTAAAGCCTTATATCAATCATAGTGACCTATCCCTCAGTAGATAGTGCCCCAAAACATACATACTTGGTTCATTTTGTTCTTACATTAAGGCTACTTAAAGCTGATTTTCTCCCTTAATCACAATTCCCTTGAGGACTCCACATTTTCTAGGATAAAATCATAGATCTTTTCCTCCTCAACTTATTTCACCATCACCTACCCAAATCTTTCCTACATATTTCTTCTCTCCACCCTCCTCCTTGTATCATAGTAAAGTACATTCTTTTAGAGAGCAGATAGTGTGTCTTGAGGGAGGATCAGCAATATATTAGAGAAATTGGAAACTTAAAAATATGAAGGTTAAGAATAAATCAATTCCATTTAAACCAGTTCCCACTTAGTGTCTGTTCCACTGTACTTCAGTTAAATATACTAGATATACTAGTAAAAAAGATATATGATTATCACTTTCCTCATAAACCTCTGCACAAAGGAACTTGGAAGGTGGGGTATTGAAAAATAAAGAAACTAGCTTTGCCTCTTTCCAAGTAACTGGGAATGGTAACCATTATATTAAAGAGTAAAATTCCAGGTTTTTTTTTTTTTTGAAGAATGAGTACACGATAGGAAAAAACAATTTTCCTTTGTGTATATGTGTATCTGTGTTCAACTGTTAGCAATTACACTTCTTGGGTCCCATTTTTTACTGATATCATTCCTCTAATACTTAGACACTGTCTTTTGTGATCTAGAGTGCCGCTGGCTAAATATTTGGTTCCAAAGAATAAAAGCAGTCTCCTGGAATGGCATGATCGGTGTTGCTTCCAAACTGCTAAATATGCTTATGTTAGGATGATTTTAGTTTTAATGGCAGGAAGGAAGGCAACTGAATCCAAATGACAAAGTATTTAATACTATTTCTTCAAAAAAGTTGGATTGAGGAAGTACTTGTGCATGAAAATGTGATTTTAATAGGAAATGAATGGGCCACCCAAGGGTGCCCATCAAATGGTGTTACATTTATTGTCATAGTCACATAACAAAGAAAGGAGTTCCTTTTTCTAAAAACATGAAAGGAGCAGAGATCACAATGGTTTTTTTCCTATATGGGAGTTTTTAGTATAAGAGTTAAATAATATTGTTCAGGGACACGTTTCTCAGTAGAGTCTAATGAAATAGAGGAGTGAATAATATAAATGACAGATGAAGAAGGTGGATTCCAGACCTAATTTCAGGTTGAGCATATCATCTATAAATCTGTTTTGTTATTTTTTGTGTACATAAGACATTTACTTTCTTTTCTTTCAGTCTTAGAAGTTTTAGGGATAAGTATCAATAAAATCTCCAAGGGAATCATAGTCTAAATGCAAAATATGTTTGGTTAATTGCTAAATAGAGCGATGTTATTTTTCCCTAGACCAAAGCAGATAAAAACCGTATCCAGGCTGCCAGCAGCCAAAACATAATTCCAGTTCATCAACACTATTATCACATTAAAATATCCTTTAGGAAGTTTGCATAAGAGTAAGGGATTACTTTAATTTGCAGATTACCCTTCAGAAAAAGTTAATATATCACTGGACAAAAAATTACCAGCAAAATACACTTCTGGGGCTATATTAACAAATGGGGAGAGGTTAGGGTAGAAAAAGTTCTGCAAATTTTTAAAAAACTTCTAGATTTCCCCCTCAGCTTTTAGCATATTCAAAACTCTAATGTTAAATGGAAGTTAGATCATCTGTAAAGGCATGCATTTTTACTTTTCACTGAATGTAATTTCTATTAAAATCTACACAAGAAAATTAGCAGCTAAATCATTTTTTTTTAAGTTAGGGTTGTCAGACTTGTCTGACCATGCTTTATATAACTCAGCGTAAGAGCAACTGTGCATGTTTTTCTTTACTGCCAATGGATGGGCAACGAATGTAACTGAGTAACATGCAGGCCAGTCAAAATTCATTTAGAAACTGATCATATTTATATATGCACAACTTGCTTGGGTAACCTGGGTAAAAGTGGTGGCACGAGCCTCTGGCTGGTTAAAAAACACCAGAGCTGCATTCTTGATGGCTCCAGCTTGATATTACCCCTGTGAGAAGTAAGAATGGTAAGTAGTGAAAGTCACCATGTTGCACTAGTCAATTTTCACTTTGAAAACTAATCATTCAAGTATGGCTTCAATGTTACTAAAATTCTAAAAGAAAAATCAATTATTCAAAATCACAAAGTATGAAAGGTATTACATTAAGTATAGTCAAATAGCAGAATTAAAGTATACAAGATTATCACTTAAATTTAAAATGATATACTCTAGAGGATCTACAGAAAGCTATGAAAGAATTACACACATTTGGAAAAATATCGAAGAAAATTTAGTTCAAACAATTAGAAAGTCTTTGGGTCTCCTCAGTTAGCCTGTCCTATGAAAAGGAATTCATTTAGGCATTTGAAAAAATTTTAAAGTATACCACATTATTTTTAAAATCATATAGAAAAGAATATCTATATGCCTCATACTACTTCATAACTATTCTACATGCAATATTTAATAGCACAAATTTATCCCACCAGTTAAGAAAAAAAATAACTAGAAGACAGAATACTAAACAGATATTTCAGGTGGAAGTATTTGGAATTTTTGGACTATTATTTCAATTCTCTTTTATCTAGCATAGAGTTACCAAAAGATTAAAATGTGTATATATATTATATATATATCCTTCTTAGACTACTCTCCTTATCCCTTATTAGTTTGTGACTTTATACTTAGGACCATATAAAGGTATCATTGAAAAATCACCAAATATTAAATTATAACATCCAGGAAATCACCATGGTGGTAAGGCATTGAAAGAACTGTATAATTAAAACAATAAAATAATTCAGTCCCCTTCCAACTGACAGGTCGATTCTCTGTCTTTGAAACAGATCAGTTTCAAAACACTGATTTCATGCATATTATTTTGGAGTATTGAGACAGAAAATAAATGAAAAAGCTTAATGATAACGAGAAACAGGAAAAAGTGTTTGGATTTTCCTACTATAAGCTCCATCTTCTTGGACACTCCTCTTATGTCAAACACAATAGTCTCAAGTGAGGCAAAATACATGGCTTTTTCTCATTAAAATTTGAGGATTTAAAATTTTTGAAAATTAACAAAATAACAGAACTCAATGTCAAATTAATCACATCTCAAAGGACACTCAAACCTAGCCAAAAGTTTAAACTGACTCATGGTTTCAATGTTCAACATTGATTTTTCATTATTCACTCAGTTAATGAGACACTGTAAAATTAAACATACATAAAAATAGACTTCCCTCACCTAAAGGGAAATGTTTGCTATTAGGCATTATGTCAAAATAATGAGGTTTTTAAATATATATATTAATTAAAATGTAATGATTCAATTCTGTTTTTTAGAAATCCACTTCAGGTTTTAGGACTAAACAATACTAGAAACTAGACCTGCCCAACTACGCTCATCTAAAATTTCATTAACCAGATTCTTAAGATATTGTTCAATTTTAAAATAATGATCATATTAGTATACATTTGAGTTCCACTAATTGCAGCAATTCTTTACCCCAGGTTATAAAGTCTTACAATTTTTCCATTGAATCTCATCACTAATTTTGTGAAACTAGTAACTCTGGTCTTGTTGCTTACACATTAATTCTAATACCTAGATTTAAACTTTTTGAATTTCATGTTTAATATCTACTTCTACGTAATCACTGAATTTGCAATACTACCTATCATAAATAAGAAAAAATTAAAAATAGCATATTCTTCAGTAATGTTATGGAATAAGTTAGAAATATTGACTGAAATACCTGATCCCAAATGACTGTGACTTAGCTGAACTACTTTAGTGCCTCAAACACTCCCAAGTAATTCATTTTCCTTAGAATAAGACAATGATACAGGCCTTAATCTTCCTTGTCCATTGATTTACATGACAGAAAAGGATGAATCTTTATTTCTGGTTGTTATTTTTATTTGTTTATGCCAGGTTTAATTTCTAGGAATCCTGTCTTTATATTTATAGTGAAATAAACTCTAAAGGATTGAATTCTTAGATCCCCAACTTTGCACTTATTAACCTATATATAAACCAAAAATGTACTCATTTATACTCATAGTCTTCTGGTAAATCAAAGAATACTTTAAACTACAAAAGCATTTACTGTAGTTGGTAAATTTAGAATTTTACATTCTATAATGTATTAAAACTTTTTAAAATAATTCTTCATCATTACTTTCTCTTCCTTAAAAAAATTTTTACTTCAGGAAATGCAAAACTATATATAAATATCAAGCCATAATCCCAATCAGACTTTGTCTGAATAAATGATTGTGTAAACTAAGTAAGATCACATTTTATAAGGTATTTCGTAACAGCCAAGAACGCAGCAAAATGAGAATTGGGACAACTCTGTCACCAGGTATTTCTGCAGAAGCTGAGGCATTCTGACAAATCTAAAATTATTTTTGAATATTTAGAAGGATTAATCACAATCTTAATAGTATTAAAATTCAAAAAAGAATATTTGAAAAATCGAATCAGCATATCATTTACCTATATTCTAATGTTTCATCAATTCATCTACCATCAATATTACCACAGAAAATGTATCTCCAAGGATATTTCCTATTTTCCACATAAAGGAAACAATTTAAAAATAGTCTGATAGTTTTAAAGCAACAAAAATGAATAAACCAAAATACCTTCTTATTTAAAAATTCCTACCTCTTTGCTTTCTTCCATATCTGACTCGCTGCTAAATTCTTCAGTATTTAAATTTTCAAAGTCAGATTCTCCAACAGCAATTGGTACAGTCACAGTGAGGCTGGGATTGTTTATAAATGACATGTAATCACTTTCATCCACAACATATTTTTCCACACTGCTGCCAATGCCACTGGTGGTCCCATTTCCATCTTTGAGATAATTGAGGTCCTTGCCTATTTCAATGGTGGTGTGGTTGGAAATACAGCTGTCTTTTTTGTTATTTAGATCTTCAAGAGGTTTAATTTCATCTAAAGCTTTCTGCTTTCTAACAAAGGCTTTCTGAATAAATTCACGTAATTTTCTTTTAACATAATCAATTCCTTTCTGCATCCTTCCCACAGCAATCTGGAGATTGTTCATTTCATTATCATCATCAGTGGCAGCAAGATTGTCAGAACTGAATGAACTCAAGAGCAAGGCCAAGAAGAGGTTCAGAACCTAAAATACAATGCAAAAATAAATCATTAAAACATTCTGTTGTTTCAATTGTGCTTGACTATAAATTTTCTAAAATTTTTCTTACTCCTCATTTTTTCCTAATAGATATTTTAGGTCATGGTAAACTACACAGAGGAGTGCATAAAATAAAATTCCTGACAATATGAAATGATTTTCTTTAAAATCATCACAAAATTACTGAAAGAACTGCAGCATGAAACCTCTATATTAAAATCACTTTTAAAAGATAAAACTTAGTTATGTAAAGAACTATATCTAAGTTATCTATATAACCATAGAGTGAAAAAGAAAAGTTCTATTTGGGATGTTATATAGTTTGTCCATGTTTCCTATTTTCTGGGACACTGATAATTTATTACAACCTTATTTCTCTAAATCAGAAAGGATTCTAATGTATTTAAATAGGATTTGATTTTTATGTACCTGTATCAACTTTTGCACCAAGATAAACTACCAAATTAGAAAAAAAATGTATTCTTAGATCAAAGTCCCAGTGTTGGGTTTATAAAATTTTGTCACTAGATTTATACAATGTTTGGAAATATAAAGAAGTGGTTATTGTGTGTAATAATGGTGTTAAAGATTGAGCTAAAGATTGTGGAGTCAAGTAGTACTGTCAGTGAGACCATTAATTAGTCAATAACTTGGGCCTCTGACAAGTGTGAATGAAAAGATGAGTGACTATAAGCCCATTATGTACATTCAAAAAAAGAGGCAATTTACTAGGGAATTCAGCACTGCCATATGAACAAGACTAAGTCACAGAATTTTTTTTAGGATTTGATGGACAATGTCAATGAGTTCCTTATTCAACATATAGAACAGAAGAAGGATAAGGGATATAGCAGGCCAAAGATAAAAAGTAAATAGTACAAAAGTAAAATCCTAGTAAAGATTTTAAGTATCATTTCAATGAAAAGGACAAGGACACTGTATTCCTGTGACATTCCTGTCTTTCCAATAACCTAATTCGGCTCAGGGGTCCTTCTCTAACCAGTTACAAATTAGCCTAACCAATGGTGGTAAGATGGTAAAAACAGGTAAAGTTCAATAAAGACTGCATAATTATGTGAGCCTATCAGACACATCTCTCAACTGTTACATGGTATTAGTACTAAAATTCCCTCCATTACTTCTGGAATTTACTGAAAGTGATTTTTTTTATTGTGATTTACGTTTTAACTTATTATCTGAATGGAAAGTAAATGAAAGGACAAACTAAATGCTAAATTTTTATTTTTACCCATAATAAATTGAATTTTCCATTAATAAAACTTGAATTCAAAAACTGAATTAAGAGAATACAATTCAATAAACTCATTCAGGGATTGAAACCCCAAATTTTGATTCACAGATGTTTGTGGACAGACTGCTAACTCATTGAGTGAAAGTGACTCTTTCACATGCTAATTACTCTTGGAATAAAAAAGTTATAATTTCCATTTTGAGTCCAAGATTAAAATATAATGTATATATCTAAACTTCATCCTGATTCCTATTTGTGAGACTACCAAACTACTTCTCCTATGTGCTAACGCCTCATGTTCAATTAAAGATAAGACCTATTACTTCTAGAAGTAGTAATCATCAAAAAGTTACGTTCTTTTTCTGCAGCACCTACCTTGAATCTATAAAAGGATCTCTGGCCATATTGTCAGGAAACCAAGAATGGCTCTTAAAAAATCTTGACCCAGGGAAGAAGAGTCTGTGGTTTCATCTCTATCCTGCCTGTGGACCAGTGATTACTCACACTGCCTGTGGTGGAGCACCATAAGGAAGTTCATGTTTGTAGAAAGGAGGTTATGCTAGCTTATCTTTGGGGGGGGGGCTTTTCTCTCTCTGAAAAGTATGAGAAGGAAGAATTGCAGGAAGCAGCACATCAAATTCACTCCAGCTAATTTACACTAACGTGATATGAATATATTTCCTTCAGAGTGGTAAATGTAACAGATAATATTATTACCTTAGCTACTCCAGGATATCTCAAAGGAAGTTTTTTTTTAAATGATAGTCAAAAAAGAAAGTTTAATTTTTTTCTTAAAATTATATTTTAAGATTATGCCAGTAGATAGAAATGATTATTTTACATACTAGATATTTTTGTGCAGATAGAGCAATCCAAGTTAATATTAAATGTCATCCATCAGTATAGATACTTCCTGAATTTTTTTTCAATTTGAGTCCTGTTAGAATGATGCTTTATTTCAGTAAACTAACAGATGATGTATGATATGTTGAGTGTTTTCCTTTTTAACTCTGCACTCTGCATTTTGCTGCTACTTAAATTTTACTAAAACACTATTGCTCATTGTCATGTTCCTGATAAAAAGACATCTGTAGTTCTGAACTGCCTACAGAAAAAAACCCCAGTTTTGCTATATATATTCAGTCTTTTCATAAATTAAACTTACATAGTTTGGTCCCAAATTGACTTTTACTACTCCCACAATGAAATCTCTGTGGCTGGCTGGCATGCTCATTCATTGTTGTCATGAAAGGATTCTGTTCTCTGCCTTTTCTTCTCTCTTCTAATGTGTTTTATATATATAATCAATTTTATAACATAAACTTATGAACTCTTCTTTGATTCTATTCTATATAATGCTATGACAGTCTCTTTTTGTTCTTTGCAATTTTGTACTTTTCTGAAAGGAAGCTGTATTAGGTTACGGTGGTGGTTTTAAAATGCATCTCCAAACTATTTGATACTACTCACTTTGAAAGCTATGACCTATTCTTTCTTCTTATATGTGACTAGCTCCTAAAGAATTAAATATGGTACAACTGAATGCATGTGACTTCAAGATTAGAACAACAAAAAAAAGGAGCTCTTTCTCTTTCTGTTTTTTCATCTCCCTGCTCAGGGAGAAGCCAGCTAAAGTCATAAAGTCATTCACAAACAACACAACATGGTGAGTTCTGTGTGAGGAACTGAGGTTTGTGCCAACAGCCAACCAAGATCTGGTGCCTCCAGCTATAGCCACGAGAGTGAGCCTTCCTGAGAGTTCATCTTCCAGTCCCAGCAAGGTAACTGGGGCCCCTGCCAACATCATCACAGCGGCCTTCTGACAGACTCTTTGCCAGGACCCACCAGCTTAGCTGTTCCCAAATATTTGACCCACAGAGACTATAGATGATAAATGTTTGTTATAAACCACCATTCATATTTCTGCACTGTACACTATTTATGTTTCTTAGTGCTTTAATAGGACAGAATTATCTAAACTAATACTGCTGAGTCTGAAATATGGGAAGAAATAGGATTAAGTAGTAATATTTTGCCTTCCTCCCCTCCCTCATTTCTTTCTTTGGGGCATTGGAAGTTATTTCATGTGAAAAGAAATTATGTCTATAAATTAAATACTTTAAAATATTGGTTATTATTGTCCTCATTCTAGTCACTGGATTGGGACAAAATGAAGTGACTCACTAGCATTATTTTTTATTTAAAGTAAATGAGTGTAATTCCTCTCACAAGTCTATTTTCTCTCTTGCTTAAACACTGGTACAATGTTCCTTACTTTGAGATGTTCTACCTTTCTTCATACCAAGTTAACTCATACCTCAATTAATATGGTATAGAAGATGCTGATTTATGATGATGTACACCTGAAAATCATTATATAATAATGTTACAGTGCAATGTTACTTCAATTAAAAAAAGAAATCATCATAAGTATTATTGAGTGAATGTGCCTTTAATGAGTTGAGATGGTCACTAATTTTTTAAAGTCACTTTGTAGAAAATCCAAATTTGAAATACTGTCAAATGTTAACAATTGTTAGTGCTTATATATAAAATGAATGAGCATTCTTAGTAACACTTTCATGCTTCACTACAGGAACTGAGAAATGAAAGCCAGAAAGGACCTCCCAATAGAAGAGTAAGAGGTAATTAGTGATGAAAAACAACATTCATTCAAAAGGTACTCTTAGAGCTTATATCATATGTTAATTACATCTCAATAAAGCAGAAAAAAATGCAAAAATTAATTAAAATGTTTAAAGAGTCTAATATTTCAATAGTCTGGACTTTATGTGGCTCCAGCAATTATGAATAATTGAGAATTGTTATGAACAAAACCAAATGCATAAATCATACCTCAGTTGAATATATTTTATTATAGTTACATAATTTTTTACTGAGAAGGAGGAACATATTTTTACTACTTACCACTAGGTTTCCAATCACCATGACCATCATGAAGACAGTAAGGCACATGGTTTGGCCAGCGACCTCCATGCAGTCCCACATGGTCTCTATCCACTCTCCACACAGCACACGGAACACGATCAGGAAGGAGTGGAAGAAGTCATGCATATGCCAGCGGGGGAGTTCACAATCATTGGAGATCTTGCAGACACATTCTTTGTAGCTCTTACCAAACAGCTGCATGCCGACTACGGCAAAAATGAAGACGATGATGGCCAACACCAAGGTGAGGTTACCCAGAGCCCCCACAGAATTGCCAATGATCTTTATCAGCATATTCAGAGTTGGCCAAGATTTTGCCAACTTGAAAACTCGGAGCTAGAAATAAAAGTAAGAAGGCTGTTACTGCTCTATCTTCTGAAAAATTTATTAATTTATTTACAGGGAAATCTACAACATTATTGTCTAAATGTAGGGTGATATATTATTTGTGTGTTAAACTATTATCTAGCAAATGTATCAGTTATTTGATACCATGGGGTACTTTTTATTTTGAAATCCTCTATATTGTATGCAAAATAACTGTATTATACAGTCTTTAACTGGAATATTAATAAAATATTTCAAAAATTTCAATAATCCTACCATAAACGTGAAATATATTTTTTGCTTTTCTGTATGGAACTGAGATATCTAAGATTAAGTAGCAGATAGTATTTCAGAGAATTAAGGGTCTCATTATTTAAAAGTCCAAAATGGATATATTTTTCAGTGTGCCTAAAATGTCATGTTGAAGTGTACAAACAGAATTTACACTTAAATTCTGAACAGACTTCCTCATAAAGTCTTGAATCCAATCACCATTAAAATAAGCTACCAAGGGCCTCCCTGGTGGTGCAGGGGTTAAGACCCAACTGATGAGGCTGTCCACAGCCACTTCAGCACAAGTTTGATCCCAGGCCAGGGAGCTGCCCACATAGCACAGCGGACATCTCTTGTCTCACCTGCCGCTCCCCTCAGCAGTGTATTTCAGTCAGTCTGCCTGTTCTGTTTCCCTACTCTGTCTCTGGTGAATCCTCTCACCCCCTCCCCCCCACACCTCTGGCCTGTACCCCAGTTCTTGTATGCATAAATAAATAAATCTTTAAAAAAATAAAATAAAATAAGTTACCAATAGAAACCTCTCCTTAGTAACTATATATACCTTTCATTGAAAATAAATGACAAAAGTTAGAATCAACTTGAGGTGATGGTACAATAAAATGTATCAAACTTTAATAAATATGTCAAGCAATATTTGCTTCTTAATTTTATAAGATTCATAAATTTATGAACTATAGAATACTTTCTTTAAAATTAGCAAAACATAGTATAGCAACTCTTTCAGACAGTAGATTTGGTGTATTTCTGATGTTGTTGAGCGAGCAGATATGCGGGGAACTCTGTTTTCCTTTCTTGTCCACTGTATCTTGTTCCAAGTTTTGGAGTCATGAGGCAAACCATACGATGAACAACACAATAATTTCTGAGGTTCTCATCAAAAGATGAGTCCATCCTAAGTTTCAGTAACTCCTAATGCATGGGTAATCAAATCCCAGATCATTGATAGATGAATATTTTATTGCTTGTGATTTAGGTTTATCTATTACCTCCTTTTTATCCCTTTCCATTAGCCCTGCCATTAAATTACTAGGAAGAGAAATACTGGCTTTTCATTTGAATATATTTTATGTGATGATGCTATGAAAAAGAAGAAACTACTGTCCTCTTGTGAGGCAATCTAGTTAGTTTTAGAAATGTATTCAAATAATATTATAACTACGGGAAATCTTAAAATTATCACCATATAAGAATGATGTCTAATTAAAAATATATTGGATGCTTCCAGTTAATTTACCAGTCGAAATGATCGGAGAACTGACAATCCTTCCACATTTGCCAAACCAAGTTCCATTAAACTAAGGCTCACGATGAAACCATCAAAAATATTCCATCCTTCTTGAAAATAATAATATGGATCCATAGCAATTATTTTGAGAAACATTTCTGCCGTAAAGATCCCAGTGAAGACCTAAATGAGAAATGTTTATTACATGAGTGACTATATTAAAAGCAAATAATTGTTGAGCAATTTAATTTACTTATAGCAAATCACAATTTAAAATTTGAATAAATAACATTGGTTTAGGTCCAGCAAATTAGTACCCACAGGTGATCTGTATTCAAATCAGTATTTGTTTACTATTTTTAAGGTTTACCAAGTGATAAAGAGTATAGGATTAAGATAATAAAATTAAGATACTTTTTTTTTTTGCTTGGTTTTGATATCAGAGCAATTTGGGTCTCACAGAATGTGTTGGGAATTATTTCCTTCTCTTCTAATTTTTGGAACAGTGGGTGAAAGATTGGTATCAATTCTCTAAATAGTTTGTAGAATTCAGTAAAGAATGCTTGATTACTAATTCAACTTATGTAGTTTTTTTTTTTTTACAGATTTTCAATTTCTTCTTGAGATAGTTTCAGTAGTTTGTTACTTTCTAGGAATTTTGCTTTTCATTATTGAGATAATATTGGTTTACAACACTGTATATGACTTAGGGGAACAGGTTCATACCTCCATAGATGTGTTATCACTCTACCCCATCATCAAAGCATGCATGCACAGTCCTTTACCACAGACCACGGTTTCATCTAGGTTATATACATTTTTTTGGCATACAATTGCTTATAATATTTCTTATATTTCATTTTAATTCTGTATGGTCTAGAGGTCATTTCTGTTGATTTTTTCAAAGAACCAACTTTCATGTTTGTTAATTTTCTCTAACATTTTCTTATTTTCTATTTCATTCATCTCTCTTCTATCCTTTATTCTTTTCTTTTCTTCTGTTAGCATTGGGTTTAGTTTCTTCTTTATTTTCTAGTTTCTTAAAGGGTAAAGCTAATTAAGTTTTTGAGATATTTTTTCCTCTACTACAGGCATTTACATCATACATTTGCCTCTACACTCCATAAATTTTCATTTGATGTGCTTTTATTTTCAATCATCTAAATGGACGTTAGTTACTTGAGGTAAAAATTGACTCTAAATGCCTAAGAAATATGTCAGAAGTTTGTTATCAAGACCAATGTCTTTTTTTTCCAGTGTCTTTCTTGATTTATAATCATCTTTCTACAGAATGAGTAATTTAAATATAATTCTAAATCGAACTGACCTAAAATCTTTGACTCTTTTGCACTGCTTCACTATATAGCAATGTATTTTTGTTACTAGGAAAAGGGATGGATGTCAAGGTATACACATGGCCAGGTAAATCATATTTAATTTGAAAGCTACATGTATAATTCACTAAAACAATCATGAATTCTTTCAATGGGAAGAGAACCCTCCATTAGCCTTACCAAGTTCCCAACAGACAACACACTGCTGAACTGCTCCGTCATGGGGTAGTGCTCCATGGCCATGAAGAGCGTATTTAAGACAATACAGATAGTAATCGCCAGGTCAACAAATGGGTCCATCACGACCAGGTTGACAATATGTTTCACCTTTAACCATGGCTTACAGCAGTCCCAAATCAAACACATATTAGCAAATTTATACCAGCAGGGTGGGCATTTCTGTCTGGATTCTTCAAGTTCTGGAAGAAAAAAGTTAAAATATCATGAAAACTGCTTAACTTTTATTAAGTAGCCCTTGATTTAAATTAAAAGTCATTTAAAAATCTAAATCTGTTAAAAGGAATTATGGCTTAATTTCATGTGGAGCAGGAAAAAAAAAATTATAGTGGTGACCTGTCATAGAAAGCATAAAAGAAAGGCTAGTAAACTTTCTAAATTTATCTTGGCTAAATAGTTCCTAAGATGTGGTGGCAATATTAAGCTGTCTGATCATTATGTTGAAGACTATAAGAAAGTGGTGGACAGGACTTGCATTAAGTATACTTAAAGCTCACCCAAGCTAAAGATTGAGATAGATGCTTACATATTATCAAAGATCTTTTCTCATGAGATATCCTAAAAGCCTATCAGTCATGCTGAAACTCAGCTTCTGGGCTAGATTTTGTTTTCAATTTTAGTAAGAGGGTCTTGTCAGTGTTATCAGTCAATCAAACATTCTCTAGTGAAACCTCATTGGATAGAGACTTATATATAAAACTTAACAAGATTTCTTTTCTCTACATTTCTTAATTTAACTAGAGGGCATAAAAGAAGAGGAAATGTGCACCCAAAGAAACAAAATGGAATTTATATACTACTGGTGAAATATGATAGAAAGTATGTAGAACTTATAAATTTTCATGTTATACATTTATGTTAATGTTTAAAAATGCATAACTATATATTTATATGTACACCAAACCTATGATGTGAAATTTCATATTAAAGTACATTTATTTTAGAAAAAAGTACAATGATATCAAGAATCATTTCAACTAAATAACAGGAAAGCAAAGACAATGTATAGATTAAAAAGGGGATATGGAAAATACTGAAACTTGATAAATATTGACAAAGTATTATGGGAAATAGGGAAGCAAAAAATTATCTATCATTTTCTTTTGGGAAGATTATTTCTTTTTTTTTTTTTTAAAGATTTATTTATTTATTTATACAAGCACTGGGTACAGTCAGAAGCGCGGGAGGGTGAGAGAATTCACCAGAGCCAGAGCGGGGAGCAGAGCAGGCAGAAGGACTGAAGTACACTGCTGAGGGGAGCAGCGGGCGGCAGGAGAGGTCTGCGCGCCATGTGGGATCCTCCTCTGGTGGCCGAGGAGCAGCCGGGGATCAAACCGGCGCTGCAGAGGCTGCGGGCAGCTTCACAACCCAGCGCTCAACCGCTGCGCCACCAGGGAGGCCCGGAAGATTATTTCTTAATTGACTTTTGAGTGGGAAAAGGATGCAGGACTTGTTTTCTGCTAGTATCATTGCTGTTCACTCTTATTCCCTGCTCTGTCAAATAGAAACTACCACATTAAAAATAGGCAGAAAGATTCTTTTTCATTCATGGCCTAATGGACTCTGGTCAGTCACTTTGGTGGCAACTAGAAAAATCTCTTTATGCTTATTAAGATGAAAAAAGTAATTCATCCTTTAAATGTTATCCACCATATAGTACTGTACTGTTTTAATTTATAAACCAGAGACATTCTGCTGGGGAAGAGGAGGGTAAAAGATCAAAACAATGGTGGGAAGAATACAAGGGACTATGGTGATGGAACATGGGTGAATTTGTGTTGGGAATTCCAATGGGACTATAGCTGAGAGGAGAAAGCATACATTGTACAAGAACAATGTAAAATATATATAAAATTAAAAACATACATATTTTTGTGTTAAAAAAATCTCTTTATGCTTAGTACAGTTTACTGTGAACTAAACTGTGTAAGGGAGGAACCAACATTTTTAATGAACAAACACAACAATAGGTAATGATTTCCTGACCTGTTGATAAACATTCCCCTCTAGCTAATGCTATAAAGTTTACTACTTCCCTTAAGTAAATGAGTTTCCTGCTTATTTTTTTTACAGAATTCCATTAGAAGTAGATTCCTTAGGTATCTCTTCAGAAATTGACATTTTTCAAGCAGACATATCAATTTCTCCTAATATGCAAGTTTGTAAACAAAACATAATATTCGAATTGTAAATTAGAAGAAAATATAAATATAATTACTATGCCCTAGCTATTTTGTGAACACTTTGAAGACTCAAAGAACCTCATGTTTACACTGAAGATAAAATATAACTTACAGTGAATAAGAAAAGTTAAATGACAAAAACTTCATTTGCCTGCATATAATTCAAATAAGTATTTTTTTAAATGGTACATATCATTTAGTAGATAAAGAGAAGCAAACAGGAATTGTGGAGGAAAAAAATCAGAGAAAATTTAAAAGGGAAGTTCAGCCAGTGTTGCTCATCTTGACACCAGGAAAAAGTGGAACAACGGTTCTTAAGTTGTAGAATAAAATCACTGAATTATTCATGCCAGGGAGAGAGAGAGAAAAAGAGAGAGAGAATCTCACACTTTGAAATAAAATAAAGCAGTCAGAAGAAAACCACAGTCATTTCTCCATTTCCTATGTGGATATTCACACTGACAATCATTTATAGTCCAGTTTAGTTCTCTTGCCAACTCTGATCAATTCCTCAGTTACTTCTAATCACCCTTCCTTTATGTTTCCCAAGCACATGACCAGGAAACATTTCTATAAAGTTTCTGCAATTAAAAATTCAAAGAATTCTTTTTGACACCTTGTCACCTCCCATTTCATTAATCATTAAGTAGGAGGTTATTCATTATGCTGGACAATAGAGACTTGACTGTATTTCAAAAGAAGGAAAATGAAAATTACTGGTCGGATCAAAAATCCTCAAAAAAGGGAAGGTGAACCAAATCATGATTAAACTCAGAAGGAAAGATCCCCCCAAAACAGACTATATCAACCTAAGAAACTCCATTATCAGGAATGAAAGATGGATTTTATTAAAGACAGCTTTAGCATGGATGTGGATGTTGTGTGTTGTTAACAACCAATCTTGACCAGTGCCACATTCCAAGAGTTTATACAGAACTGAGTAAAGAAAAGTAAATTTTTCAATCTATATAATTAATGAAAAAAAAAGAAAACATAGCCTTTGTCCCTCAGAAAAATTCAAAGGCAAAGCTCTGCAGAAACTCCATTCCACCATTATCAGAAATGAAAGATGGATTTTATTAAAGACAGCTCTAGACACTTTTATCCTAAGCAACTCTATGACCCAAACCTGCACGAAGAGCTATGTGGGTACATTCATGTTGAATTAGGTATTATAATTAGTGGATAAGTCCAATCTTGTGCTGGGTGAATGTTTTTAAGTATTTCTTACGTCAGCTCAAATGTAATGCTATCAGAAGTGCAAAGGAGGACTGTTGATTTAGACTTACCCTGTCTCCTTCTCTACTTCTTGCTTTAAGGAGCAGACATGCTGCTGACATCGGTAGCAGAACCACTGGCAGCTTCCTCTCAGTGGTTTTGCTATGGCAAGGAGCAGAAGACCAGAGAATCTTCAAAAGATTTACCTGGAGGGACAGGGAGGAGCAAGCTACTGGCAGCTGGGGGGGGGAAGGGAGTGCAAGCTAACGCAGGCGAGGTTGGGGAAGAACGTACTGAGTTTAATATTCCATAGAAATCAGTGAAAAGATTTCTGATACTGTATTAGGATATTACAAAAATTGGGTCTTGTAATCCTGACATGGCTGTGATATGTATGGTAATCTCCACTGTGAGTTTTTTTCTGACTGTGACTTTCAAGTTTTTGGGTCTGGTATTAATATCATGGGATCCTTGCATTCAGACTGGAAAAAACTTCTTCCAAGAATCTGTCCCATATCAAGAGAAACTATAGCTAACAATAAGAAAGGCTTGTGTGTATGTTCTCTCTCTCAATTTCCATCTTTCTGTTTTCCTTTGACACATATACAAACACGCATGCGCGTGCACACACACACACACACACACACAACCACCTGGAAGGGGATGGAAGGTGGGGCTGGTTATTAGAGAGAGGGGGAAGAGTAAAGGAAGGCAAGGAAGCACAGCATATATTTTATATAAAAGTATTTTCCAAGTAGTTGAAGTTGATATTGATGTCTGAATTCACTTTACACAACGGAAAGCCACAAACATATGAACTAACAAAAATAACAATTATAAAACAACTAATGATGATTATTGATTGCCCTCTATATGCTTGGTACCTGAGTGCTTTATATATGATGACTCATTTAATTGTTATAACAACCTTATGCATACACATCATTATCTGCATTTTGTCAATGAGGAAACTGAAGTTTAGAGTCATAAACTTAACACGTAGAAAAGGCAAGAATTTTTCACAGATCAAGCCATTCCCAAAGTCTTTAGTTTGGCATTATAAAATGCAGACTTCCAAATGATATGTTAATGACCCAGTTATAATCTGCAACTAAAGAGAAAACTGATATATTTTAGTACTCTGGTCAGAGAGACGCAAGAATAAAACTTTAAAATTTGAAAACTTTGTTTCAAAGCAGTTAATGTCAAACCCTAATTCACATTTTTCACTTCTATTTCTGGTTAATTAAAAGGATGTTATACCTTAAGAAGTTAATGCCAGCTAATACAATTCAAATAGTTAACCACATTATAGTAATAAGCATTTAGCATTACATACCTTTCCATGCCATGCACATAAAATTTTTCAGTAGTTTGGAATCTGATCTACAAAAATAGTTTTATAAGTATACTTTGTACTTGCAGTAGCTTCATGGAGGCTAAAAGTAAAAACCATGTGTTGTGCATGAATTTTACTGTTAGTAATAGATACAATGATACAATATCATCAGAAAAAAACTTTCAAGCTCATGGAAGTTTTGTTTTTGTTTTGTTTTTCCCCCCATTATTACCAAAGCACCACCAAGTACTCTGCTGTAGGACTTTTGACATACCTTCCATTGTGTTGGTCAAAATACTGGCAACACTCATTGCTCTTTGCCTTGCTGTAGGGTCTTCCAATAAATCCATGGAAACATGGTAAGAACTGGATCTTCTCTTTCTTAATTCTGTTTCAGTGGTTGTGCCCTAAAGTAAAATTTCAGATAAAACAACCCTTATTCTTGAGTAGAGCAAAACCTAATAATAGATGCTACTTAACTAACTGTTCATTATGCTATTTCAGATGAAAGCAGCTCATTAATAAGACACTGTTGGAATCATCATTCTTGGGAAGTGTTTGAAAGCTTATTGGATTCTCAGCTTTCGGAGATGTCTGGGTTTACAATTAAGATGGACTTCTAATTCCTCCATCTTAGAACTTGAGAATGGAGGAACTATGCATACTATTGAATAGATAACCTTTCGGCATTTCAGTTAATTCTTCCTAGGATTTCAGACAAAAATATATTGCTCTTTGAGTTACTCTCAGTTGACTTATTAGATCTTTATAGACATATATTTTCATGGTTTAATGTATGAAAAAATTTTTTCATGCACCAATAATAGTTTTCCTAAACTGGAATTCCACTTGCAAAATGCTTTTGTTCATTATACACAGATAACATTTTCCAACAATAATAACAATAATCATAGAACTGAGCCATAACACTGTCTTACATTTATTTAACAACTTCATCCAAAAACCAACTCATCTTTGCCATTAAAATTCTAATTTAAGGCAATGCACCAATTTGGAGTATTTGATTTTTAACAATACAATGATTTGATACTCTTCCATTCTAAAGTAAATTCACCGGGATTTCACATGGGTAGAAATTTACATCAGGAAATCAAACAATGAAGTTGATTATTGCAAGGGAAAAAAAAAGGAAAAAAACTCAAGTATTTCAAAAGCAGATCTGAGTGCTGATAATAAGAAGTCACTTTGAGTTCTTTGAGGATTTTGCCTATTTCTAAAATAGCAACATGAGTCCTATTCATCTAGTTTCACCTTATTATGATATGAGAAATTATTATCTTTGCTAATTTGCATACCTCTAATGCATACATATTTAAAAGCAAAGTTTCCACTTAATTGACATGATTACCATTATGTTGATAAATATCCACAGAGGTCCCTCTACAATTAATTTTTAATTAATTAAAAATAGTTTTAGAGTATAAGGGAAGTACAATTGTGAAAAGAAATTAGTGCTCTTTGAAACTGAATCTCTTTACATCAAAAGGGTATCTTTTAGAATTTAAAATATTTTTTCTGGTCAGAGAGGCAAAGATTTTTTTAAAAAATAAGGATACTTATAGGTCATCTAGTCCCTTTTGCTCTATAGAGAACTATATGTGCCATCTTAGATCTATTTAATTATCAACGATACATTCCAAAACCTCTAATGATATTACTGAGGAAATTTTTAAGTCAAATAGCTTCAACTGAATTTATGTGTAAAGTACGGAATAGCATGAGCTTTGTTGGGGTCATTTGCCCACTGTTTATTTTCTGTTCTCACTTCCCCTCTTCAGTCTCTCAACATTTCTTCATTTGTCTGCACCTTCATTCAGCTCATGCTACACCATAGCACATCATCCGACATGTCTCACAGTACCCAACTGTAGAACTGAAGAATGGCGATGAGGGAGCAGGAAATACAAAAAGGCTTTGCTTCAGGGGCCTCCCTGGTGGCAAAAGGGGTTAAGTCTCAGCATAATGAAACCATCGTCAGCCACTGAAGCATGAGTTCAATCCCCAGTCAGGGAGCTAACCCACATGGCACAACAGACCTCTCCTGTCTTGCCTGCTGCTCCCCTCCACAGTGTATTTCAGTCGATCCTCCAGTTCTGCTCCTCATTCTGTCTCTGTGAATCCTCTCACAGCCCCCCCACCTCCCCCCTACTTCCCCCCACTACCTCTGGCCTATAACCCAGTTCTTGGATACATAAATAAAATAAATCTTTTTTTTTAAAGGCTTTGCTTCAGACTTGCCCTAATTTGCCTTCAGAGGTTTACCCCATCCTCTCTGATTGGATAAGAATTTGATGATAATTACCAATGAATGCAAAATATTTTTGACACATTTATATTTCCCTTGTATTTATACAAATGACCTGCAGGTTTGGTTTTGTTTGCTCAATTAACATTTTTCAAAATTAGTAATGCTCATATTTTATTATGTGTAAGAACCATGTGGGATACTTGTCAAAGAAGATTCCCTGACATGTTCTCTTCAGCTTTTTGGTCTGAGTATGTCTAAGTATGCCTAGGACACTCCATTTTTCTTTTAAACCACTTTATTGAGGAATGATTAATGTGCAAAAAACCCCTATGTATTAAATGTACACAACAAAATGAATTTAGGTATAAATACACACCCAAGAACCATGAAGGCCATAAACATTCTCATTCCCTCCCAAAGTTTCCTCCTACCCTTTTACTGTTATCATTTTGTTGTCACTTTTTGTGATAAGAATCCTCAATGTAAGAGCTACTCTTTTAATAAATTTTAAGTAACTCTAGGCACTATGTTATACAGTAATCTACAGAACTTATTTTCTTGCATAACTGAAAGTGTATACCCCTTGACCATCAAATTTATAAAAAATAGAGAGTAGAATGGTGGTTGCCATGAGCTGGGATGGTGGGGTTGGGATAGAATTCTTCATGTTTTAAGAAACATCCCAGGAAATTTAAATGCAGGTACTCTGAGGGTGAAATATATTTTGAGAAACACTGGGTTAAAATGGAAGTGTTTGTTTCCTTAGCTATTTTTCTTCTATTTAAGAAAGATTTTTTTTTAATCAATGGGAAACAATATTGCAATATGGATAGAATGTATGTTTAGTAGCCAGCATACCTGGGGTCAAATCTTAGCTCCACCATGCACAGGCCTCAGTTTCCTCCTCTGTAAAATGGGCATAATATTAGTAACTATCATAAAGGGCTACTGTGAGGCTTAAATGAATTAAGTAAAGTGTTCTGGACAGTGTCTGCTATAGCTATTTTTAAAGAGAAATTGACTTTTCCTCTGCATTCTTCCTCTTTCTTCATTACAAAGTTCCACATTTTTCACGATTTGATCTGACCCCAGGATACTCAAACATTTCTCTGGAAGAAAGGAGTTGGGGAAAGGCCATGTGAAAAAAATGAGATCAATGGTTATTTCCATAATCAATGTAAGAAACTGCTCTAGTAGGTGATTGAAAGCAGACTATATACATGATGTCAATGTGATTTAAAGAGCTTGTCCAATAATAACTGGAATTAGTTTTTAAAAATGATAAAAAGATTTTAATATCATATAGACATATAAAGTCCAATATCATATAGAAATATAACATTGTTGGAATACTTTCATACTGGCAAATGAAATTTTATTTAATAACAAAGTTAAAAGCACCTTAAGTTTTACAAAGGAAGTGTTAAAAAGAATCTCCATCACAGTATGGTGTTTAATTGAAACCCTCTTTCCTATGTTTGACTTATGGACACCTTGTTTACCAAAGGAATTCATGGCAATAATATAAAATTTGAAATCTGCTCTAAATGTAGTGACTGGTAACTACTAGGTACTAACAGTGACTTTACTATACAAATGTCCTGCTCAGGTCACGTGAGTGGGGGCTAAAAAACCGATATATTGCTCGTTGCACTGTAGTTTTTAGATATGTTTAGTAATAGTATTTACTTCCTTTTTAAATAGGAATAGATCCTTAAGATGAGTATTTATGTCCTTTCTTGCACTTAATTCAATTGGATTGAGCATCACACATGATAAATTGTTGCTGTATTTTTGGGCAAGTTTCATATTGTAGTAAGAATGAGGCAGGAATACTTTTAATTACATAGTATGAAGTCAACCTATACTTTTAATTAACTTGTGGAAAAGTCCGAATAAGTTCATAACTTGACTGAACCAACCCCTGGGCTTTGAAAAACAGAATCAGTGTAACTCCCATGTGGACATGGGAAACCACTCCCCCCTACCAACCACATTCCCCTTCCCCACAACTGCATTTTTCTTTGGCCTCACCTCTGGCAGGAGCTGCCCAGCTGGAGATGTGAGGGCTGATGGGCCTCCAACCAGGGAGACCACGCCGTTGCAGTCCACAGCACTGTGCATCTTCCCGTTCATGGGCAGGATGGGGAGCACTCTGGAGACGCGGCTGGCCTGGCTGACGTTGCTGTGGCGCCGCTCTCCATGTTTGTGCGGCACAAACAGAGAGTCTCTTCGGCTGTCATTGTCTTCAAAGGTGCTGTGCTCGTCATCCGCGAAGTCATTCTCCGAGCCAATATCCTTTGCTCGGCCTCTGAAGCTGAAAAGGCTCGCCCTACTGTTGCGTCTTGGAGAGAAAAGCGAGCCACGGATGCTCAACAAAGACTGAAAGATCACAAAGAAAACAAAATAACACATGGACAGAATTAGCTTCTATCCTATAAAATCTGAGATCTGATAAGTCACGGGACAGGTGGAATCCAGGGTTCTGGCACCCTTTACTCTGTCCATATCCATTTCCCTTTCTCTCCCTTACTTCGCGTTCTTCTACATTACTCAAGCTTTAAAATGGCCAGAAGTATCCCATCCCATTGTTTTGTCCCATGACTGGCACCTAGAACTGAAATCATTGGTAGAGTCCTCTCCAGAAGCTAATTTCATTAAACAACCCAATGGAAAGCAATTAAATACACGCTGACAATTGAGATTTTTTTCAAGTCAAAATCATAGCCACTAAGAGCTCACTTGGGACATACTCTGGTGCAGATCTTATCACAGAGGAAAATAAAATCTATCTTGCTAGTAGTTCTGTTTAATTATAGCACAAGACGCAGTCTCTCCCTTCCGGCGCATATTTTATAATGGTCTTCATGAATAAATTAAACAAATCAAGCTGAAAGAACTGTATGATTCATAGGCTGATATTCATTCCCGTCTCAAGAAATCCGAAGATCATATTTACAAAAACCAGGTTTTCAATAAATATCTGGTTAAATCATTGAACAATTTTCTAAATGTTGTCACTGTCATTATGCACTTTATCTTGATTCTTAAAGCACAGCAGCTTGAGCATAAGGAATCACTCCCAGTGTGTGACTAGTCTGCTTTTATAACTTCACTCTAGTGAACACTAGCCTTTGCTTATCCAATATCCAGTTCTCCTTTTTCTGTTGATAGTACCCTGATTATCCTTGAGAAATGTTCCTCAGGCCAAGACCATGATTGATACTTAGCCAGTGAGTATGTTCCATACTTCTGACTTTAGAGAATGATTTAAAGAATAGCATGGGGCTTTGATGGTCCATTGACCACCCCCTTTTTCTTTTACATTTGTTGGGAAAGAAGTGCATTTTCAGTTGGGGATGCTGAAAAAAAGTTTAGTGCTGCAGTGGGCATCTGGCCACCATATTGAAGGTATTTGAATTATACGTTGTCATGAACAAGTTTTGATCCCTGCAATCTAGCCATACCTAAAGTGACTCCTCTGTATTGTTTACACTATCTAATCAATTCCCTTTTTTCTTTTTAAACTACGCTGCCTTGAGTTTAGTTTTTATTATTAATAGAAAGAATACTAACCTCATCATTTAAAAATTATTAATTTGATATTTTTCTTTCCAAAGATTTTAGCTAACAAATTATTTTGTACCTATGTATTTTTTACATTCCCTGACCAAGTATGCTCTTAATTTTTCTTTTCAGCTAACTATTTTTTCTTGCTGCCTATAAGCATCAATAAAGTATCTAGCAGCTTTACACACTGTCTTATGTTTCATGATCCTATTCATTATTTGCAGAAAGAAGCAAATCTAAGACTGGCAATCTCCCCCAAGAAAAGTCATTTCTCCTTTTCCTGTTTCCATGTTTTTTCATCTTATTATCAATTATATTAGTAAAAGTCATGATTTTCCCTTATTGTTTTTCAAATACGTAGTCATTTTTAAATCTCTCCCAGAAGACAATATTTTTTCATGTCTTTTTCCCTCTTTTTTCACAGGAACTTTGAATTAGCTATAAGGACATAATAGTTACAGGATTCGTGACCTTTAGTTATCATTAGCTCAAAAAGAAGGAAGATATTCTTGATAGTAAAAACTAAAGTAGAAATTATTTATATGTATAATTCTTAGTAAGAGTTTATATTTTAACTACAAATGCTCTACTCAATTTGAGTCAATAGAAGTTTGGAGGAAAATAAGTTACAAAATTGGACACAAGATTTCTCAATGTTCAAAGGTGAATTGGGCCATTCAAGACCATAGTTTACATGTAACAGCTGTATGAAAAATGATGGGACCACATCTGTTCACATTAACTTTCATCACTCACATCAATTATATAAGTCCATAATGATCAAATATTGTGTCACAAATGAAGGGTGGCCAGTAAGAAAAATCTGCCATGTCAAATGACTCTAAAAAAGCAATACCCCTGATTGATTGCAAATAGGGAAGGAAATAATAACTTAAGAAGGTCAAATGTACCTTACAAAAGTTTCAAAATAAAATATGCAGATTGCCCTCAGACTTGATTAGAGATTGCACTCTTAACTTCCTTCTCTCTCCCACACTCATAAGTCAAACTTAAATCTAAGGAATATTTCATAAAATCCACCTGCTCTACCAAGAAAATTGTGATCTTGCAGTAAAAGCCTACATGGTACATGTTTTTAATAGGAAAGTGAAATGGTTCCAACATAAGTGCTTTCTAGCACAGCACCACAAAACAATAGTTTTTAATACTTTGAGGTCTTGGATGCCTGAAAAATCTAATAAAAGTAATAGATCCTTTATCCCTATATCCAGATTAAGAACCTCTACCTAGCTTTGATACTTTTATTACTACTTCCAGGGACTTGCGTGAGTTGACAATTCACCCTCTTTCCCTCTTTTTTCTTCTATCCCTCCCCCCTCAACTAATTTTTGATTCTTTATCATATTTATCATATTAAAAAGTTTTTAAAATACAGATGCCATTTAAGAAACACACATCAACGTGTGGCTGCACTTCCAGATTGTTTAAGTCAGAAATCACTTATGATACCCAGTGCAAGGAAATAGAGGTATGAAGACAGTACTTGTAAAATGTTATCTGTTAGCAAGTTTGCAGAAAGAAGTAGGACAGAGCCTATCCATTTTAGGCTTCACTATTTTGCCTACAATTAGTTCTACTGGATTTTAAATAACGCAAATTGGAAAAATCCCCTGTGGTATCTACTGATGTCATGTTTCAAATTTAGGAAATTTCACCTCAGGTAACTGACCTTCCTTTCCCCCTTCTTCAAAATGATTACAAAAAGGGGATTTGATTTTAAAAACTTCACATTTATTGAGATTAATATTCCACTAATGTATCATGTTTGTGACACCAGCAAGGATGAGGATGAATAAATATCTATATTTACTTAAAAATAGATTTTAAGTTTTAAGTTTGAATTCAACCCCACAAGTCATTTAATTTATCCTATGTTACCTAAATTTGAAATGATCAGACTGACCTATAAAACATTTGTATATTAGACATGGTTATGTGATACTGTAAAATGTATAATGAGCAATAAATCTTATATATATTACTTAATTGAATGAAAATCAAATTATAAATTTCTGTATCATTTTTAAGAGATATTCTTTCTACTCAGCTTGATAAGGTGGAAAGTTCAAGAATTTCAGTGTCCGACTAAACTTGAATACCACCTCAGATCTTAATAACTGTGACACTGGGCAATTCTTTACACCAAATCTAAAAAACAGTAAAAATAATACTATGCAAGGCTATTAGCATTAATTACAACAGTGTAGAGTGCCAAGCATAAAACATGCACACAACAAAGAATACAATCCACACCTCTTCATGTCTGTAAATTGGAGTTGATGATATAGTACCTCCTAGAGTTGTAGTTTATATTATATATAATATATACAATATTATATATAATTGCTCATGTCATAAACATGATACATTAGTAGAGTATTAATTATATATATTATAAATGAATTTATATTGCAAGTTGCAATATACTATGTATGTGTTAGCCATTTACCACTGCCATCAACATTGTTCTCTTTGTTATTGGTAGATATTAAGGTTTCACTATTGATTAAAATTGTCTTCTGAGAAAGTATGTATTTACGATTTCTAACAATTTTCTTGGTGATTTCAAAGACGAGGATGCTTAATTTCAACGTTTCAGCAGTTTGTGTGATACAGAAGTCGGAGGTGTTCAGTGAACACTGACTGCACAATGTAAGTGGTATTTGTTCAATACAAGTCCTACTTTAAACATGAGACAGGGTAATCAAACACAGTTAAACACTACTGTGCCTATTTGGTGTGATAAATCTTCCTCAGTGCATGTCTACTTAAGAATTTGGGTTACAGTTCCAGAAACTTTTTACTTCAGTTCCCTTTGAAGGGCATGAAGAATGCTCTCTTCGTGTGAAGTTTGTTTGTGGATAGAACAATCACACAGATGTTCTGAAAGAGTCCATGGTTTACTTCTAGGAACCTGTCATTCAGAAAACCCACAGTTCCCTGGGGCCAGGCACATTAGCTAAGAAGAAATAGGAACCATCTGCCAATAATTCCCTATGTGGAAAATTGCCTTGAGATGCCCGAATAGCTAATGAAACCTCAAAACCACAAACCTTCCCATACCCAGTGGGATTTGTGCTCTAAAGATGCTTTCCTGGGATCCATAAAGTTGCAGAACTCATGCATTCTTTGAGGCCATAGCCAAATTTATCTTCTTCAAATTCTGGCATATCTTCAAAAGATTGTTTGTTGGACAAATGTAATATGTAATCTAGTCTTTTTACCTGGTGGGGAGAAGAAAATCTCTTTTCATATGTCAGCCTACTTCCTTCTAAGGAAAATCGGAAGCCTTTTCTTCTTATGCTGTCTTCAGATTCAGATTTGCGGACTACTTCTTCCTTTCCTTCTTCTCCAGACTGTTCTTTCTGCTTCTTTTTCTTCCTTCTGTTTTTCAGCTCTTTTTCACTCTTGGAGCTCAACTTTGATGCTACTGAAGAACTCTCTGAGAAAACTCCCAGCCCTCCAGCACCACTGAAGTCTCTGGATTCAGCAGATGCTGCTGCAGCTGCCGCCTGAAGGGTACAAGGAAAATGGGAGTTGCAGAGAAACCTTGAAAAACTTTACCCATGTTGCTGCTTAATTTGTCTTTACAATCACAAATATGATCTTAAAAAATGATTCTCCATTCCAGCCTATATATTGGAGAACAATACATTGCCATTAGACCAATTAAAGAATTAAAATCAACAGACAAGAGGAAGATAACATATGTGACTCTGATGAAAACATAACTCTGACCTGAAACTAACTATGTTTTCCAATTATCTAGTAACAAGAATAAGATACTCTAATTTCATAATTGTTTCTATGATTTGAACTATATCTTAAAAGGAAAGATTTTAAGAACCAAAGATTTCTTCTTTAAGCCTGATCTATCACTCCATTTGAGTGACTTTTATTAAGAGTACTCTAAATTATTGAATTTAATTCAGTCAAGCATTTTATTTTAATGAGCTTTTCTTCCTCTTTGACTTAATTGAGTCGAATTCAGTATTTCAATAAAAAACACACAACAAAATCATCTTGTACTCTATGTATTAGAGAATCCCAGATTATGGCATCTCAATGAATTTATAAATTACAATAGCATTATCTTTGAAAAGATATAATGTTGGGTGCTGTTGTTCCCACTCTAGTATATTTTATTGATCAAATCTTGTAACATATTTAGGACACTCAATTCTAAAAGAGAATTGTACTCAACATCCAAGAAAAGCTACAAATAGACAACTTATTTAGTTAATGCAATTAAGTCAAACAAATATAATTAGAGAGACTCTTGTCTTATTTTGAAGTCTCATCAATTCCAAACTCAACGACTTATAAGGTAGGAGACAAGGAATGCAGTGATTTAGCATTTTATGCAACAGTGTTTTCCTTATGCATCCACAAACTTGCATTTAGACTTTCTTCAAAGAGGAAATAAATGTCAAGTAGTTCTTTGTCTTTCCAAACTTGAGGAAATAATCCTTTGAGTTTGACTAGTTTCTGAACTGACCTTTCCTACCTCAGGTGACACTAGTGAAGAAACATCTGTAATTGAATTTTTCTTCCCAGAAGTTTAAGAAAATAGTTTGAGAGAGAACATGTAGATCTAACTATGTAAGCTTGAAAAAAGAAGGGGTCTAAAGGGAGAAAAAAATAATACCAATAAAAATGGCAGGACTTTGATGTCACTATTACTGACAATAACCATCAAAATGAAATAATAACCTCCTAATAACAAAATGGGTTTCTACCACTTATAAAATACATATGATATTTCAAATTCCACTGCTGATTTTGTGTACTAATCATCACTGACCTCAACAGGATGGTCAGAGAACTGAAATAAACACAAAAGCCCCATACCTGAGCTTCTTCTTGTTGCTTTTTTAACTGTTCGAGCATCTGCTGAAACTCAGCTTCTTTCTGTTCAGCCTCTTCAAGTGTTGCCTGATTCTGTTCTTCATAGGCCATGGCCACCACAGCCAGGATCAAATTTATAAGATAGAATGAGCCCAAGAAAATGACCAGCACAAAAAATATCATGTATGTTTTTCCAGCAGCACGCAGCGTCTACAAAAATGAAAGATATTTTATTAAATCTTATAAAGGATGTCACACATTCACACTCTAATAAAATAGTTTAGAACATTTTTTTTATCTCAATATTTCATGCTTCCCAGAAAAATCCTTTTATCTGTTCTCACCAGTTGATAAAGGTTTTCCCAGAAGTCTTGAGTCATGAGACGAAACAAGGACAAGAAAGCCCAGCTAAAGGTGTCAAAGCTTGTGTAGCCATAGTTGGGATTTCGGCCAGCCTTCACACAGACGTATCCTTCCGGACACTGGCTGTAATTAGGTTAAAGGAAAGAAGGAAGTCAGGAACTGCAAGTCTGGTAGCTGGCTTTCCTGGTTTGATAAATGCCAATGTGTATTTTATACCACACCAGGGAAAACAGATTTCTCTTTACCTATCCCAGTGCTGACCCCAGCACTGTGTGGACATAATAACAGAATCTATTAAGTCTGTTTGTGGAATCTCTGTGGTTTATGTTATTAATATATTTACCATGCCTCCACATAATGCAATCATATGATTAATATCTTCGGGGAGTTGTGGACATAAACAGGAAAATAAGTCTTCAGGGAAGAAGTAGATTCCCACTGAAGATCTATAGAGGCAGAGTGCGTGTATGCGTGTGGCAACAGGGAAAGGTGAAGAGAGGAAGGCGGAGCTGCACTGAGGATTTCAGTGAGGATTTCAGGGTGAGACCTCACTATCAAGCCACCTGGCCTCAATAATGTGCTTGACTCTTCTGGGCCGGATGATCTTGGGCAAGTTTCCTCATCTTGGTAGTCTTTAGGCATCTCAGAGATTAAAAAGGACTAAAACAGAACCTGCTTTACTATTGTGCAAGTACTAAATATGCTACTATATGTAAAATATTTCGTACTTACAATGAATTAAAATCATTCTGTTTTACTTATCACCAGGATCTGGAGATAAAGGCAGTACAATCTTTACCATGCAAACTAAACACAAAGCCCGTTATCACTGGGAATTTTGCAAGAGGTATTAGTTGACAATGTCCACAATATCATTTTCCATAGAAAGAGCATTAGAATTCTGTTTATGATTCTAAAATCTTGACAAATACAGGAAGGTAACTGTATGAATTTTTCTCCTGGCTTCAGTTCCAGGTACAATGCATTTTAATAACAAGCATTCACATGTTGTCAATCATAATAATTTAAAGCACATACTGAGTGCTATACTAGCTACATGTTCAAGTACTACAACTCTATCATTATACCCAATTATCACACAGGAAAACTAAGGTAAGGTTAGGTAGCATTATATGGTGAAGTCAGGGTTTGAATCCACACAAATTCTCCAGTGTATGACCTTTCTAAAATATGCTAGACATACATGTACCATGTCACACAGATAATGACATTTTCCTCAGAGATCTTACTTTTTAATTATGGAGACCACATTACCATATATAGAATATCATGCTTATAAAAGTACATGCTTATGAATTGTATTAACTTATGTCTATGTATTGATTTTCTATTTTCCATTGAATTAATTTGGAAGATTAGCTGTGACCCAGTATGGAAAAATAATTGTTGCATATGAGTGTGTGAAGGAGGTGAGAATTCACACTTATTCCAGCTATTTTGAGAGTCGGCATGAAGTAGAATTTATGGAGGGCTTTGAATGAGGAGCAAGTGGGGCATGAGTGGGTGGGAGGTGACAGGTTATTGGGGTCGATGAAGAAGTGTGGACTGAGACTCAATATGAAACATCACTTACCCTGCATCTGAGCTGTTACCACAAAGCAGAGCATCATTTTGCCCTTCCAAAAAATAAAAGTGACCTATTTAAAGAGCAAGAAATAGAATTATTTTAAAAGACTTCAAAACATTTTAGCTATTGTGTTTAAGTAATAAATTTCGTTATTTTTCATATCATAATGAAATGGATAAAATCATAAATATATTGCTAAAGTCACTTAAGGCACCACCAAGTAGCAATAAGATGAAAAGCAAGGTAGATAATATATCTGCCAAAAACAGACAAAATGTTAATATACTTGATAAATTAAAGAGTCCATAAAAAATTTCCCCAAACATATCACCAGCTAGGATGATAGGTAAGATCATGAGCAGATAATTTGCATTATATGACATTATATGACATTATATTACTTACTAATGATATTGACATATTTTAAAAATTGTACTGCATTATCAATTAATAAACAAATAAAAGAACAAGAGAACACACTTTGCTTCTACCAAAAGTTTTTAAAATTTGCTGATAGTCAACATTAGTAAAAGTTCAGTAAGTTGGTACTGCTGTAGGGAGTATCGTGTGGTAGTATTTCGCTGGACAGCAACATCACACTATTCTCCATAGACTTAATTTGGTTATACCCTTTGTCTTCCCAAAATTCCATTAATAGAAATCTATCAGAAGGAAGTAATCAGAAATAGAAACGATATATAAGATTGTCATTGTGCAGTTATTATAATATTAATAAATAGGAAATTCCATAAATAATGGAATCATTTGTTTTCTCTATTCCCTAATCCAACATTTTCATGAAAAGCCTGCTAGCTGATGAAAATGAATGAAAGCACAACTTGTTGTTCATTAGAAAACTTGTGAATGGAAATGAACCGAAAATTATTAATTATTAACCCTTAAAACATCAATTTAATGTGAGAAATGATAAAATTTCATGAGTTCAAAAACCATGAAATGATATCTCAGAAAGAGTGCTGGGGGAGTACTGATAATCAAGAGACCAGCGGCAGTTGGCCAGGCTGTTCATGGAGAGTGAAGTACTCAGACACCCATGTGACAGGGGGACTGGCTTCAATCATAAGAAATTATATTCAAGTACATGAATCATAAACTTATTCTGATATTCATACCCAAAATCAAACTACACTGATAAATAGCACTATTACTATGGAATATTTTAGAGGCAAGCTTTGAGTTTACATTCCCATCATCAATAAATGAATGGCTGGATTAGGGTTTCTTAACTTTCTGACGCATATACAAATTCAGATTTCATCTTGGGAAATGGTTTCTCTATTTTCAGATACATTATATGTACTTAATACATATAAAGTGTTAACCAAATAGGGTCAAATTATTTCCCCCAATCTTCTTAATAAAGCATTTCAGCCTAATACAAACTGGCTGATCTATGAAGATGACTGAAAACTCCTAATCAATACGTACCAAGTAAATATTTTTGCTTATACAGAAGAATGTGGTATTGCTTTCAATACTTGTTTCGGAAAAGATAACACACTTTCAAAATTTGTTGCTTGACAAATTAGGAAAAAGGAATAAGATATCATTTGATTTCTTAAAGATATCATTTGATTTCATTTGATTATTTAAAGGACAAAACAACTTAATGGTTAAAAGAACGTTTCTTACTTTTGTCCTCAATATATTCATCCCAGCTAAATGTGCTCACTGTCCTATTGAAAAGAGTACCGTTCCCGTCCAATGAGTTATTAAAGAAGGAAGTGACGTTTATTTCAAAGGAAGAATTAGCCGGAGGCCATTGCAAACATTTATTCCGCAGGTTGCCCATAAATAGCTGTAATCCTATTAGTGCAAACACACTCAGACAGAACACAGTCAGGATCATGACGTCAGAAAGCTTCTTCACAGATTGGATCAGTGCCCCCACGATGGTCTTCAGGCCTACAAATAAAATCAGAGGGAGGAATTTAAATATACTATTCAATAGTTTCTTTACCAACAAAAACATTATGAGCTTGTCCTGGAATATAAAGATGTCATGCAGAATGCCAACATATTAGTTTAATGTTTGTGACTGAATAACATTTTCATGAAAAGCCTGCTAGCTGGTGAAAATGAATGAAAGCACAACTTGTTGTTCATTAGAAAACTTGTGAATGGAAATGAACCAAAAATGTGTTTCCAAACACTCCTTAGAGCAAAAGAAATGATTTTGTTATTCATGCTTAAACATCAACCTTGTGTAAATATTTTGCTTTTATTTGCAGATGTCTTACTCCCTAACCTCTTTTGGTTTTAGAAAAATCTATATGAATATAGTAGTACAACATCATGAAGCCACTGAATTATGAGGTTATATACTTGTGAATTCTGCAAACTTGAGTAAGGGTTAAAAAAGGAAGACATCTGAAAACTGAGCCCCATGCAGCACTCATGCTATCCCTGGCACTTTGTTTTATCTGCAGGTAAGTTAATTACCAGTTCTCAACTTAGCCAAATTTGCATCAGTTTGAATGCCTCATAGTGCAGCTTCTATGCAGAAAGCTTGATGCTGTAAGATGCAAACTGTGTAGCCTGCAAACGCCTCATGCAAAAAATTGTTAAACTCAAAGGCTGATTTAGAACAGTTTAAAGAAAGCATCTAGTAAAGCAAAGAATCAAATCCATCCAAATTATGATGGACTGATTCTTGCTTTTTTGAAATATTTATCCACAAAAGGTTACAAGCAAAAAGGCTTATGCACAAAAAGCTATGATTGTAGCACCAATGCAGCTAAAGTCAGCCTCGGTGTTTAACCTAGCTCTCACCTGGAATGACTGAAATTGTTTTCAATGCTCGGAGAACTCTGAATGTTCTCAACGCTGAGACATTGCCCAGGTCCACAAACTCTGTCACATATCTGTAATAGGGAGTTCACACACAAACACAATAACAGAACACAAGAAACAGTTGGAGATATAAGGGGCCTACCACCTTATACCAGTTTCTTCTTACCTGGAATTACAGAAATAGTTTTCAAAGCTCTCAATACTCTGAAAGTTCGAAGAGCTGAAACATTGCCTAGGTTTACAAATTCTGTTACATACCTGCAGAATTAAATCAGAGTTATTCAGAATTTAGGGAAATCTAAGTCTATATTGGTCTTTCATCAAGACCTTTTCAACTTCAATGAGTGTTGCCATTAGAGTTCCCAATTAAGAGAATAATGGCATTATCATCAATCAGAATTTTGATTACTTGGGGAACTATTATTTTACAGTGCTAATTGAAACCAAAGTCATACAATTTACCACAATAGCCCCTAGATTCTCCAAAGTGCATAATTTGATTGGAAGAAAAATATTCTAGATCCACACTGATAACTAAGAAAAATGTTTGTAGTCACCAAGGAAAAATATAGTATAAACTCCCACCAATGAATGATTTACTCTTCCAGCGTGGAAAATGTATTAAGATACTTACGCAAAAGTAATGACTGTAAAATCCAACCAATTCCATGGATCCCGTAGAAATGTGAAATCTTCTAAACAAAAACCCCTTGCAAGTATTTTTATAAGTGATTCAAAAGTATAAATTCCTGTAAAGGTGTACCTGAGAGAAAATAGCCAAATGGACATTAAAGATCTAGTAGGCAATTTATTTCTTTTCTTTTTTTTTTAAAGATTTATTTATGTATGTATACAAGAAGTAGGGTGTAGGCCAGTGGTATGGGGGCGGGTGGGAGGATATACCAGAGACAGAGTGGGGAGCAGCGACTGAGACAGTTTTGCTGCGCCATGTGGGTTAGCTCCCTGGCTGGGGATCGAACTCATGTTGCAGTTGATAGAGCTGTGTCTTTAATTCCAGTGCCACCAGGGAGGCCCTAATAAGTAATTTAAATATACATGTCTTAAAGGAGACTTAACAAAAATTAGAGACTTCTATTCCAGTCTAAGTCAATCTCCCTATTATGTAGAGTTACTTAGAACTTAAGGTAAAGAAATACATTGTAATCTGAGAGACATTTGTATTGACTTAACTAAATGAGTATTGTATTTCTATGTAAATTTATTTGAAAGTCCAAATAATATGACTCCATATAAAAATATTATCAGAAATACATTGACTCATGTTCTGATTTAACCAAATAGGCATTAATTAAAAAAATAAATGAAGCATTTGTATTTAACAAAATATGCATCATTGAGAGTCATGAAATACATATATATATATATATATATCTCCATACACACACATATATATGTATACTAGTGAAACATAGAAAGGTGATGGATATTAGAAAATGAATATACAAACTAGGTATATTTTTCTCATTGACTATGAATAATTACTGATAATCTTCAAAAGAGCATAAGACTCACAAAGCAGATAAATATTGGCAGTCAAACCAGTGCGATAATTTGAGCAACTGAATGAGCCACAACCAGTTTTGTCTTACAGGAAATTAGGGATTGAGATAAACTTCAATTATGGTCTAAACTTGTCTGGTTCAGATTATTTAGTGTGATTTGCTAAAGAAAGTGATTAAGTGTCAAGCTGTTAAATGCATAATTTTAAATATAAAGGGATGTTATTAAAATTGTCACTTATTTTCTACTTACTCCACATTTTTTGTCCAGTCTGGAGGGTTACTCATGGTCATAAATACACAATTGGTGAGAATAGTGCACATAATGAGCACATTGAATAAAGTAGAAAAATATCGTCAAGGAAGACAAAGTTCAATGGAAAATCTCACTTTCACATACCACCAAGACTTTCACCACCATGAAATTTACAACTTTTATGCCTTTATTATTTTTTGATTGAGTTTCCTTTTTCCATTTTTATAATCAACTATTGATATTTTAAGGTTATTTACATGTTGATAACACATAAAAAGCTTAAATGGAAAGAAATAAGGTTCATTGGTAAATAACTGTTGCTTTTTTAAATAACAAACTCAAGTTGAGTATGTAAAACATGACAAAAATTCAACAAGAGAATTCAAGTTATTCATTAAATGCATTATAATTTCACTCTAAAAGTCACCTGCTGTAACGTCTTTAATAACATTCTAAGTAGAATGTATAATATACACAATTACTCATAAAATTCTGAATACTAAAAGAGGATGATTTCTTAGTCTTGTAACTATTTTACTTACTACATTCTTTGACCTTGGTTGACTTGACTATAAAAAGTGTGAAGTTGTAATGTCAGTACTACATGGTCATATAAATAAGTGGCAAATCAATAAAAGGAAATTTTTATAAAAGGTGAGAAAAAAATAGCCATTTCACAGAACTGTGATGAATCAATTAGTTAAAATGTTAAATCTCCTACAACTTAACATGCCCATAGTAGATGCTGAACAAATTGCTTTCCTAACTTTCTGAATCACAAAGTACACACTACCTGTAACAAACATTTAGTTTGTTTCACTTAACACCACTTTACCTTTGTGGATGTGATATTCATTTTCCTTTACACTGACCAACAACACAAAAACTCTTTAAGAACATATTTAGTAGTAAGAACATATTTATATCTTTAATAAGAAGCATAATATTTCAGTATTACTTATGTAAAACAACAGCCTTTTTCACTGGAGATTTTTTAAATTAATGTAGGTTTAGATACAATTATAAAAATCACAGAGTAAATAAATGCTATTTTTTCCCTTTCTTGATCTTTGTTTTTGTCATATCTTTACAATACTTACACTGAACTAAATATCAACATGCTCTAAAATTCAGTAAAATGAAAATGAGTAGCCAATGTTGCATTAGTCTATTGAAGTTTCTTTTCACTTACAAAATGACTTTAGTTTAATCAATGATGGATTTTCTGTCTTTACAGATGGTGATATAAAACACATGATTGATTCTAAGCTATTCAAATGCATCTACATGAAAACAGTAATAAGTGAATGATATGGACCAGCCACATGAGGGCACTATCTCCTAAACAACATACAAACACCATTTGAAAGAAGAAACCCATTTTCCCTTTATTGCTAAAAACAAAGAAAAAAACCAAGATAAAATTAAAGATAACTTGCTATTAGAATATAGAAGTAGAGGATACTCAGTAGGTGGAAACTTACTGGAGAAAACAATTCCTCTTGGCAAGATTGGCACCATTCTAACACATGGTTCCCAACCTCAACCATTCTCAGCATAAGTGCTATATTCCTCCACTTCACTTTTTCACTCTGCTTCTTACTCTTTGCAAAGATAATTTCAAATATTCTCTATTGACCACCAATCTCCAACTTTCTTTTCCTTCCCTGCCCGTCCAAAATTGATGACCTTATCTCCTACTTAACTGAAAGAAGATAGCTTCAGATTCCCATATTTAAATCTCTACTCCAAATTAACAAACCTCTTCATACTTGGATCTACTGTTTCCTCCTTCCAGTTTCAATGTGGGATCTTTTCAATCCTTCCACCTTTACTATGGATACATTTTACCTACCAGAAATCTCCAACATTTTCTTCTCTTATATTTAATATCTAACACTCTATTGCCCTCTTCCTATGAACACAAACTTGGTCTAGCCTATCCTATCTTGGGAGCAGGGAAAGATTACACTCTTGTAACCCATAATCCTCTTTAACTAGTTATAGCACTAAGTCTCTTCTCTATCTCACAGTCTAATTTACTGAGAGAACGGCTTATATTTTGTCCCCTCACATATCTTTCACACCCCGGTCTACTAGCTCTCCTTTCTAAAGATGACAATGATTCCATGTTGTGTCACTAACAGCAAAAGGATAATTTTGAATTCTTATTTGACTTGTTTTTTCAGTGGCATTTGACAAGGATGATTCTTCTCTCTTTCAATATATTCTCCCTCTTCTTTCCTGAGGGCTCAATGCTCTGGTTTCTTTATGTCTCATGGGCAACATTTTCGTTATTATCCACTGAAAACTGTATTTCTCTCTTTTTTTTTAAAAGATTTACTTTTATTTATGCATACAAGAGCTAGGGTACAGGCCCGAGGTGTGGGAGGTGAGAGGATTCACCAGAGACAGAGTGGGGAACAGAACAGGCAGAATGACTCAAATACACTGCTGAGGGGAGCAGCGGGCGAGTCAGGAGAGGTCTGCTGTGCCATGTGGGTTGCTCCCTGGCCGGGGATCGAACTCATGCAGCAGTGGCTGTGGACAGCCTCATAGGTTGCATCTTAACCCCTTGTGCCACCAGGGAGACCCCTGTATTTCTCTTTTTGAAAAGAAGGACATAGGGAGGATGTCTCAGCCATTTTCCCCTTCCCTAGATACTAATTCTAGTAGATTTCATCAACATGTACAGACTGATCTCTCCCAACATCTTATATATTTCTGGGCCAGCAGAGATACTGAGTCAATGCCACATATATACTTTTAACTCTTGAGTTGTTTAATTCTATTATTAACAAGCTCCTAACTGGATAATAACTACGTGATAACGTTTAGAACTGAAAGTAAATGAAATGGAAATCATAAGTTGCTCCCCCTCTTTTATATAGTTCTTTGCATGGAAAGCCATGAAGTTTTTAATTTCATTTTTAGATACTATATAATTTGGATATACCTCTTATTTAATTAATTAGTAAATTGGAGACACTAAAAATGATATCTGAAAGGCTTAGACAGAAATTTTAGGGGCCTCCCCTGGTAGTGCAGCGGTTGAGCGCTGGGTTGCAAGGCTGTCTGCAGTCTCTGCAGCGCCAGTTCGATCCCCAGCCACCAGCAAGGGTCCTACCAAAAAAAAAAAAAAAAAAGAAATTTTGGTAGTGCTCCCAGGAAGTTATATCTGAGGAAAATCAAGAAAATTAAGGAATTGATTTTCTACTGTAGGATGAAAAATACAAAGAGCACTGGAGTAAGTAAATTAGGGGACCTGTTCTGAAGTTTTAGCTCTGCCATTATATAAATGTAGCCTCTGAAAGGGATTAAAGAAATCTGGACCTCAATTAACTCATCTTCAAAATGGGAAGACTGGTATTGACCACACTGCATTTCAGTCAGTTTAACAGCTCCAAACTCCGGTGCTATGTAAATATTTTGTTAGCAAAGTGAAATTGGATGAGAGTAGTGATTTATGTAGAATACTGTTTAGAATTTCTTTTTTTTTTTAAAGATTTATTTATTTTATTTATACAAGCACTGGGTACAGTCAGAAGCGTGGGAGGGTGAGAGAATTCACCAGAGCCAGAGCGGGGAGCAGAGCAGGCAGAAGGACCGAAGTACACTGCTGAGGGGAGCAGCGGGCGGCAGGAGAGATCTGTGCCCATGTGGGACCCTCCTCCTGTGGCTGGGGAGCAGCCGGGGATCGAACCGGCACTGCCGAGGCTGCGGGCAGCTTCGCAACCTAGTGCTCAACCGCTGCGCCACCATGGAGGCCCTGTTTAGAATTTCTTAATCAAAATGAGAGTTTTCCTTTGCTAATCTTGCAATAGTTCAGGATAGAACTATAGTTTCTTCTACCAACAATAGTTGTCATAGCTATTTAAGCATAGATTTTAAGTATTCCTCAACTTCTCCATGCCATGTCTCACAGACATGTTCAAATCCAAGCTCTTGATTTTACACCTGTACCATTCTACCTCAAATTATGCCAAGCTCAGTCAACAATAATTCTGTCTTTTTTCCCCCTTGACCAAAATAAACAATTGGAAGCATCCTTAGCTAGTCATTCCCTATTATGATAGCCAATGGTTCAGAAAATCCGACTCTTACACAGAATGCCTCTAAATTTGATGACATTTTGCCACCCGCATTGTTTCCAAATAGTCCAAGTGACTATCATCATTCGCCTTCAAAATGTCAGTAGGCTCCTAATCCAAATTTGGGCTTCCACCCTTTCCTCCCATGTTTTCTCTTTTCCAGGCAGCAATGAAAGTGCTCTTTTGAAAAATATGGGAAAATATGGGTCAAGTGATATTCTTTCGCTGAAATCCTTCTGCCATTCCTCCCTATCTCATTCAGAATAAAGTGGACGTCCTAATCATGGCCCACAACTTCAGCCCCTGATCTCCCCCTCACTGACCTCACTGCTTACTCTCCCAACTTACCCACCCTCTGCTTCAGTTACTCTAATCTCTTTGTTAATTCTGAACATACCAGTTATATTTTCACTTGCATAGTTTGTTTCATTTTGTGTTTGCCCTTATACCTACTACCCTCTTGGAAAAGGAGTGAGACTTTCCTTGTCTCCCTCTGTCACTTCTTTTGTATCTCTGCTCAAATGTTGTCTTTTCAGAAAGGCCTTCCCTGACAATAAGACCTGAAATAATACCTTGGTGCTCTTCTCTTTTTGTACTGCTTTGTTCTTCTTAATAGTATTTATCACAAGCTTATTTATGATTTATTTACATAACCATGAATGTAACTATATGAGATTGCTGCATCTCAATATCTACAAGACTATCTGCCACCTAGTTGGTACTAAGTATTTGCAAAAGAATAAATACATGAGTGATGAATGCAGAATAAAAGGGAACTGCATATTAAGTTCAAATAATAAAATTGATATGAAACACATTTAAAACTCTCATAGGAAGTTTTAGAAATTTGGACTATTTTTAACTTGTTTACTATCTAGAAAACATAACCATATTTTATTTGACTATCAAAACAAGATACTATGCAAATCAAAAGCATTTTCAGTTTTCAAAATACACCCTGGCAAAAATATAGTAAGCATAAGTATAGCTTATTCTGCCAAAATCAAGAAACAAAGCTAATTTAATATGCAACAGCTCTTAATGAAGATAACAACTCTTTAAGACCCAAATCAGGATTTTTGTTGGAAATAGAGGTATCAGACTAAGTTTGAAATGCAAAAGTCTTTAATGTGAACGGCCATTTTCTGGTTTATAAAACAATGATAGTAAACACCCAATGACCACTTAATGGGGCCAAAATCTACTTTGCTATCTCCGAGTGATTTTATCTTACAGGAAAAGGCACTGTGCCTCAAATCCAGGATTTGTGCCTAGGTGTTTGTTGTGAGGAATAAAAGGAAAAAAATCACTGGGAGAGTCAGTTGCAATCTACACTGTATTATATGTATAGAAGACTTCTAGGATCACCAGTCAAGTGTCCTCTATCACCAGAAGACAAGAATTTGTCTATCTTAGATGTTACTCCCCCCGCGTTTTCCATTCTTATATTTCTACTCCAAGGTGAGACATCTGAAATGTGGATTTTACTCAGGCAATTAAAGATTAAAAAAATCGATTTTTCTATGTTGAAAGAAATTCGTGGCTATAAATCATTTCTAAGTTTCCAGAAGCTTCATTTTTGGAAATCTTAAGCTGTATACCTAACTGGCTTCACATTTTAACTTGAAATCACTGCAGGTCTCCTACAACCTTGGTCCTTGGAAGTGTTCTTATTTCTTCTGGGAAGCTAGTTCTGAAGAGCCCCTATCATAAACTATGCTCTCACTCTCACTGCCTAGGATTTCAGATCAGAAATGGCCCTCATCCTTTACCACTGGGAACAGTTTTTCAGATGGTCTTAAATCAGGTTCCCTAACCTCCTAGGATTTTTTGCAGTGGAGACAGATAGTTTTCATGAGATTTTAATACAAATACACTCTTTCACCAGAAAAGTTCTAAAATGAACAAAAAATCTGAACTATCTTTTCCATTAATATTTGGCTAATCATTCACCTTCATGACAAAATAGAATTTTATGACCTATTAAACCTTCAATTTTATCATGGGTTTTGAATCTGAATGTATAACCTCTGATGTCCAGCCTCTGACTCATTAGTCACTTATTTATTCAATACCTACTCTCCCAGAATTTACTATGAACAGATCAGAATATGCCTGAGTTTATTACCACATAACATATAATGTATGTTTATATAAAGGGTGTAGGATTATTTCAAAATATAATTTATGGAAAATTTTCCTCAGTACAAAATTTATAAATACTTAAACCAAAATATAGATGAAAATATATAATCAGGAGACCCAAATTGAAATCTCAACCTCATTATTCACTGTTAATGCTAACTTAAAGATTTTGTTTTCTCCCTAACAACTGGGCACTCTTGGTAAGGAAACATTATTGCTTAAGATAATTCACAAGAAATTATAAAATCCTAAAACATAAATAACAAATTTAAATATGTTGATGTGCATGCAAAGCTTGGGTCGGGGTGGGGAATGAACTAAATATTAAATGGAGACTGGACTCCAGAACATTATGCTTCTAAAGACATCAGTGACTACAATGCCAGTCAAGTGTGGGCACGTGCTTTATAACGCCGCCATCGAGAACTAGATGAGTACCCTGTACTAAGCTTAACTCACTCCTGAATTCTTCATTTTACTTAATTTGAGTAATTTTGGACTTGCTAGGGGCCAAGGGTTTTAACTCTTTAAAGCCAGACTTTGGGTTGACCATGGTGTGGTATTCCAGGAAGCAGGACTCTTTCTAAAGAAGAAACAACATTGCCACTTCTTCTACCTGAGACTTTGCCTATCAGTTCCTCTGGTTCCTTTTGCTTCTCTGTCATCCATCTGTGTTCCTCTAAATGCTTGGCACAGTCCCAGTCTTCCAAACCTTTGCCTGCTTGGTTTTTCCAAGACTGGCTGTCAGCCAGACTACTTCCCCTGGTCTAGAATAAAACCTCTCATTCACAACTACTCTATTTAACTTCAGGAATAAATCAAATTACCATCTCCCACAAGTTGTCATAAATCTTATTTCTAGGAAGTAGACAGTTTAATAAGGAGAATGAAGAATGAAATGGGATGTATATGGATACATAGATAATAGGCTTTAGGAGAGAGACCTCTGTAGCAGAACCTGTGACTTGAAGAAAACATGAACAAGTAAGGAGAGAGAGAGACAGACGGACAAACAGAGAATCACAGAGAGAGAGAGAGAGAAACAGACAGAGAAAAGATAGAAAATCAATGGTAAGAGAAAAATTGAAAGACTAGTGTTCATGCAGTACCAATCACAGCATTTACTAACTCAGATTTCAAATACTGAAATGAAAAATAGTAAGTAGTAAAATTTGGGCCACAAAGATATTAACATTGTGTCATTCAGATTATGTGTGCTTATGTAGGTATTTTCTTCTTCTTTTTTTTTTAAAGAGTTATTTATTTATTTATACAAGCACTGGGTACAGTCAGAAGCGCGGGAGGGTGAGAGAATTCACCAGAGCCAGAGCGGGGAGCAGAGCAGGCAGAAGGACCGAAGTACACTGCTGAGGGGAGCAGCGGGCGGCAGGAGAGGTCCGCGCGCCATGTGGGACCCTCCTCCGGTGGCCGGGTAGCAACCGGGGATCGAACTGGCGCTGCAGAGGCTGCGGGCAGCTTCGCAACCCAGCGCTCAACCGCTGCGCCACCGGGGAGGTCCTATGTATGTATTTTCTAAATATAAAAGCACAGCAAGAAAATTAACTCGTGGAGTTTACCTATTATATAACAGTAAAATTTGGAGGATTTATGAATGGAGGTTCTGTTGATATGGGCAAAATGAAGACGAAGACGATTTAGAGATAGCAAACGATTGAGAAGGAAGGAGAGGAAGAAAGAAGAACACAAGAAGTAGTGAGTCAGGAAGAGGAGCAACTTAGAAGATGGGGAAAAGTGGATTACTTACCTGTTATTCCATTTTGCAATATGCTAACTGTTGACTAAGAGGAAAGAAAAAGAGCATATAACATTGCCAACCACATGTATTTTTGAAAAATTACCAGTTCAACAATTCAGTCAAGGAACAAAGTCACATTGTGTGAGTCTTCGAAAAAAGGATATGAATGTACCAAAATCTTAATAGCTAATTTTCTAATAGGATTGAAGGGAGTTAAAATGTACAGGGCAGAGGTGGCACTGAATCGAGAGATTGCTTTCCCTTTATTCAATACTATAAATGTCTGAAAAAGAAAACAACACATAAAACTGTATTCAGAATAGACATTAAGGATACTAAAAGAGAGAGGTAAGATCATTATTTAGAAATAGAGCCTTAAAATAACATAGTAATATACTAACAAATGACATGATGAGGAGTAGTTTCAGTTTCCAAGCACTATAAACTTTGCTAAATTTGCTAAGTGACATAAGGATTTAAAGAAAAAAAGAAAATGTGTAAGCAATGCTATATTCTTAGCATCATTATAAATCATTTTAAATTTCAATATCAGTATTTTTAAGCAATAATTTACAAAAGCACAAAAAGTAGGCTTGAGTACTTCTTCAGGTAGATAAATATTTTCTCATGGAAACTGCAAAGTTTTCCAGGTTTTTTTTTTTTTTAAACAAACCCTTCTTGATACCAGTCACCTGCTTTTATTTTTTCTGCAGGTAGCTATGGAAGGGGCAATGTTAATGGTAGGGAGGCAGAACCTTGCATTTAAAGTGTTTGATATAGAGCTAGAGATTAGCCACTAGTTCTGGAAATATTTAAAAAAATATATTAACAATTTACTCTTCATTTTTACTTTTGATTTCTCCACACTATAAGGTAAATAGACTGGCCTCTTCTCATTGTCCCCACTGCACAGTGCCTCTTCAGTTTCCTGCCTCTCCTGGGAATGTAGGTGCAAAAAAGTGCTATAAAAGACTTGCAGGATTTCTAGAATAACAGGTGCTCTACATTGTCAGGCATACCCAGCATTCTAGTGACACTTGAGCCAGAGGGCTGGAGGCCCAACATCCTTCCCCAGACATCCTGGGACTAGTCCAGACCCAACCAGTAAGTAGGGACATAAAAGCAACTTGACTGTGAACTCACTTTTTTATTGATATAGTATGGGTCCAGGTCCTCCAGGGGTTCTGACACCATCTCTGGAGGGATGTCTCCATAGATAAATGGAAGGGATTTTCCTGCTTCCAAGTCACTATTTGGCTTTGGGCCATTTTCATCATCCTCATCTTTGCGCTCCTGTTTGGGTCTCTTAGCTTTCTCTTCTGCAATACGTTGTTCAATAGCAGCAAGGGATTCCCTGGTGAAGAACCGGAAGCTGTCAGGTCCTGGTGGTACCAGCACTGACTGTGCCATCTTTTCATCCTGCTCCTTTAGTCACTGTTTAGCTCCTTGCATAAGAAAGTGCTATGGAAACAAAAGGGGGCAAAAGCAAGGGTCATTAGGATAAAAAGTGATTGTGGCAATTACATGATAGTGAGAGAAAATATATAAACCGAGCTAGCTGTAGTTATGAAAGCTGTATTTGGCATTCGGGGAATTTTCATGTATGCATTCATTTGCTGGCATGAAGATCCAGCTTTCACAGTCAGTAGGTGTGTATGAGGTAATCTAATCTTCCCCTCCCAAAATGTTTTAAGTGAAAATATCCAATTTAGAGCTCAGAAATGGAGGCTACTGGTTTATGCTTGCTGTTTCACTTGTGTGACTATTTTGGCAGCCATCTTTTTCAGCATCCTTTCTGAAAAAAAATAGGAGAGGTCTAAAACAAGAGATGAATAATCATCCAAAATTGTAGAACCTGGGCGTTGCGGGGATCTTACATATAGGTCTCCATTTTTTTCAAAGTTTCCTTTGGCCCACTCGTAAGAGCTTATTCAAAATCACGCACCTGGTAAAGAGCTCAGGAAATCCTGAAATGCCAGGCTAGAGAAAATAGGTAGACACTGCTTGAAAGCTAGGGAGCGAGAAAGAGCAGGGGATGCCCGAATGCATTTGGAACTACTCGGAAGCTGCACAGGAAGGGATCCTGCTTCTGCCAAACTGGGCAGGAAGTCAGCCACGTCAGAGGTCTGCAGCTTGGACCCCCTAGTGTAGCAACCTGCTGCTAGCTGGTGCAATTGTTTCTTAAAATTAACAAATGTGCAGTTCCTTAGAAAATATTGGAAGGAGAGCCCATTTTCTCAAATAGTGTCCACTTCACAAAAACCTACATAGCAGATATGAACTTGAAAATTATATATATATAAGTTTAAGGTAGTTTATCTTTTAAGCAAACTCCTGTTATGTTCGTCTTCCAATAATATAGATGCAGTTTTACTGGTATTTTAATCATATTTTATTGGGTTAATACATATAACTCAACAGAGCATCTGAATCATTCCAAATGTTATTTCTGAACCAGTGGTAGAAATTTCTAAGGTTTTGAAACAATACAACAAAAATCTTGACTCTTAAATGCCATCTGTATAAAGACATAGATCTTTTTTTTTGTTTTTAAAATATCAATCCATTTTAACCCCACCCTGCAGGAGTGAGAGTTGCCATTTAAATGATGAAGTACAGTTTCTAAGAGTAAAAGGTATTCCTATCCAGCTCATTTCTGCAGCATATGCCAGATAAAACAGAGGAAAATCTAAAATAATATAAGCTATTGCACCATTTCCATATCTTTTTTTTTGGAGTAGACTAGGACCTTTCAGCCACCAGCTGGCAGGCTGTCCAGCCAGTATCACAGTGACTCCAAAACATCCCACATTTGCTGACCCATCCCCAGAGACCCTTGCCTAGCGACAGGCAAAGGAAGAAGATGGTCCTTGCACTCCAGGGAAGGAACTGCCATGCCTGGATGCTCTAACAGAAGAGACATGCTAAAACATGCAGCCAGCAGCTTCAAAATGAAAGTGGTCCTCTGCAGATTCCCCCAAGGATTCTACTGTAAAGGTAAAGAAACATCACAGAATAAGCATAAGAAGAATATTAAAACATTACCCCTGCAGAATCTTTTACACCAAGAGTTTGGGATTGATAAGCTGGCACCATGAAGACTGCAGCTAAAATTCCATCATGCTTTTTTTCTTTTTTTCATTTTTTTTTTTTTTTTTTAATTCTCCTTCAAAGACCACACCTAACTTCCTGTAAAAGGATTCTGGTAACTGAAGTAAGAACAGGCATTTCCTGTGCAGGGACTACAAAATGGCATAGTTCTAACTACCACTAGAGGGCGGGGAAACTGAAGAGAAAAGAAAGCCCTCCGTGCTCACGCGTCTCTGTGCGTGAAGCAGCCCAAAGCATCCAGTCATGGAGTTCTGATCTTCTGTAGGCATTTTCTCAGAACAAAGCGTGAAGACTTTGCTGATGTTAATCATTCATTTTGCTAATTAATACTGTTTCTGTTCATGCGTTTCTTTTGCAAAGTCTGAAGTCATTCAATCAGCACAAATAATTAAAATTAAAAGTAGAAAGTAAACAGTGAAGGATTAAAAATAAAAATTCATAAAACAGCAATTAATAAAAGTTTTACATACAATGGGACTCAGCATTAGCCTCAGCCCTAGAGTGTCTGAAATTCAATAAAATGCTTTGCTCTTTTAACAGAGGTGGCAATGTGCCATACAAGTTAACTTTCTCAAGGAGTAAAATGAACCTGATGAGACACAGATGTTATTTTACTTCTGATTTAAGCAACTGAAAAACAACCCGAAAAATAAAAACTGAAAAGCCAGTGGGATCCTTAATACTGATATTTCAAATAATGACAGTTAAGATTTGAGGGCTTTCTACCTTCAGTCACTGATAAGTGAGAGCTCTGAGTGCAGTAGACCACGTCACCCTTCCACAACTTACCAGATAAACACTTTCTTTCTTTTTTTTAATAATACTACCTCATAGCTTTTTTTTTTTTTAAAGGATTTTATTTATTTATACAAGCACTGGGTTACAGGTCAGAGGCGCGGGAGCGTGAGAGAATTCACCAGAGACAGAGCAGGGAACAGAACAGGCAGACGGACTGAAGACACTGATGAGGGGAGCAGCGGGCGAGACAGGACAGGTCTGCCCCGCCATGTGGGTTGTTCCCCAGCCAGCTGGGAATCCAACCCGCGCTGCAGAGGCTGCAGACAGCTTCATAGCGTGGTACTCAACCTGCTGAGCCACCAGGGAGGCCCAGATAAACACTTTCTTTATCCTTACTTGAAAACTGAAAACAGAAGTACACCGAGATTAGGAAACCTAAGAATTCTGACTGGATTCAAACTGAAAGTCTATTATGAAAAACCTGTGAACTTTACTGAGCCATAAAAAAAAACACCTGATCAAGCAACTAAGTCTGAAATAAAGATTAAATAATAATCAGGCAGGGACCCCAATCATAATCAAAACTGTCTAAATTATTAAAGCAATACATTTGCATATTTTGTAGCCTTGCCATTTTCACTAGAAAGTGCTGGAAATGAACAAGGAGAAGACAGCTAGAAAGAAATTTTTAGTTATGCTGTCAAGTCTCTTTTAGTTATAAGACACAGAAATCTAACTCAAACTGAGAAAGGAAGGAAGAAAAGAAAGAAGGAAAGAAGGAAGGGAAGGAGAGAGAAGGGAGTTTCTTGGTTCATGGTTTATTATCTAGCCTAGATTTAGGCATGTGATGATTCAAGAGCCTTGTAGAGGATATTAGCATGGAGTTATGCTGTGCCTCTTGGCTCTGACTTCCATGTTGATAGGTTTTCTAGAGCTTCATCCTTACCTAGTGAGATATTAGAGCATCTCCAGACTTAAATCCAGTGACAACAAAGACTCAGGAAAAAACTCTCAATGTATCTTCAATAGCCCCAGTGGCATCACAGGCCCATCCCTGAGTAATTACTCTGTCCAGGGTGATGTTGTGCTCTGTGCTTTGTGTTCTCAGTCAAATGCCCCATCCTTGGAACTCAAAGGAAGCCTTACTTGAAACCAATGCACTGTCAAGGTCATGGTGGTGGTATAGAAAGATTCCTCAAAAGCAGAGTTAGAGTAATTTTGCTGTAATGCAGGATGCAACAGGAGTGGGGTGGGGACTGTGTTCATGCTGGGCAACAAAAACAAAGAGGTGTGTGCTCTGGTCACATTTTGGTCATATTTACAATGTCTCAATACTTGGAAAATAAGCTGATCAGCACCAGAAGATTATATATATAATATATATTAGCTCAATTTATGAAAATACTGGTTTCATTCTATAAGTGTGCTCTCTAATCAGCTAATTTGTTATACAAAATATTCCCACTCAAAAAATATATATTAAGGAGCAGAAAATTAACAAAGTGATTTGCCAACCATATTTTTGGGGGAGGTATACCACAATAATAACACATAATGCTTAATTTTTGCTAGGCACTATTTTAAGAACCATAAAATCATTTAGTACTTATAAGAATCTGAAGCAGATACTGTGATTATCCCTATTTAAAACATGAAGAAACTGAAGCATTGAGTAGTTACATAATTTGCGACATACATAAGTTTTCACATCTGGATGAGGTACAGTCACAATTTAAACCTATGCCCTCTGCCTACAGAATCCATGTTCCTAACTGCCATGCAATGCTTCCCCAATCTTTCTACAGACTCAGTCACAATCAGGAACACACCAAGAAAACGAGCAGTTTCTTTGACATCATATTAGTTATGCTGTCACTCATTAACCCTAGTAAGTGAAAGTGTCTTAGCATATGCAAAATGCTGAACATGAAGCTTTACCAAAACGACCCAAGACGAAAAGTGAGACACAAGTGAATATTTTCTAATCTAAAAAAGGCTTTTGCGTAATATAGATTTTGAAATAAGAATCACAGACTCTTGTTCTTGATTTCCCAGGCTGAGGTTTTCAAAAATCTCACACAGTTTTGTTTCCATTTGCTCTGATCTTTGTTAACGCCAGGCTGATACGTTATGAGACTGCTAAATGACATATGCAATGTGAAGGTATTTTTTTTTTAAACTGGGGTAAATTAGTTTACAATATTGTATGTGGTTCAGAAGCAGAGGCTCACACCTCTTCACATGCATGTCCTCACACCTCACCCACCACTACAGTCCTCCACCACAGTCCCTTGTGGCCCCTCCCCCATCTGGCTCTCCCTCTCCCTTTTCCCCTCTGGTAGCCTCAATTTCAGTCAGCTTTCCATGGCTTGTTACTAGTTTAGTTTTATCTTACCCTTCTCTACATTCCACATAAAAGTGAAACCATCTGGTAGTTTTCTTTCCCCTGACTTACTTTGCTTAGCATTACCCCCTTCAGTTTAATTCATGTTGTAGAAAATGGTGAGCGTTCATCTTTTTTTACAGCTGAATTGTATTCCATTGTTCTATATATATACCGAGTTTTTCTAATTATCTGTCCATGCGCACTTAGACTGTTTCCACAACTCTGGCTATTGTAAAAGTGTTGCAATGTATAGGTCCTATCAAACTAGTGTTTTTGTTGCATGAAGATTTTAAATTTGGGGCTTCCTTCGTGGCGCTACCACTGCCAACGGCCCTCCCATGGCTAAAAGGCCTGAGTTCAATCCCCGGAAAAGGAGTTAACACACGGCGCAGCAGACCTCTCTTGTCTCGCCACTGCTCCCCTCAGCAGTGTATTTCAGTGAAACTGCCTGTTCTGCTCCCCATTCTGTCTCTGATGAATCCTCTCACAATGCCCCCATACCTCCAAACCTCTGTCCTACATTTTATTTATCTGGCCTATTTTATTTATCTATGCAAAAATAAATAAAATAAAAATCTTACATTAAAGGAATAATTCTTTTAAAAAATTTATATTTTATTCAGTTGTATTCTTTTCAGATGGAAGATTTTGCACTGCCATTTTTAAGGCCTGACACTGTATTTGGAAGATCCATGAATAAATGGAAAGGCAAATAATATTATTTTAATTATTCAAAAAGGAAAAAATATTAAGAATTGTATTTTTGAAACCCCAAGACATTTCAATGTTTTCCTTTCAATGCCTTCTTTCCTTTAATTAAACACTTAGAAAAGAGCAACAGTAATTTTCTAAATTACAATATAAAAGAAAAATTAATCTATGTTATTACACATGATGATATCTACAGAAAAATATTAGTTACACTTTCATGAAAGACAGGGCAGTAGCAAAACAAGAATATGTTGTAATAAATAGTACATGACTAATTTCTCTTCACAAAGATCTGCATTTATAATAACTACTCTAAATATAAAATTACACTAAGAAAATTATTGGCTTATGAAATTTCATAGATAAGGTAATAATTGCATGATAGATTGTACTATAATTCATGATTGTGGGACTTTAATTTTGCATATCCTTCTCTCGTAATTTTGATTTACAAAGTCATTTCTGTAACTAACGGTATCCATAAGGTGGAGAAAATTCTTGACAATTAGACTAAAATGGTTTTCCACTATAGATTAGGAACAGAGCTTAATAGCACATGAAAGGTTTAGACTCAGTATGTACTGTTCAGATAAACTGCCATTTTTGGGGAAATGTTAAGTTTAGTGCCAGTGTTAAAATAAATCCTTATTTATAGTATGCTATTCATATCCTATTTGTTGAACAATTTTTTATAAAAGTGTAGATATTCCCTTACATGGCTGTTATGTTTTTAAGCACATTTTGTTTTTCTGTAACAGAAATCACACCATTGATATTATGATGATCTCTGAGAAATATGATTCAACATATATTGATAATAACTTTTCATCCAAGTTTCCTGGGAAAAATAAATCATATATAAAGAAATATGCTTGTATCTTTATACAAGCATTTGAATTTTGGCAGGTAGCCTGCAACATATTTCTACATCCTTTTCTTAATCTTCAGGTGTATTAAATGCCTGTTAAATGCCATTCATGAACTACTTCAACCCTTTCTAAATGACTTATCAGCTAGAAAACCACCTCTCATCTGATTAAATAGATTGTTTTGATTGATAGATTATACTAGAATCACAGAATTCCTTCTGGATGTAATAGGTAAGGAACAATATTTTGTAGGCTACTGTCCTCCCCATAAAAATGGGTCACTTCCATTTGTTCCAAATGCTTGAATATTTTCAGCTTAGTTTTCTTCATTCCTTCTGTTTCTTTTTTTTTTATAATTTTTTTTATAGTTTTTTATTTTTTATTTACTTATACAAGCATTGGGTACAGTCAGAAGCGCGGGAGGGTGAGAGAATTCACCAGAGCCAGAGCGGAGAGTAGAGCAGGCAGAGGGACCGAAGTACACTGCTGAGGGGAGCAGCGGGCGGCAGGAGAGGTCTATGCGCCATGTGGGCGGGGAGCAGCCGGGGATTGAACCGGCGCTGCAGAGGCTGTGGGCAGCTTTGCAACCCAGCGCTCAACCGCTGCGCCACCGGGGAGGCCCCATTCCTTCTGTTTCATTGAGGACTTACAGCTAAAACTTTTCCCCTTAGCCTTCACCCTCTTTTCCAGGGAGAAAACTGCAGCCTCTGAACGCAGTCGGGCAGTAGGTATGAACGTTAGGGCGTCTTCCCCAGGAGGGAACAAGCAGGCAGAGCCAGGAACAGAAGTTGTTTGCAATGACAAACGATGTTCAAAATATAGCTACATTCCAATGTGTCCTAGATATAAAAGTTGCGTATGCAAATTTCTCTATGTATGCGTGTGTGTGTGAGTATGTGCTGTGTCAGAGAAAAGAGGGAGAGAGAGATGGAGAACAAAATAGGGAGAGGGAGGAGAGGGAAGCAGAGAATAGAGAATGAGATCACCGAGGATAAGTTTCATGTCATGTTCACACAACCTAAATGCTGGCCTTCTGGATATTAATAAAGGAAATAGCGTTGCTACTTTTCTCTTTTCCTTAAGATTTATTTTTATTTATTTATGTATACAAGAATTGGGTTGTAGGCCAGAGGTGTGGGGGTGGAGGGAAGTGAGGGGATTCACCAGAGACAGAGTAGGGAGGCAGAACAGGCAGATCTACTGAAATGCACTGCTGAGGGGAGCAGCAGGCGAGTCAGGATTGGTCTGCGGCTCCATGTCAGCATCTCCCCTGGCCAGGATCGAACTCAGGCCTCAGTGGCTGGCAATAGCATGATAGAGCTTGATGGAGCTGAGACTTTAAACCCTGCACCATGAGGTAGGCCCCAGCTTCCTACTTTTCAAAGGTTACCGGGGTTGTATAACTTGCAATTGCCACATGTGTCTAATTTCAAATTTTAAATATACTTATTATCCCATGTTCCCTTAGAAATAAGAAAGATACCATACACATACAAGTTGAGAAGGATAATGTGAAATACATCTGATTTTTGTAAGTCACTTGGCTCCCTATCTTCCCTAAGTTAATTGTAGAATACCATAGGCCCATTGCTACTGAACAAACTGGGGGCCCATGAGGGATAATTTAGTGGCCCCTGTAGTCTTGCTATAGTGGGATAAGCTTGACTTCTGCTGAACTAAGACTTAAACTCTCTGAACTTCAGCTTCTTCATCATTAGAAATGAAGGCTTATTTTGAGTATATGAAACAACTTTGTAGAACATGTTAAGCACTTGTGACTGGATACTTAACGAGTGCTGGTTTTTCTTCCTTTTTTCAGAGATACCTTAGAGGTGTTTGTCATTTTTAGGTTTTTAAAAAGGTCTTTATGTAAAATCTAGATCTCTATTATCTCACCTTCCTTATCTTATCTAATCTTTCTGTGTATTTTCCATAGTTAGTGTCCAACTTAATACCTCACCTAGATAAAATATCCAGTAACTCACTGATGAACTAACAGCTGTAATCTTATATTTATTTAGTAGCTTTCTTATTATTTTCACTGAGTACAAACTCTTTTTTGTCCAGCACATTTTATATGTCATGAAGCCAATCTAATTCAAGGTTTCTGACTTTTTTAGTGTTTCACTTATACAAAGTTGTATAAGTGAATGTATTAATTTATGGCACCTCTACAGTTTGAGCTTATATTACCTTTGGGAATCCATGCAATGCCCTTAACCTAAAGTTAGAAGTCAGCTACTCTCTTTACTGCCTCTTCTTTCTCTCTCTCACACATACCACATATGCTTGTTTCAGCCTCTGCAGCTATTTCTCCAGTCCAGAATGTTCAGCAGCTATTTATTTCTTTTTCCAATTTTATCAATTCTTCAGGTGTAATTGATCTAGAAAACTTTCTTTAAGACTTTCTTCTTCATTTTCTGAATTTCCATTATACTTAAAGTAGAAAAACAGTGTAGTGTTAGTCTTATCTCATCCTAATACAAACATATTTCTTCACTTTCTTTCACCTTTATTTGTTACCATCACCCAAGAATCTTCAACCACTCTCCATTACCATCACTATTAGTTTACAAATTCTTTTCCCTCTCAACCCCTCCTCATATCTAATGAGTAGTTTTCCTGAACTTGCATCCTGGTCTCTGTGTTTCTACTTCCAAATATTGTTTATGCTATTTTCACAACATAAAATTCATTACATCACCAGTTTAACCTGACAAGACAGCAGCAGTTTTAAATCTCAAACACTACATTTTCCATGAATAAATCTATATCTTTCTAGTTAGGTATGTTCTTTCACTTCTTCAAGTGCAATAGAGCTTACTTTTTGTACACCATTTGTTATACTGACTTGAGGTAAGGCTATGATGTACTCTTCTTTTTGACTCTGGCAGTGAAGCAATGCCTTACACAAAGTAGATACTCAGTAAAAGTGTTGAAGAACAGAAGATTTCAAAGAGACACAGTGTTGAAGAACATGTCATACTCCGGGGGTTCTGGATGGGCAACAAGCTCTTAAGACTCCAGAAGACAAAGACTCTAAGATGAATAAGGATGTTGTAAAAGGAAAAAATTGACTCAATATAAATAATAATGTTCAGAATTGTATGCCTGCATAAAATAAAATGAAAATTCTTAAGTAAGAAGTTATTTTTAATTAATAGATATATTGAGACAGATACTGTAGAAAGAATGTTTGTCTGGGAAAAAACTGGAACGCATCATTCCAAAAATATTTCCAACCTCCAGATTCTATGATTACCTAAAAAAAGAGCTTCAAATTATCTTTAGTTAACATAAGAAAAATGAAGACAGAATGCAATTAATGGGAGTATAGCTCAGTGGTAGAGCATTTGACTGCAGAATGCAATTAATTTTAAGATCATTTACATAAACTTTGGATTAGAGCTAACTCAACATCTTGAAGAAGGTCACAGAACATGTCACCTCCCTGCTCAGTGGCTGCTCCCAGTCGGCTGCAGCCCCATGAGGACAACTTTAGTCTCCAATACTTACTGTATCATGTGGTTTCCCCATAAATATATGGAATTATATTAAAAATGAGACCTAATTTGCACTTGGATAACTAATGAAATAGGTAAAAAAAAAATAAGACATAGTAGAATAGGATCCTATCAATAAAATCTGGCTCATTTTAAAAAATACAATTACTGCTTCTTGGACTATAAGAAGAGAAGATTATAGAGTAATGGTACAAAGTTCCATTCACCTTTTTTTTTTTTTTTTAGGATCAAGAATGAATCTATTTCTCTTTGTTGGCCTCACACTATAAATAAATACTTTCAGCAAGTATGTCCAAATATGAGCTATATACATGCTTTCCTTTTTAAATTAGTTAGGTTGGAGCTCCAGGCACTTAATCCAAGAGTGCTATGCCTCTAAACAGTTTGGGATTTGCTTCTTTTAAAATTCTTGTTTTTATTATTACAACAAAAAGTTCTTTTCCTTTTTCTTTTAACTGAATGTTTTATTTTTTGGTGCTCAGTTTTTAGCTGCACCTGATTTATGAGATGGCATATATTTTGAGGGGCTCTTAGTGATTTTTGGGGGGTTATCATACTTTTGGGGGTGGAAAAAGCAGTAACTTTGAAAGCAAACAGAACTAGCTAACACCTCACTCTGCTCCTTTCTACCTGTTGTTCACTGGGCAAAGTACTTGGATTTGAGTGAGGATTAAAGAAGATAAGTAAAATACCCAGCACAAATAGCAGATGGTATGCCTTCCCCTCTGCTCCTGAAACTCTTACACATAGCACATTATTAAGCAAAATGAATAGGACCAAACATAAAGCTAGAAGCCTGATCTTTTACAATTCAGTTTACAAGTTAAAAAAAAAAAAGTTTTAAGTAAGAGCTTGCACTGTATTTGTTCAGATTACAGTAACAAACCAAACAGGAAAAAAAAAAAAAGAAGACAGAACTCTACTCTTTGGAGTTGATATGTATCCTAGTGATATAGATTATGTATAAGAATGTTAACTCTAGGTATGTTAATTCTTGAATGTGCTGATTCCACACAGTGGAAAAAGATAATGTAGGAAAGAGAAAGAAAATATATATCACAGTAGGAGAAGAAGAGTGTATAATCATTTACAAAAGGGTGGAAAGGGAAAGTCTTGCTCAGAAAATAACATTTAAGCAAAATCTCTGAGGGTTCCAAGGAAGCCAGCCAAGCAATGATCCATCCTGAATGAAGGGGTTCTGAGCAGAGCAAATTCATCAAAGGTGTTCACATTTGGAAAGGCCTATATAAAGGTGAATAACACTGAATGAATGAAATGAAAACACAAGGCAATAACACACCAACAGGAAGAAGAAAGTAGAACAGGTAGCTGGACAATGAGTCCAACAGCAGATGCTGCCAGCCTCAGTTAGGCCAGCCATCTGGTTTCCCAGCAGTTTCACCAGGGACACCTGTGACATAAATGTCAAGAGCAGAGCCCCAGCCAGATTCTGAGAAGCAACAGTCAAACCAGAAATAAAGGAAAGCTCACTGTCATTCAATATCCTTACCCTGAGCCAGAAGGGGAATGTGGCATGCAGGATGACCATTCCTCAGCAGCTCAGAAGCATCTGAGTCTGGATGGCAGACTGCAGTCTCATGGATCTGGAGAGTGCGGTAGCCAAATTTAGCAGCTAGAAACAGCACAACATCAGTGAAGAAGATAAAGAAAATATTGTCTATTCTTAATGCCTAGAAATATTTATTGGTATTTTAAAATATTAGAAAAAGAATACTTTTGGACCATTATACAGTTTTTAATAGACAATAGCACTAAAAAAAAGATATAGCTACAAAACTCTTTGGTTTCATATGTGAAAAATATACTGGTAATGCTTCAGTCTATTTAATGTGTTGGCAGCTACCTTCACCAGAACATTCCCTAAATTCTAATTACTGCTATATACTTTATTTATTTATTTATTTATTTATTTATTTATTTAAGCACTGGGTACAGTCAGAGGTGCGAGAGGGTGAGAGAATTCACCAGAGCCAGAGCGGGGAGCAGAACAGGCAGATGGACGAAGTACACTGCTGAGGGGAGCAGCGGGCATGGCAGGAGAGGTCTGCGCGCCATGTGGGATCCTCACCCAGTGGCCAGGGATCAAACCAGTGCTGCAGAGGCTGTGGGCAGCTTTGCAGCCCAGCGCTCAACCACTGAGCCACCAGGGGAGGCCCACTCCTATATACTTTAGGTGGAACAAACAGAGAATTAGCCAGTTTGCTCCTCAGTTCACTTAATCTCTGGACTCTTAGACTCTTCCTCCTCCTTCCTTCGTTCCTCCCCTCCTCCCTCCCTTTGTTCTTTCCTTTTTTCTCCTTTTTAGAATACAAATAATTCCTGTCCTGGCAGGAATTATTGAGGTAAAAATCTTTGAACTACAAAGTATTATAACATCGTTTACTCATTTTCTACTTTTTCTTACTATGATTAGATTAATTTTTGCCTATAGGGATGAATGGAGAAAGGCATTTTAAATAAAAAGAATCTCTTGCATTCCATTTTCAAAAGTTTTCCTATATAACACCATGTATGTGAATTGTAAGAGTTAGTAGAACTCATAAAATGGTTGATGCTGAGCAGCTTTCTATCCATGTACCTAGATGCAGCAGCCCACATGTCAGATCATGTGATTTCCACTCCACCATATTGCTGCACTAGTCTCGTCTGTAAACTAAAACAGGAAAAACAGCAGGCTTGAGAAGGGAAAAGGGCAAAAGACTCAGGAAAACATACCTCTTCTCAATAAAGTGATCATTTGCCTTCTACATATTCATTTCCAGACTTATACTCATGAATGACATTTCTCATTTATTTTTCTTACATCCAACCAAACAAAATATACTGAAATCATTAAAAGCAAGAGCTGATCTGTTAAAGCAGCCTCGTTGCTTGGAAATTATCAAAGGGCAAAGAATGACTCACATCGTTTTTGAAAAGTTCAAATCATGATCACAAATTGCAAACTGAATTTTCTTTTGGTTTCTCATAAAAGACACACACAGGCACAGATACACACATACACACAGAGGGAGGATTTTGAGCTTCTATAAAGAAAATATTTCAAATAAGAGAATTTGTAAATTAAAAGATAGGACTTAGATTTAGAATAATTCCCTTCTTTTCTTTGTGGTATTGAACAATTTCCACCCCCCCCAATCCCCTGGTGTTGGCATCATAGTCAATGCTAAATTAAAATGATAGGCTTTGTGTTTGGAAAGTGGCCTCCCAAGAGATCATTTAGTCAGACTACTTATATTCATTAAGGATCAAACTAAAATCAGACAGATGGTTTTGTCTCAGATCTCAGAACAAAAATTTCACAACTTTTCTTGGTTGTCTATTCATATTCAACTCCTTAATCACCATCCAGCTTATTCTTTATTTGTAATTTCTGTCAATATTAACACTATCCAGACTATTTCTGCTAGTGTTTCATTGAATGTAAATGGAAGCACCATACACACTTCTATCATGGATTTACCAGAGAAATATCGCTAAAACATGTATTTAGCATTCTCTTTATCAACCTTGAAGGGGTATTTACCTCTTTATTTAGTCAACATTCATTGTTATTACAATCATAGAAAATAATATTGGCTGATAATGAGAATGATCCCAATAATTTTCAGGCTTTTTTTCTTCTCATCCTCTTCCTCAAGTCTTTGGAAAAGAATGAAATGTTAACTTGATTAGTCTGTTCTTGAAGCATCAGAGTGGTTAAAAGTCAGGATTTCTAATTTCTAAAATTTCCTAATTTTTTTTCTTAAGTTTTCTCGATTCTTAAGAAATCGAAATTGAGATATGTATTTATCTTGATAATTCTTGAGATATGTATTTATCTTGATAATTCTTGATTGAGATATGTATTACTTAACTTTGAAAATATGAGCTTCTGTACATATTTAATTGTTATTAGTTTCTAACTTAATCTCATTGTAGTCAAACACTCTGAAGTGGACTGAGACTTATTTTATAGCCTAGAATATAGTCTTTGGTGACTATTTCAGGTAAATTTGAAATAATACATTCTAGGTATATTGAGGAAAAAGAAAACAAGGAAATAAAGATTGTGGTGTATCTTAGCTGACTTTAGAACACATATTTAATCTTCTGGTAACCCAAAATGTTCAGACCAAGATGGTGGCAGAGAAGCTTCCCAGCTTTGCTCCTGGGAAGATAATCTGCAGAGCACCGGACCCATAGATTTCTGTGACTTGGGGTAAAACTAGAGTACTTTTTGGACATCAGAGACCAACATGGACAGAAAGGACAGAAGGGACCCTAAGGATAATCAACTCCATCCAAAAAAAGGTAGGTGGAGAGACATTTAGAGACTAGGGCCCAGGACAGGTACCTGTCTTGCAAACCATGGAGTTGTGGTACCAAGTTTGGGTCATGGTCCTGGGGAAGGAGAGATGAGTGGTGTAAAGGTAGGTAGAGGAGCTGGGATGGACCAGGTTGACCAGGTCTTCAATGAAGAGGGCAGTGCTCTGGAATTCACTCTTTTCCTCCATTTCCTCAGGACATGTGCTGACTTTGTTGACCACGTACTGATGGCACATACAAGGCTCTAGTACCCAAGATAGAAGGGCTACTGGCCATGCCATACATACCAAGTTTCACCATTGACTGCACCCCACCAGCCCCTCCCCCATTCCTGACTCACTAGCTGCAAATTAGTTCTCCCTGTACATAAGATCCAGAAACCTGAAAATGCCAAATATCTAAAATCTTATAAAGAGAGGAAAAGCTAACAACAACAACAACAAAAAATCACAGTGTATTCTGCTGGAAAAGTAGAAGTTCCGTACCCTTTAATTTACTACTAAGGACACCTTTTTAAAAATAGTAAGTGGAAAGCTGCAAAAATGGGCAGACAGAAAAATACAACACATGCCACCTTCAGTCCTCAAGGGAATATGTCGCCCCTTGGAGAGAACGACTTTCCAGAGTCCAACCACAAACACATGGAAAATCTTTTCTTCCTATCAGAGTTCAAAATTGTCATGATAAAGAAAATCAAATAAATGGAAGAAAACACAGAAAAGCTGATCAAAGATATAAAAGTCAGAAAAATAAATGAATGTCCTGAGAACTAAAATTTTTAACAAAAAACAGAAACCAAAACTTTAAATAAGAAAGCAACAGATATGCAGGATACAAAAAGATCAAGAGGGGTGATAATAAAATTCTGGAAAAAGGTATAGAAGCAGAATAGGCTAAATGGAAGATCTAATCAGTGACCTCAATGATAATGATGCACAAAGAACCCAGGTGGAAGAATAAAGATATAATAAAGGGAAAAAAGAAACAATTAGAGAGTTAGCCAACTCCATGAGGCAAGGCAACATAATAATAATGGGTATTCCAGAAGGGGAAGAAAGAGAGAAGGGAATAGAGCACTTATTAAAATTTATATATATATAAATAATATAATGATATATAACAATAATACATAATATTATATATTATAACATACAATAATATAATATATATAAATACACACACATAAGTATATGGCAATACAGTCCTATATCAAGAAACAAGAACGAGTTCAAATAAATCACTTATTTCTCATCTTAAAAATGTAGAAAAAGGGCCTCCTTGATGGCACAAGGGGTTAAGACACAACCTATGAAGCTATACGCAGCCTCTGCAGCATGAGTTGCAGGGAGCTACCCACATGGCACAGCAGACCTCTCCTGACTCGCCCACTGCTCCCCTCAATGGTGTATTTCAGTCAATCTGCCTGTTCTGTTCCCCACTCTGTTTCTGGTGAATCCTCTCACCCCCCACACCTCTGACCTATACCCCAGCTCTTGTATGCATAAATAAACAAATCTTTAAAAAAAAAAGAATGTAGAAAAAGATGAACAAACAAAATCAAAAGCTAACAGAAGGGGACCTCCCCAGTGGTGCAGCAGATTAAGCGCAGCACTGTGAAGCTGTCCGCAGCCTCTGCAATGCAGGTTCAATTCCCAGCCAGCCAGGGAGAAACCCACATGGCGCGGCAGACCTCTCCTGTTGTGCCCGCTTCTCCCCTCAGCAGTGTATTTCAGTCAGTCTGCCTGTTCTGCTCCCCACTCTGTCTCTGGTGGATTCTCTTACCCTCCTGCACCTCTGATCTGTACCCCAGTTCTTGTATGAATAAATGGATCTTTAAAAAAAAAAGCTAACAGAAGGACTTCAATAATAAAAATTAGGGCAGAAATAAATGAAACAAAAATAAAAAAAACAGTCCAAGAGATTAATGATATCAAAAGCTGGTTCTTTAAAAAAAATAGACAAATTTCTAGCTAAGCTCACAAAACAAAACAGGGAGAAAACACCATTAAATAAGATCAGAAATGAAAGAGGAGAAGTTAATGCAGACATTACAGATATACAAATACAGGCAATCATAAAAGATTGCTATCAGTATATGTAGGTCAGTAAATTGAATAAACCTGAAGAAGTGAACAAGTTCTTACAAATATAAAACTCTTTGAAAAAATTGAGAGGGAAGGAATACTATCAAATATATTTTATGAAGCCAACATTACACTTATACAAAGACCATACAAAGACAACACAAAAAAGAAAACTACAGGCCAATCTCTCTAATGAACACTGATGCAAAAATCCTCAATAAAATCCTAGCCAACAGAATCCAACAATGCATCAAAAAAGGTAATTCATCATGACCAAGTGGGATTTATTCCAAGCGCACAAGGATAGCTCAACATCCGAATATCAATTAATGTAATCCAACACCTCAACAAAAAGAAAAATGAAAACCATATGATCATATCAATAGATGCTAAGAAATCATCTGACAAAGTTCAACATCCATTTATGATGAAGGACTTTGAAATTTTCAGGATAGAAGGAACATAACATAATAAAGGTCACATATGACAAGTCCATAGCCAGAGGCAAGTGAAAAGAGCAATGCATGTTCTGAAATGAGCTAGGCAGAGAAAATATGTGCACTCCTATCTCCATTGCACCCCTCTTTTCAATAGCCAAGTTTTGGAAGCAATCTAAGAGCCCAACAACAGATGAATGGATTAAGAAGATGTGCTTTATGTACACATGCAATATTATTCAGCTAGTAAAAAAAACATAAACTTTAGCCTCTAAGCTACCATGGATGGAACTGGAGAGTATAATGCTAAGCAAAATAACTCAGACCAAACCAAACTGATAACAAACCCTAGAAATCTGTGCAGAGAGGGAAATGGAGTGGGGAGAGCAAGGCTGGAGGGACCACAATGAACTCTGATGGAGGACTATGCACTTGGTGGTGCATGTGGTGTGGTAACAGACATCTGAAGGTGTGATCCAGTATCTCTAAAAAATAGACAGTGCTGTAAACCATTGTTACCTAAATATAAATAAATAAAACAAAAACAGAACCAAGGAAAAATACTAAATTGTATAATAAAAATTATATATTTTGCAATTAAGTGTAATGTTCAACAAATGTCAACTAAGCTCTCATGTTTAAAAGTTGTTATTATTCATGCCTTTTATATTATTAGCAATTTTTTTCCCATCAATTGCTGAGAGTTTGCTAAAATTCTAAAAATAATTGTGCATTTGACTATTTACTTCAGTTCTATCAATTTTTTCTTGTTTTGTAATATTTCTTATCATACACATTTAGATTGTTTTGTTTTGTTACAAATTTGCCCCTATATATCTATGAAGGAATCACTGTTATTCCGTGTCTTGAAATCTACTTTATTTCATATTAATATAGCCATATCACTTTTCTTTTGCTTAGTGCTTATATATGCTACCTTTTGCTATTCTTTCACTTTCAATCTGCCTGTATTATTATACTTAAGATGTATCTCTTGAAAATAGCATATCTTTGGATCTTGATTTTAATCCTGTCTGCACAATTTCAAGAGTAGTGAAAATATACACCCACAAAAAAGCCGATTCAAGAATATTCATAGCAGTCTTTTTCATAATAACGAAAATCCAGAACCAGGTCAAATGTCCATCAATATGTGAAAGAAAATAAATTAAGATGCATTTATACAATTGAATATTTCTCAACAACAAAATGTTATTTATGAATTACAACAGAATGATTGAATCTAAAGAAATCGTTTTGAGTGAAAGAAGCCAAGAAAAAAGTGGTACAGACTTTGTTTCATTTATGTGACTTTCTGAGGCGATATCACTAAGCTGTGGTGATAGAAATCAGAAGAGTAGTTTTCTTTTTTTTTTAATAGAGGCATGTTTTTATTTATTTATTTATTTGTTTGTTTGTTTTGTTTGTTTATACATGCACTGGGTACAGTCAGAAGCGCGGGAGGGTGAGAGAATTCACCAGAGCCAGAGGGGGAGGGAGGCAGAGCAGGCAGAAGGACCAAAGTACACTGCTGAGGGGAGCAGCGGGCGGCAGTAGAGGTCTGCGCGCCATGTGGGACCCTCCTCCGGTGGCCGGGGAGCAGCCGGGGATCGAACTGGCGCAGCAGAGGCCGCGGGCAGCTTCGCAACCCAGCACTCAACCGCTGCACCACTGGGGAGGCCCAGAAGAGTAGTTTTCTTTGGGAGTTGGAAGGACTAACTGGGAAAGAGATCTAGGGAAATAGAGGTGATTGATGTCTTGATTAGGGTGGTAATTTCGTGGCAATATATTTGAAGCATAACAAAAACACCCTAAAACCATTTCTATTGTTCAGATTGATACCAAGAGAAACAGTAAACAATTACAATTCATTATAAAGGTACACTACAGTATAACTGAAAAAATATTCCTTTTCTCTTGTTCAACTAAATTTCATTCAATATCATAAGCAGTGATACAGTGACTAGAGCCATGGAAGGTTCAGGAAAGACATCAAAGGAGGTAATACAGAACCACAGTAATACTCTCTGTCAGACATAGTTTGCAGCAGAAAAAGGTCCATATGCAACATTTCTCAATACACTCTCACCTCATAAGTATAGTTTCATTGAAGTACATCAGTATATTTTGTTTCCACAAGTAGATCAATATAACAGAGAAAGTTAACAGTGCAAAGCCAAGGTAAACCATTTCACAGCATGCTGGTTACCTACTCTTACAAGTTCTCTGTTTTACTGGTGAACTGAAGTCTTGAGCAACCTCCTACTATTTAAAAGAGAAATTAATCTTGACTCTTCCTTGTTGATTTACTCTGTAGAATCTGGGTATCAGTTTTTTTTTTTCTGGGTATCAGTTTAGTAGTGGTTCTATTAATGTGGATTAGCAGAATATAAAGTTAAAAGGCACTTTAGTAAGAATATAGTTCACTTCTTTCATTTTATGAGTAATAAAATGGAAATTTATAGAATTTAAGAGTACAGGTAGTAAATGTGAAAACTGGGACCAGAGCTCCATTTTTTTTTAACTCTTAATACAATTTTCTTTTCACTGGTAATGATTTGTCATCTCTAAAGACAAAAAAAACTATGAAACATTTTAAAAGAGAGGGTACAAAGTTATTTGAACTGAAAGATGACAAAAATAGAAATTGTTTTTGTTAAGTAAATAAAATACATATTTATTAGAGTCAATAAATGCTTCTATTATGTCTCCACTATTTATGAATAGTCTTAGGATTTAAAGACATTTATTTATGGGTAAAATAGTTACTTGATCACAGACATCTAATCCCTCTCCCTCCAAATCACCACCCTCTTATGTGCCAGATGCAAGAGAAAAGAGCATTGCATGTTCTGAAATGAGCTAGGGAGAGAAAATGTGTAACACTGCTGGAAACTAGGAAGAGAGATCTGTGCATGCCAAAGTATCTTTTTCTAGATATAGTTCAGCAGGAACAGACTGAAGAAAATGCAAACATATGCAGGACTGCAGGCTTAAGGAAGATCAGCTTAATTCAGAAGTAAATGAATGATGTACCTTTGTAATAGCATAATCACAACTGGATTCCATCAATGGTGGAGGAGGAGTAAGTTTTGCAGCAACAGTAGGATTCTGCAGACTTCACCAATATTCCTGGGATGTTCACTAGATGATAAAGTCTGGGTCTAGCTTACAATACATGCTGACAACTGCACCAGACAAAGAACAAGAACATTGCCTCTCATGAAGAAAACTGAATTCTGGAAATAATGCATTGCTTCAAAAGACTGGTTTTAGCTGCTAAAACTACACAGTCCCTGCTGTGATTAGTTCTTTACTTGGGGCACTTGCTTCTTTGAACTAGCAAAGTTAAAACAACTGGGAGTTTAAAGCATACTCTTCTGCCTAAATGATTTTTAGATGCTTATAGTAAACCAACAATACTTGATAGACCCCATCTTAAACCTCAAGTTATACAGCACAGCATATCCTCTATAAAACTGTGTAAGCAGAGAAAAACCACCAGACAGATAAAATAATAGGTAATTCAAAATGAGGGGTTTGTCCTCAATAATCATTGCAGATACCACTTGATGAAACAGAATTACTACCAGGAACAGAGGAGGTCATTTTAATGTTGAAATGTGCTCTGATTAATAAGATATTTTAAATATTAAAGTAAAGCTGACAGCAAAAGAATCCAATTGGAGGCTGGAAGAACTCTTAAAAATGGCCAAATTTTAAAGTGCAATATAAACAGCAAGAAGCAGTTTGAAAATGCAGAAAATTAAATGTTAAGACCAACTCAAGAATTTTCTACAGATCTAAGAGAAAAAAGAAAATGAGACAGAAATGATGAAACATTTCTAAAGTATGAGAATAAAGACCAAAAGTGCTATAATTAAAGATGGTAATTTAAAAATGAGAAATTAAGGCAAACGTAGTAGTTGCAATAATTTCCAAACTCAAGAAAGAATAGGGTCCTAAAATGAATGCATAAATCAAAAGGGATCATTGAATAGCAGACAAATTAATGATCATTACCAAAATATAGATATACAATGTTAAGCGAAAGTTAAAAGATAGAGATACAAATTCTTCAAGATTTTGGTAAGGAAAAATGCTTAGTTTCTTAGGAGGGAAAAATAAATATACTTCTAACTGTATCTTATCTTCCTCACATTAGATGTCAGGGAATGCAAGAATGTGATATTTTAGAGAAAAAAAATATTTGTATAGCAACTAAAATTCTCATATCTATATGAAGGCATTAGCGAAACAGTCTCATATAGCAACAGTTTAAGAAATAAAGCATAAATGTATCCTTCAAAAAAAAGATGATTCTAGGGCCTCCCTGGTGGCACAGGGGTTAAAGTCTCAACATTATCAAGCTATCGCCAGCCACTGTGGCATGAGTTCAAACCCTGGCCAGGGAGCTAACCCACATGGTTCCTGCCTGCTGCTCCTCTCAACAGTGTATTTCAATAGATCTCCCTGTTCTGCTCCCCATTCTGTCTCTGGTGAATCAGCTCACCTCCCCAGCTCTGGCCTACAACCCAATTCTTGTATGCATAAATAAATAAAAAATAAATCTTTTTTTATTATAATAAATTTTATTTTTATATTCCCCATACAATTGCAACCCCCTTATTTTGACCCCAATCCCTCCCCTCCTGCCCCCTACCCCCCATACAGTGTCTCTGGTTCATAGTTTTTTGTTGATTTTGATTTTCACTTTCTTATAGTTATTCATTTTCCTGGTCCCTTATTTAAGTTTTCTAGATTCCTGCTATGAGTGAGACCATCCGGTATTTTTCTTTTTCTTTCTGGCTTATTGCGCTGAGCATGATCCCTTCCAGCGCCATCCATGTTGCTGCAAATTGCATGTGTTTATCTTTTTTGAATGCTGAGTAATATTCCATGGTGTATATGTACCACATCTTCTTGATCCAGTCATCTATTTTTGGGCATTTGGGTTGTTTCCAAAGCTTAGCTATTGTAAACAGTGCTGCTATAAACATAGGGGTGCAGGTGCTCTTTGGAATTGATGTTTCTGTGTCCTTTGTGTAAATACCTAGGAGTGGAATTGCTGGATCATATGGAAGCTCTATGTTTAGTAGGTCAAGAAATCGCCACACAGCTCTCCATAGTGGTTGGACCAGTTTGCACTCCTACCAACAGTGCAGAAGAGTTCCTTTTTCTCCACACCCTCACCAACATTTGTTGTTGCTAGTTTTAAAAAATAAATCTTTAAAAAAGAAAAGATGATTTTTTTTTATAGAGGCATGTTTTATTTATTTATTTGTTTGTTTGTTTTGTTTATACATGCACTGGGTACAGTCAGAAGCGCGGGAGGGTGAGAGAATTCACCAGAGCCAGAGCGGGGAGCAGAGCAGGCAGAAGGACTGAAGTACACTGCTGAGGGGAGCAGCGGGCGGCAGGAGAGGTCTGCGCGCCATGTGGGACCCTCCTCCAGTGGCCGGGGAGCAACCGGGGATCGAACTGGCGCTGCAGAGGCCGCGGGCAGCTTCACAACCCAGCGCTCAACCGCTGCGCCACCGGGGAGGCCCAGAAAAGATGATTCTAAGGTATACTTCAGTTCTAAAGACATGATGGAAAAAAGGAGGGAATATAATATAAAAGAACCCTCAGGGCATGGATTTAAACCACAAGACTAAATTTAAATCATTGTTGTCAACATGGTTATAAAACAATGTACTGATGAACATTTCATTAAACTAGCAGGAAATACCAAGTTATGCTTTTTAAAAGTATGACTTGCTATCCACCTCCCTCCCTTTTTGATAGCTTTAATTCTACAGTCAGATTTCAAGGGGTTGTTTTGGGTTAGTTTCAAAGACAAATAAATACTGAATTTCACTCATACATGGAATCTAAAGAAACATACAAAGGAAAAAAGATATGTTTCACTTATAAAGCTGATGATTTAAAATAATGAAAACAATGTTATGTGTATATTCTGAATAAGTAGGAAAAAAACAGGAGAAAAAGAGGCAAAAGAAAAAAAAAACTATAGTGGATAAGCACAATAGGTAAATCAGGAAATATACTAACAGGTAAAAGGTGAAACCCCTTAAGAAGTTATCAGAATAACCTAAAATGTATGATAACAAATATACCTAATGTTTATGACAATAAATTGTGAATTGGTTTATTCAAATTAAATAACAAAAAGTACCAAATTAGATCACAAAGCAAAAGTTGAACAGATGCTGTTTATTTAAAAGAAGCATGGAACAAATTGCCAAAATTAAAAATAAAAAAAGGCAAAAATATATCCGGCAAATACAAACAAAAATGTAGGTTTAGCAATGTTATCAGAGACAAAATATATTTAAAGGGAAAAACAATTGAAAGGGATAAGTAAGGATATAGATAAATAAGTGTAATGGCTAAATAAAAAGAACAATATTTGTAAATCTAAATTTTTCAATAGATATGCTAGTGATAGTACATTATTATGCAAAAATGTTAGAAATTCAATACTATTGTAAAGGACATAAATTAATTTCTCTCATTTATAGAGATCAAGTTATGAAAACAAAGAGAAGCCATTGTAGATTTGAAGAAAATAGTCATTATTACTATGTCAATAGCTATGTGCCAAACTTTCTCCTGTACTGAAAATAACTTCTTGTATAATTTCTAAAACTGATCCAATGTTGTTTTATAGATGACACAAAGCAGCAAACATTTATGCAATTAGAATAAAAAAAAAAGCCAATCTCAATACACTCTAGAAGGTATAGAAATTTGCAGATCTAACACAGACTCTTGACTATGAAACATGATATAATTTTCTTAAAATTATAAATCTTTAAAGCCCTCTAGGACATAGTGAATTGTCAAATGGAAAAGAGAATGGAGTGAAATTGTCAAAATGGACTAAGGGGTAGGAAACTTGATGAGGCAAATTACAAGGAAATGAACTGAAAAACGTGAAAAAAAATATGAAAAATATTTTTTAAAAAGAAAAACCCTTGCATATTTTTGGTGAAAATAGGGTAGAGTCATTATGGAAAACAGTTTGAACTTTCCTCAAAAAACTGAAAATAGAACTGCCATGTCAGCCAGCAATTTCATACCCAGGTAACTATTATAATAATTTGAAAAGGCTAATTCAAAAAAATATATGCACCCTATGCTTATTTTTTCAAATTTTATTTTATATATTTTTTACATCATTTTTCATTTTTGCACAATTTGTGCATTTTCATCTTGGTTATAGTCCCCATACAATTCCCACCCCCCTTATTTTGACCATAATCCCTCCTACTCCCACCCGTCCCCCATAGTGTATCTTCTCTGGTTTGTTTGTTTATTTTGATTTTTACTTTATTATAATTAGTCTTTTTCCTGGTTTAGGTTTCCTTTTTTAGATTTTCTAAATTCCTGCTAGGAGTGAGACCATCCAGTATCTTTCTTTTTCTTTCTGGCTTATTTTGCTGAGCATGATCCCTTCCAGCTCCATCCATGTTGCTGCAAATTCCATGAGTTTATCTTTTTTGATTGCTCAGTAATATTCCATTGTGTATATGTACCACATCTTCTTGAACCAGTCATCTATTTTTGGGCATTTGCGTTGTTTCCACAGCTTAGCTAATATAAATAGTGCTGCTATAAAACATAGGGTGCACCCCATGTTTACTGTAGTTCATTTACAATAGTCAAGACATGGAGACAATCTAGATGGCCATAGATGAATGAATGAGTGAAAAAAGATGATGCATTATATTACACAATGAATACTACTAAGCTATTAAAAAAGCCCCTGAAATCATGTAATTTACAGAAACATGGAGGTGGGCCTTAAGGGGATTATGCTAAGGGAAATAAATCACAAAGACAAATACCATATCATTTCACTCAAATGTAGAATATATGGAAATAAATAAAATGAAAAAACAAAACAAGCCCTTAGATGCTGGCAAAAGAATGGTGGTTTCCAGGAGGGATGAGGGTAATAGAAAGGGCAGAGGGGTTCGATTGGCTCTTGGAGGAAGGCAATGACAGCTCTTTGGTTGCTGTGGTGTTAACTCTTTACAAGGTATGAAACTGCACTCCTGAACGGCACTCATGCTGTAGCATAAACCAGTGGTACTTTAGTAAAAATAAAATAAAAATACAGGGTGCTACTTTTTAGATAATGTTGATATCTTCAAGAAAACAAATATTGACATTATCTAGAAGCATTTTACATACTTTTAAACTGACAGTCTAGATCATGAAAAATTACTCAAAACTTATGTTTCAAGTCTTCTTTTCAAAAGACATCAAATATAAAATTGATAGTAAAACTATAAAAAGCAGACCCTACAGCTAACCCCACTAATGAATAGATAACAATTTTAAATAAAATAAATTAACTACTTAATAAAATAATAATAAAAAATGACCTTGGAGGTATCCCTGGTGGTGCAGGCAGTTGAGAGCAGCACTGTGAAGCTGTCCTCAGCCTCTGCAGTGCGGGTTTGCGTCCAGCCAGCTGGCGAGATACCCACATGGCGGGGCAGACGTCTCCTGTCTCACCTGCTAGTCTCCTCAGGAGTGTATTTCAGTCTGCCTGCCTGTTCTGTTACCTGCTCTGTTTCTGGTGAATCCTCTCACCCTCCCACACATCAGGCCTGTATCCCGGTTCTTGTATAAATAAATATTTTTAAAAAGACCTTGAATATAGTAATGCAAAAATGATACGATATTTGAAATTTACAATATTTGTAAATTATTAGAAATATACCTTGTAAAGAGAAACAAAAGAAACCTCCTTATTGGATAAACTGTCTGAAATCAAATGTCAATATATCATTTTCATGCTGCTCTAAATATATTTCAGTGATGAAATATTATAAATATTTATATAAGTTAGGAAAAAAACTAGAAATGTTCACTCACATTTTCCAAAAAAAAAAAATCTCTAAGTATAATTAGAAGAGGACATTGATTAGAAGAAAGTAGAGGAACTATTGATTACAAGTAAGTACTGGGGAAAAACTAGATATAATTACCATAATTATTTACAGACAAAATTATATACATAGAAAAGATTAAAAAAAAGTCAAATGAAAAAAAGAGTAAAATTAGGAGGCTATACAATTGATGTAGATACACCTAAATATTTTTATAACTTCTGTATAAGATCATTCATCCAGAAGTTTAAATTCTATCAACATCTGTAGTTTGCAATTATAGTACATATCAGTTTATAGGCCAGAGGTTTTTAACTTAGTTTCCATAAGGACTATTAAGTAGATGTCTTACACTTTAGGGTTTTTAAAAAAGATTTATTTATGCAAAAAAGAACTGGAGTACAGGCCAGAGGTGTAGGGGGTGAGAGGATTCACCAGAGACAAAGCTGGGGAGCAGAACAGACGGCTGTACTGAAGTACACTGCTGAGGGGGTGAGAGGATTCACCAGAGGTGTAGGGGGTGAGAGGATTCATCAGAGACAAAGCGGGGGAGCAGAACCGGCAGCTCTACTGAAGTACACTGCTGAGGGGAGCAGTGGACAATATAGAAATGGTTAGCTGCACCATGTGGGTTAGCTCCCTGGCTGGGGATCAAACTTGTGATATAGTGGCTGCCAACAACTTGATAGTACTGTCTTTAATCCCTGTGCTACCAGGGAAGCCCCCCCTCTTTGGGGCTTTTATGGTTTCTTTTTTTTTTTAAGATATATTTATTTATTTATTCAAGCACTGGGTATAGTCAGAAGCGCGGGAGGGTGAAAGAATTCACCAGAGCCAGAGCGGGGAACAGAACAGGCAGACCAACAGACCAACAAAGTACACTGCTGAGGGGAGCAGCGGGTGGCAGGAGAAGTCTGCGCGCCATGTGAGACCCTCCTCCGGTAGCTGGGGAGCAGGCGGGGATCGAACCGGTGCTGCAGAGGCTGTGGGCAGCTTTGCAGCCCGGCGCTCAACCGCTGCGCCACTGGGGAGGCCCTTTTATGGTTTCTTTTAACTAAGCAAATCTGTTGTAGCATGAAAATTGGTATGGACATTATTTTAAAAATGAGCACACATGTTCTAATACAACTTTATGGAAACTAAACTTCAAAATTTATTATTTTTACATGTCACAAATATTATTCATTCCCCAATTATTTTCAACAAAAGCAGCTATGCAAGGACCTAGTTTGCTGACTCTTGATATAGGCTGTAAGTGATATTTATTGATGCTATTAGAAATCAGTCTTCTAAAAAGCTTCTGTGCAGTGAGAGAGACCATAACCAAAATGAAGAGACGCCCTACTGAATGGAAGAAAATATCTGCACACCATACATCTGACAAAGGATTGATATCAAAGACCTACAAAGGTCTCCTACAACTCAACAAAAAGAAAATCAATAAACCAATCAAAAAATGGGCAGAAATGCCAATAGGCACTTCTCCAAAGGCATATAGGTGGCCAATAGGCACATGAAAAAATGCTCATCCATGCTTATCATGAGGGGAAAGCAAATCAAAGCAATCAGATACCATCCCACACCTGTGAGAATGGCCCATATCAAAAAAACCCGAAACAACAAGTGCTGGCAATGGGTGTGGAGAAAAAGGATCCCTCTTACATTGTTGGTGGGAATGTAGACTGGTCTAACCCCTGTGGAAAGCTATGTGGGGTTTTCTCAAAAGACTAAATACAGAACTGTCAGATGACTTAGTAATTCTACTCCTAGGTACCTACACAAATAATACAAAAACACTAATTCAAAAGAAAACCTGCACTTCTATGTTTTTTGCAGCACTGTTTATAATAGCTAAGATATGGAAACAATGTAAGTGCCCCCAAACAGATGAATGGATGAAGAAGATCTGGTACACATACACAATGGAATACTACTCAGTAATCAAAAAAGATAAACACATGCCATTTGCAGCAACATGGATGGAGCTGGAAGGGATTGTGAAATATTATTATGAAATAAGCAAGAAGGAGAAAGATAAACACCAGATGGTGTCACTTATATGTGGACTATAGAGAAACCAAATGAAGCTTAGACAAAGACAAATATGAAAACCAACCTCTGAAAGCTGATCACAATCTGAAGCATCCAGAGGAGAAGGGGCAGTGGTGACAACGGGTGGGGGGAGAACACAGTGGACTATGGTGGAGGATTCTGATGCTTTGGTGGTGGGAGTGCTATGGAGACTACACCTGAGGGGGAAATCCTATAGTGTTAAAAAAAACTAAAAAGGTCAATAAAAATAAAAATAAATCAGTCAGCTAGGTATGTGGAACAAAATGGCACTGTCAAAAAGCCTGTGTCATGTCATGAAACTTTCATAAAATTCATCAAAGAAAGTTTATTTACTACCAGATATAAGCATTCTGATATGTAGAATCATGTATATACTATTTCCAAATCCAGACCTGTCTTCTGTGCTTAGTTTTATTTACATCTGAATTAAATTTTCCCGACTTATATGTAATTATTCTATTTTTCCATGTATTTTGTCTATGGGGTTTGATATAGTGCCAAAAATATGAGATTATCTTTTAAAGCATTGATTAATTTACTATACATCTCAGCTGAACTCTGGAGTCAAACTCCCTTGACCATAAACCTAGTTAAACTGCATAATTTTCAGCATCCTCATAATTTAAATATGGTCATAATAGTTTCTAACTTACAGGTTCATTGTGATTACCAAATAATCTGACTTGTATGAATTGTTTCAATAGTTCCTGCATTATAGTAAATATTTTTTGGCAGAGAACAGGTGACAAGAGATATTAACTGAAGAGATTCAAGTAAATAAACAAACAAACAAACAGCCTATTCACAAAGGTGTGTTAAGGTACAAGAGATATTAACTGAAGAGATCCAGCAAGCAAGCAAACAAACAGCCTAGTCCAAGGTGTATTAGGGTTAAGAGAATCAACCATGCAATGGTATACTGCCCCAGGCTAGCAGCAGTAGGAAGCAAGAGGAGGAAATGATCAGTGCAATCAGGAGGCAGTAGGGGCCATTTGGCAGTATCTATGGCCTTCACATTCTAGTAGGGCAATCTGCAAGAGGTATCTGAGGCATAAGCAACTAACTCTACTCTCTTTGTTTCCTCCAATCTTTTGATTGTGCCTATTGTTGGCTATCCCAGTCAGCCAGCGTCCAAAGGTGTCTCTTGACACAATGTCCACAAGAAACTTCTCAGGGGCCTCCCTCGTGGCACAAGGGGTTAAGCACAGCACTATGAAGCTATCCACAGCTCTGGAGCATAAGTTCAATCCCCGGCCGGCCAGGGAGCTACCCACATGGTGCAGCAGACCGCTCCTGACTTGCCCACTGCTCCCCTCAGCAGTGTTTTTCAGTCAGTCTGCCTGTTCTATTCCCCCCTCTGTCTCTGGTACCCCAGTTCTTGTATGCATAAATAAATAAATCTTTAAAAAAATTTAAAAAATTAAAAAAAAAAGAAACCTCTCAGGTGTCAGACAGAGCATGTGTAGAATTGCAGAGGAACAAATGAAAGGTGCCCAGAAAAACTACTCTTCCATTATAATTTTTAAACCATCTTTGGTATTTAGAAGTGTGACTATGAGCTTTCTATTTGCCATTCCAAACCATAAATACCCCAAATATATTTCTTGACAATAAGAAATATGAATTTAATATGAATAACCCCACCTGTGCTTTCAGTTCACTGATAACTATGTATAAAGATGAAACATTAGTCTTTTTCCTTTGACTATAAGGTTTACATCATGATTCTTAAATTAGGCCCTGAAGAATAAATAACAGATGTTGACTGGAAGTACTTGATGCATTCCTTTCCTTTAAATCATCAAAAGTTAACTCACATAGAAAAAAATAGAGGTTATCAGCATTATGGAATCAAACTTACTAATGCCCTCATCCGTTTATTCTTAGTAACATAGTGTATTAGTTTCCTATTGTTACTATAAAAATTACCACAAGCGTGGTGGCTTCAAGCAAGACAAATTTATTCCTGTAGCTCTGGAGGCCAAAAGTAAGAAATGAGTTTTACTGGGCTAACACCAAGGTGTAGGGATGGTGTCACTTCATTCAGAGGCTCTAAGGTAGAACATGTACCTCGACTTTCCTTGCTCCCAGAGGGCCTCCTATATTTTTTGGTCTGTGAACACTCCTGGGCATCCTTCCACCCGATAGCTTCTGCCTTTCCATTGATTTCTATATTCAAATCTCTCTCTGCCTCCCTCATATAAGAACAGTGAAATTAAATTTAGGGCCCATCAGAAAATTTAAGACAGCTCTATCTCAAGATCCTTAACATAAACACATCCATAATTTCTTTTGCTACATAATGTAACATTTGTAGGTTCTAGGGATAAGATGTAGATATAATTAGGGACATTATTCAGCCTACCATAAAAAGCTATGAAAATTCTTACTTTACAAACCAGAAATCACACACTAAAAAGTCATGTACTTTTCAAATTGTCGCTCTCTCTCCTTTTAATTTGATCCCTTCTTTCAGAAACCACTAGGTATAACACTAACACATTAATTTACATTTTATAATTTAAAAGAAATGCCACAGAGAAATTAATCTTTCTATGCAATATGACAAAATTACTAGTGATTAGTCCAGAGGAAAATTAAGACTTCTCAAATCCATTTTCATTTGCTAAACTATGAAGGCATTGAGTACATTAAGCCATACAAGGTAGAAGAATCATTGGGCTGGGAGACACCCAACATATCAAAATATGTACCACTTCGTAAGAAATTACTGAGATAAAGTCTGTTTATGCTCTTTTTGAAAGTCTAAATGTAAAAATCATACTTCCCATTGACTTTATTTCAATTTTTTTATTGTTGTTGTTGTTATAGTTTTAAGTTTTGTTTTCTATCACACCCTTCCAGAATCACTAATTTTGCATTGCTTCTTATCACCTACACATTGGAACATTCTAGATATCTGTTTTGAAACCATATCTGAGTTACCCGTATATACACAGTCAATACATTTTTTGGGGCTACTATCTTCCTTAGTCTATTTCTGTTACTTGTTGTAAAGAATACAAACTCATGAAATATCATTTACCTTAAATTTCTAGAAACACTGTCACAAATACTAAGGTAGTATACACTGAATATACCCAAAATCAACTAACCTCTTCTGAGGTTTTGAGTTGTAAAATGTATTATATTGATTTGTTAGTAGCCGGGAACAGCAGCTAAAGATTATTTCATTTATAAAGCTTAGAAGCAATGTGATGAAGTTATAAGGATATCTATACGTGATCCCCCAGATGAAGACAGGAGAAAAGAAGTGGACATTAAAGGGTTGGAGGAAATCTGTATGTATGTTACCCAAGGTCAGTCCAGAGGGAAGGTTGCTACCTAAATGCCTAATTCTGCTCTTTTTACTCTGCAACATGAACCTTGCCATAGAGTGGAATAGAGTTAGGTCTAGCAACAAGAAAGTGATATTCTATTCAACCAATTCTCAACTGAATTGAGTTAATTGAAACAGAGAAAGCAACTATTACAAAGGCTTCAGTATGAACAAAGGTTTTCTTCAACATTCCCTGTGCCTCTCCTTAGAGCCTTCACGTTGTCATCCTATGGAAGGCAGTACAAGTTCCTGCTCAGAGGAGACTATCTAGAAAAGATGCAAGGGGACTCTGGGAGTCAATAGACAGGAGAAAGAAAGAACTTCTAGTAAGGAGCATCATAACAGAGGTTCGCTTGCCTAAGGGAAGAGTGTGTGTAATTAAATCACCTTTGTTTTTTCTTGACACAAATCCTGAGGAAAGTACTTATGCAAATGAGGGAGGAAAAGGAAGGAACTTGAATAATTAATTGAAATGTTGGCAAATCAACTGTTAATAATCAAGCTAGATGCATACAATAGATATGTGCTGGCCCAATCCTATGCAAACTTAAAATAGAGCCTGTTTTTATTTTTTTTTATTTTTTTAAATTATTTTTTTAAAATAAATTTTATTTTTATATTCCCCATACAATTGCAACCCCCTTATTTTGACCCCCATACAATTGCAACCCCCTTATTTTGACCCCAATCCCTCCCCTCCCGCCCCCTACCCCCCATACAGTTTCTCTGGTTCATAGTTTTTTGTTGATTTTGATTTTCACTTTCTTATAGTTATTCATTTTCCTGGTCCCTTATTTAAATTTTCTAGATTCCTGCTATGAGTGAGACCATCCGGTATTTTTCTTTTTCTTTCTGGCTTATTTCGCTGAGCATGATCCCTTCCAGTGCCATCCATGTTGCTGCAAATTGCATGTGTTTATCTTTTTTGAATGCTGAGTAATATTCCATGGTGTATATGTACCACATCTTCTTGATCCAGTCATCTATTTTTGGGCATTTGGGTTGTTTCCAAAGCTTAGCTATTGTAAACAGTGCTGCTATAAACATAGGGGTGCAGGTGTAGAGCCTGTTTTTAAACAGGTCATTCTATATAAGAAATAGATAACTGAAATATGTACAGTAAGTCTAATGTTGAACGGTATTATTAGTTTCCAATTCAAAGATTAAAGTGACTAAATATGCTGTTGAAAAATACTTGACTATGGAGGATTATTTCTTCAGAAAGTCCATATTCCACAAAAGGCCTTTTCTGAGAAACCAACTTATTTAAATAGAAGATATATTTTATCTTACAAACAAGGATTTAATTTCTAAGAACAAGGCACCTAAAGTAGGTTACATCAACTTTCTTCTTCCTACCCCTTCTTCTCTTTTCAAAGTTTTATTTCTGAAACTTCCCTCTCTTGGCTCCTATAAGATTTCAATTTATTTTTGTTTCTTCTATCCTTAATTTATTTCTATTGACTTCACATTCTTACTTTACAAAGGGGCCAAAGCTTCTCTAATCCTAACTGAAATCAAAATTTCCTCAACAATATTTTCACCCTCAAGATAAAAAAAAAGTTTTCTCTCTTTCTTTTCACTCTTCAATATCTTAAACTAGATTTTCTCCTTAGCTTTTTCATTTCCCAAGTAGTCCCAGAGTCCCTGACTCTGTAAAGCCACTAAAAATTATTTTCTTAAAATCCATTCATGACCTAATAATAAAAATGAAGTCTACCAGCTGCTAACTTATCCTCTTATTAATCAACCATTCTATTCAATTTCTATTGTTTTGAACCTTATTTTGTTAGTCAATTTACTTACTTTTCCTGCTATAATATTGTTATTTCTCCAAGTTATCCCATTACTTTTTCATAGTCAATAGCCTTTATAGACTCATTTTACTCAATCTAATCTTAAAATTATATCATTTTCACTATTTTATTCCCCATTGATGCTCATTTATGTTTGACCTAATTTGCCATAGCTTTATATAGATGTATATATTCAGCCTTACCCTCTAATCTGATACTGGACATAACATTTTCATCTTCTAACAGGACATCTCTATGTGAGAGTTTGTGTTAATATGCCAAAAGCATATGTGTTTACTGCTTCCCTAGGGGGAACAACCCTGCCTTCAATTAGATTGAATTATTTACCATTCCCTATTATTTCTTTATATAATGCCCTGTATTTCCTTATATCCTTGTATTTATTTGTTTTACCTTTGAGCCTGGAATAAGCAACTTTCTATTTTTATTTATGCTCAACTTACAGCTTAAGATCTAATTTAATAACAGTATCATCATTATTTTCTATGGACTTTGAGTTTCTCATGGACAGAAATTATAACTGTTGCCTTATTTTGAATCTTAGGATATAACAAAGTGCCTGAATAGCACTAAATAGGTGCTCATATAACTGAGCTTTCTGACCTCTCTTCATTCTCTTTTTATTTTTTCATTCTTTTATTTTATTCTCATTGCATTACAGCATTAAGTTTCAGGTGTTTTTAACTCTTCATTTTTATGTTTACAATATCCTGAGCTATAGCAGTATTGGTACATGCATATTTTCGTGTTAAATTCCAGGGGTAAACTCTGCCTTTGTTTACATCTCAAACTCTATCATAGATGGTTCCAGTAGGTGTGTGGTATTCCATAAGTACTGTATGTGAAGTGACACATTTTAATTCCTTTCTTTTCCCAAGACAGTGAAAAGGTAGGGTGCAACTTGTACCCAGTTAAGTTAAAAAATAAAGAAGAGAAGCCAGGGCATGAAATGATGTTCTTGTAAGGTCAATAGATTAATCTACATTCTATTAGGTGGGAAAAAAAGAATTGAGCTAGTATATGAACATCTAAGCTATTAATAATGGGCACATCACATGGGTTCAGGAAAATGTTAAGAAACAGAAAGTCTCTTTCATTGTTGTTTTAGTTTTCTTGGATGTCTGAAGGGCGCCCTCAAAGATAGGTCACTTCATATGTCATTGGGTAACATATACACTGAACGAATCTATTTCATAGAGTTTACTGAATCAATTTTTCTCTGTCTCTGTCACACTCACACACATACACACAAACACATGTACAGTCAATATCAGCATTTATTTGGACATGTTCATATTATAGGCATATTGTATCACTGCTATGAAAGGCACTGGAAACTGTTAATCAGTGTTCTAGATTTGCCTCTGATTCTAATTTAGTAGGTGGCTCTAGGAAATTCATTAATGTCAGCCATAGTTGCTGTTTTATAAAATGATAAAATATATACAAAAATCTATGATTATAAAAAATTCTCATGTATATAGAATCACATGGAAAACATCCTTTTATAGATTGCACATGTCAAAAGAATGGATTGTTTTCCTCTGTGGTTTGAACCATTCTAGAAAGGCATTGCCCATAGCTCTCACAACCTTTGAAACAGCCCAGCTACCTTTTTATAGGTAAACTATGAGTATAACAGAAACATCCTGATGTACTCCCACCATCTATCACATCCACAACCACTAACACACACACACACACACACACACACGAGAGAGAGAGAGAGAGAGAGAGAGAGAGAGAGAGAGAGAGACAGAGACAGAGAGAGAGAGAGAGAGAGATGAGAGATTGATTTTTCCCCAAGAGGAGGAAATGAGATATTTTAAAACAATCTTATATAAATTAATTTTAAATATTTTACTATTTCATTGTAAATTGATGAAATGACAATCAAGCTTTTAAAAGCAAAATTTCTAATTCATTTTCTTTCTATTAATTTGATAACAATAAAAACTAGGATTTAGGAGAAATCATGAAAAGCAGAGAAAAGCGAGGCTGTTGCATGTAATTTCTAGCTCCTGAGTCATCCACTCTTTAGTACAGCTAGTATCACATGACCAAAAATAATTTAAATGTGAGCATCTTATACAATATCAAAATTTTTCAACTTGGCCACAGTCTTAGCATCACAAATGCACCAACTCCTGAAAACAAACAAACAGATAAACATTTTCTCAGCAATTTATTTTCAGTTTACTCCCCACATCCATCCGGGGGAGGGGGGAGGGTCTGTACTATCATTCCAAGTCTGTTAAATACATTACATAAATCTTCCATTCACGTGGGAGAAATGACTACATATTTTTTTTCTTAAAGCGGGGGAAAAGCACAAATAATCCATCCAATCATTACCAGCAGAAATTGTCCAGGAGGGCTTTGGGCTCAGTATGATGTGTGCCTCTGAGGCCACTATCGGAAAGCTGAGCCCTGGGCTTTGGCAAAGCCACTTCCATGTTAATCTGTTTCATTACAGCTCTACAATTTGTTCATCATATTGACGAGCTGTAGTTCCCCTGTGAGAGGAAGAACCATCCTTCACTTTGAAAGCTTTACCTTCAAAAGGTATACAAATATAAACACAGATGGATACCAAAAGCCAGGAAGTCAAAGAAATATCAAATTACAGCATGTCAGAGTGAGAGCACATTTTAGTCTAAGAAGGATTTAAAGATGCAGAACAGCTAGAATTAGAGCTCTGAATCTTTTAGATCTGAATCCAAGTTCACAATGCACACATTTTATTTTAAATATTATTACTATAGGTAACAATCCATCGGTAGGTCCAAAATAGAATCATGTTGGCTTACCTGACATAAAGGGATTGTAAATCATAGCACAGAATCCATATGTGTTGAATATAATAATCTCCAATGCCGTTCTTCAGAATTTTGACTAGAGCCAAAAATAAAATCTCTCATATAGTTTGTCTTCACTGAAGAAGAAAAAAAAAACAAGAAAGGACAATGGCAGCAGCCTCTCTGCTTCTATCTTATTTTTCTGTTCTGACACTCACTCGATGGTCCCCACTGTCTGTTAGAAAGCAGCATGCTAAATTGAAAAAATAAATAAATAAGTAAGGCAGCATCTTGCATGACAGCTCCATCTCCTGGCCAAAAGTGGAAACAGTTTCATTCAAGATCCTTCTGGCAATGCCGCATTTAGCAGAATAATTAAGTGGTTGTATAGCACACATTTCCACTGTATTTGAACACAACTTCTCCAATTAAGTGTAAATTAAACATTTGAGAAGCAGTAGAGCATGAATTATTTTCACGTTTAATTTTACTTTTTGGGTTAGTTAAATTTACTTACATTATATTTAAACCAAATGGAAGCTTTTCATAATACCATTAAAAACTTAATATTTACCTTAAGGCTTACTTAACTTTACATGCCACCTGAAAAACCAGTATGTATCTCCTACACAATAACTTTAGATATCAACTTTGTCTTTACTGGGTATGTCTTTGTGGAAAAGCTGTGTAAGTTTTTGTTAACCAGAGAAATTCTGTGTTATGTTGTTATTGCTATTGTTTGGAGGTAATGTTGGAGGATTAATTTACAGAACACAATGAAATTACTAAAAGTCAAGCTAAAAATCTTTAGTCAACTCAAACTTTTAAGATATTTTAAAATACAGATACCAAATTACATGTTTCATGAGATTTGATAATTGTATACTACAGTGTGTAGTTATAGTAAACTACATTAAGAATTAGGAGAAGGGGGCCTCCCTGGTGGTGCTAGGGGTTAAGTCGCGGCACTGTGAAGCTATTCACAGCCACTGCAGCACCGCACCAGTTCGATCCAAGAGTTCGATCCCTGCCGGCCAGGGATCTAACCCACATGGTGCAGCAGGCCTCTCCTGTCTTGCCCGCTGCTCCCCTCAGCAGTGTATTTCAGTTAGCCTGCCTGTTCTCTTCCCCACTCTGTCTCTGGTGAATCCTCTCACCCCCTATACCTTTAGCCTGTACCCCAGCTCTTGTATGCATAAATGAATAAATATTTAAAAAAGAATAGGGAGAATAGGAAAAAATTAAATTTTTTAAAAACTGCATTTGCAAATAACACCAGTTATATTGAGCAAACTCAGTATTTGTTTTTCTAATTGTGAGGCCATGGTTTACTTTTAAAAATTTTAAATAAAAAAGATAGTATTTCTTCCATTTTCCCACATACCATTAAATATGGGTAAAGGTTTATGAACTAAAATTCTAGAATTTTGAGAACTCAATTCATTCGGGGCTATTAAAGCAATGGTGTGAACGCTGTCTGTGGTGCTGAAAACTAATTCCAGAAATCCTAAAGGTTTTCTAGGTCTTGAACTGGTCTGAAATGTTGTTTTGCAATAGTAATACAAATCTTATGTTTAAATGTCCTGTATCATCCAGAATAAGTGATAGTATCTAAAATAAAAATGTCTAAGTAATACTTTCTCCAGAAAATGGGGCATATATACTGACCAGAAGCCAAACGCCAATGAATCTATTAAATAAAAATACTATTAACAGTGATATTCTTTATCTTTTAAATAATACCTTATTCGATCTTTGCTGAGGTTTTATTGTTCCAGCATTAGTGTTAGATATGGTTCACTATGTCCCATATCCAATTTCCTCATCCACAATTCAACACTATATTTTCATTTAGAATCTTATTTGACCTATCTAAAATCATTTGTATATTTATTTACTTCCTCCATATTGAAATCTTTCATCATTTACTCTTGCTTGGCACCATGCTACAGTCTGATTTTTCTACACATGGCTATTTCTTCTGAGTTCCCTTTGCTGATTTTCCCCTCCATTTTCCTACCATGAACATTGATGTACTCTGAAAATAGTCTTTGACAACTTCCAATGACTACTCGAGCCTAGCCCTCTTTCTTGAATTTCAGACTCATATTCAGCTGTCAGTCAACATATTCATTCCCTATTTGCTTAATATGTCTAACTGGCCTCCTGCAACTTTTGTAGTATTCATCATCTCAGGAAATTGCAACTCCATCTTTTCAGTGACTTAGATTAAAATTTTAAAGTCACATTTGACACTTCTCTTACTTTCATATCCCACTTCTCGTCAGTTTGTGAGTACTGTTGGTTTTTCTTCAAAAGGTATTCCGAATTTAACTCATTATTCTCTTACCTTAGCATAAGCAGTGGTCATTTCTATTTTGTACTTTTGCAATAACTTCTAGATTAATTTCTTTCTCTAGAAATTTATTCCCTTGTCTTTGCTATAGTCAAAAAACAGCAAATGGAGTGATCCTATTAAACCATAAGTCATAAACTCTATTCCACTTAAAGCTTCCCAATGGTTACCTATCCCTCTCAAAATAAAGCCAAAATCTGTCCAAACACAATGTTCTGTATAATCTTGTGCCTTTTACTTCTTTGTTTTATTTTCTTGTTACCCTTGCCCTCTCTCACTGTAATCCCATCTCTTTGCAATTATTGAAACATAACAGTGATGCTCCTATCTAAGGAAGCTTCCTTCTTTTGGCTTCTTTGCTTGATCTGCACTCACATGGGCTCATCATGGTTCATATCTTCTCTCATTATGGTCATGGTTCAAAGACATCTCTTTAGTGATATTAAACCTGACCTCTAGTATCACATACTAACCCTTCCTCAGCTTTCATTTTTCCCTGTAGTACTTAACTGATACAGTATGCATTATGGTTTTTATCTGATTCTTCCATGGAATATAAAAGTTATATTATGCACAAATAATAAATGGATGTCTACACATAGGATATGTGTATAACTTTATTAATATGTCATAGAAATGTTATTGAATGTTGTATGTGGATTCTAACTTTAATATTTCTGTCATAGAGTGTGAAATCAATGAGGTAAATACCATGTTCTTTGAATAAACTATCATCAAAGCTCTAAATGGAAAACTGGACAGATAGGTGTTAGTCAGTAAAAATACTGGGTTAATAACATCAATGTGGACTTTAGATTACTGTGCTCTTCAATTGTTTTCAATGGAGTTCTGAAAAAATATTGGTAAGATATCATTGAATAACTCTTATTTCCTGACAGTACTTTTTGTCATACATTGAGAAGACCCTTGAAAAGACTGAGATGACTATTATACAGGGGATCAAATATGTGCTGGTGGAATTTAATTTTTGGTGGTGATCATAGTTTAGATTATATACAGATGCCAAATTACACTGTCATTATGTTAGAACAATGTTACTTAAATTTTTAAAAAATTAAGATTGTTTTAATGAAAAAATGTTTATTCTTAGGTAGGATATATTTAATATTCTCCCACCCCTGGTCAGAAACGTTTCACCATTGGCTCCTCCATTGATTCTTAGGCTTTGGACTGAGACTGAATTGCTCCACTGACTTTTCTAGTTCTACAGTTTTGTAAGTATATAAAAAATTTGAAATAAAATGTTTTGATTTTGTGTACAAAACATTTTGAGTTTACATTCATATGTGCAATACAGAACATATAACATACATTTATATAATAAATACATTAGTTATATAATTTTATATTTAAATTATATATTTTGTGTATATTAATAATATATTTATATTACATAATGTGTTTGTATGTATGTCCAATATTGGTTTTGTTTTTCTGAATAACTCTAAATAAATGAACATGTAAACTCATCTCACTTCCATTAATTTTCAGACATTGTTCAAAATTTATCATTTTTAACTACTTATAGCACAATTTTTAATCACCCACCTAATTCAAGAATGAAAAAGACTAAAAATCTACCTTATATCTAGCATTTTATACTTTTCTTCTATCACTTCTTCCCATGTAAAATAATTTTTTAAAATACTTTTTTAAAAAAAGATTTATTTATTAATACAAGCACTAGGTACAGTCAGAAGCATGGGAGGGTGAGAGAATTCACCAGAGCCAGAGCGGGGAGCAGAGTAGGCAGAAAGACCGAAGTACACTGCTGAGGGGAGCAGCGGGCAGCAGGAGAGGTCTGCGCGCCATGTGGGACCCTCCTCCAGTGGCCGGGGAGCAACTGGGGATCGAACCGGCGCTGCAGAGGCTGCGGGCAGCTTCGCAACCTGGCGCTCAACCGCTGCGCCACCAGGGAGGCTCTTAAAATAATTTTTTAATATCAGCTGCAGTTCTTTTCTTTTTTTTAGATTTTTATTTATTTATGCAAGAACTGGGGTACAGGTCAGAGGCGCGGGAGGGTGAGAGAATTCACTAGAGACAGAGCGGGGAGCAGAACAGGCAGACGGACCGAAGACACTGCTGAGGGGAGCAGCAGGTGAGGTAGGAGAGGTCTGCTGCGCCATGTGGGTATCTCCCTGGCCGGCCGGGAATCAAGCCAGCACTGCAGAGGCTGCGGACAGCTCCAAAGCAGGGCGCTCAACCCACTGCGTCACCGGGGAGGCCCTAAAATAACTTTCAGTGAATAAATGCAATCAAACAGACATAAAAAATAATTTCAACAGTTATACTTAGAATTGTATAAGGTATTGTATACCTTAGAATACAATAGATTATTAAGCCAATTATTATTTAGACTAATTATAATAATTATTGGTTTAAATTATTATGATATATTACTATTATTTTTATCATTGGTTTAAGTTATTATTTAAACCAATTAAATTACTGGTTACAGACTTCAGAGCAGTTTTCAGAAGTGTTTCTCTATAACTCTAACATTAGGGCATCACAGACTTTCAAACTAGAAAAATAAGATTTTTTAATACTAGGTTCAAAGAATTTTATTACTGAAAAAAACTCACTTACCACATTAGTTTCAATTATTATGCATTATTTACTTCAATTAATATCATTATTTAATAGTATATTATCAAATGATGGGGAAATAAGGGAAGATAAAAATATTCTAGCAAAAGCATATAATTTCCATAAGCAAAATCTGACAAGCAGGGTATTTACCTTACCCCTTTTAAAAAGGATATATTACAAATAATTTTAGGAATAGCTAATGCTCATTGAGCACTTTTTATGTGCCAAGAATTGTGTCAAGCATTTTGAATAAACCATTTCATTAAATTTCCACAACAGGCAGATCTATGAAGTGGGCTTTTATTTTTCCCTGTTAGAGATGAGGACAATAAATCCTAACATCCCTCATCTAGTAAAAGATGTATGTTGAACTCCAACACAAATCTATGTTTTCTATTTGAGTACGACTTGAGTCCCAGAAGATATTCTGGGGAAATGATACCAGTGACCTTTAGAATTTATGTGTTTTTGTTCTCAGTTCCAGATCTGCACCAATTATGGGAGCTAAAAAAGCAAGATGCAAATGGAAGAGAAGGACGGCTTTCAGGTGTCCTCTTTCCACTGTGGCATTTCAGAGCACATGATAGATTTGCAATAGATGGAAGGACTAATAGAGGAAGAGAAGGCAGGAGAGAAACAGAAGAAATTAGAGTAATTAAAGAAAATAGATCACCAAGAGATTAACGAGTGGGAGAAGGGCAGAGTGGTAAAAGAAGATAAACATAGGACTCCTAAAACAAATCCAGAGATTCTCCTATTTCCAGAAGATGGCTTTCTGGAGGAAAGTGCAGCATTCCAAGAACTCCAGAACAACAAGACATTGTCATACACATAAAATACACATTAACCTGTTACTAACACCAACATGTTAACAGTTACTGACACCAATAGCTATTGGATCGCAGCTTCTTAGTGAAGTTAATGAAAGGATAATCAGGTTTCCCTGACATTGTGAAGTAGGAAGTGTGCTTTTTCCCTTAGACAAGAACTCAAGCCACTATTCTGAAGAACCACTTAGATACATTGAGACCTTCTGAATCCTATGTCAAAGTATGGTCACTTGGTGTCCACAAAACCCCCCCTTGGTAAGAAGATAGGTCATTAGCTCCAAGTCCTTTCTTTTTTTCTCATTGTTTTAAATTAAAAGCAAAGTGTAAATGGCACTGTGATATTTAAGATGTCCTAGCACGGTAGCTATAATCAGAAAAATATTTTGCTTTCTATTGGTACAATTGGTCATTGCAAATGCATCGCCAGAAACAATATGCTACGGTTCTTATAACCATTTCACTGTTTTTCATTTTTGTAAGTTTTCATCATTATTACTACTAATAATAGTAACTATTAGTTAAAAACCTAATTAAAAACTAGACTTGGTAAATTCCTAGTCACATTTTCTGACAACTTTTACCATGGTATTGGATAAAGAACACAAGCTAGAGAACTACAAGCATACTGGCAATTTAGTCCAATGAACTTAGGAGGTGCTCCCTGCTATGGATTTTGGAATGGGGTAGGAAGAACACAGATGATTAATTTCTGGGTGCTGAATTGGGTACAGTTTCCTGTTGCTCACCTATATGAACCACAAAGACTGAACTAGGAAGAGCAGACAGAAGCCTTAATTACTAGAGGCAATCCCTTCTCTCATTCGATTTATTGCACTTGAACAAATCACAGGAACTAGAGCTGAATGAGAAAATTCCAGCATGGCAAATGAGAAAAGTGAACTCAAAATAAAACATTAAAGTGATGGGGTATGAAAGATACTAATTGTTTTGCGGATGAAACGGGCAGAGTAAGATGAAGTCAGGAGAAATTTCTGAGTGTCTCCAGCTTCACTCTTTACAGTAGAGATAAACACTCGCTGGTAAGTTTTTGCACTACCCATCAGTCCCCTTGACCATGCTCATCACAACATACCACTTATTTAAAATTACCTTTACCACGTTGTAGTTCACTTTGAAGGTACATTCTTCAGTCAGGCAAATCTCTGACTCATAGAAGATAAAGGATGTCAGGAATTGAGGGAACACCAAGAAATGAAATGCACAAAACTAATAATTTTGCTATATAAGCACCAAACAGTATTCTCTCAGTATCCAGTGCCATCCATCCATAGACAGCTTTTTCTTCCCTTGAATTTGGTCCTGGGAGGTATCCCCTAGTTCTAAAAATTATCTTGAAACACAGATTCATTTGGGTGGACAAACACTGTTTTAGACATAATAATACCGATGCTAAAGTAGAGAAGTGAAATCAAAGCAGTTTAAATGTATCCTTTGAAGGAGTGAAACACTGCTGCCAGATGGTGTTATCTGAGATCAAGAATAAAGGTCCTTGAATGGGCCAGTCAGGTATTCACCAGCTTTGCAGGTATAATATCATAAATTTCTGTGATTAGCTAAAGTCAGTTAGTGACCGACTGGGTTCAAGAAGATGACCCCAAAGACATAAACGGAATGGAGTTTTCCTAGGGGAATAACATCCTCCTGTAATATTGGAGTAATCCATGCTTCCAAGTCAGTTTGCTGAGCAGAAGTCAACAGGCTCTTTGGGGGAGGAAAATTTCAGTTCTATCCAGAAACTCTTTGCCTTCTTGAGATTAGTAATTGTGACAGACAGGGTGGGAAATTTAGCAGTAATTCATTACTAGTAACTCGAAAACCCTAGAAATGAGAAGATGTATTTATCAAACTAGGATTTCACAGAATTAATATTTCCTCTAACATTGTGTAGATGCTGTGTGATCCCCTGTGATGCTAGGGTAGTTTGAAATCCCCATTTTTTAGGTCAGAAGGAGAAAGTTAAATATGGATGCTTTCATTCAAATATGGGATATTAAAAAATGAAGCAGAGGAACAGGAAAAAAAAACTAAAGCAAAGTCTAGAGATCTGACTACAAACTTGAGGCTGCAGAATTGGAGACTAAGAGGTAGGAGCAAAGGGAAGAGAAGGCCCAGTGGACTATGGGGGAGGATTATTGGTGCTTTGCTGGTGGGCACAGTGTGATATAGATCAAAACATGTGTGGGGATTGAATCTATTCACCTAAAGGATACAAATTATTATAAATCAATGTTGCCTCAATAAATATAATTTTAAAATCTTTATCTTAAAATAATTTTTATCTTTACCTTTCATCACTTGAGGCATAGCGATAATCTGCGGGCAAATACCTGAATATTTACAGAAATTTACATCATCCTTACCTTGGAAAAAAGGAGAACATGGATCTAAGTGAGGAGGCTTCAATATGTGGTTTTGAAACAAGAATGGGACAAAACTGTCAGATACAGCATAGTAAACTATGATTAGAACAGGAATTGAATTCATACTATCATCAACAAGGGAACAGGTGAGAATGGTGAGTCAAAAATCAAAGATGTGAATGTCGAGATACAAGATGAACCTATATATGAGAAATATTAAACTATCATAGGCTATCAAATATTCTGAATTTTTGTGCCTGCCCCCTCCCCCACTGCCAAGGTTTGGTGGAAAGAGTTGTTGGAATGGACCAAAAGAGGTACAACTATTTGCAGATGAGAGAGATGAAAAATGATATACAGTATTTTAACAATTATGAAGAAGACACAAGCATGTTCAGTGGAAAGGTAAATAATGTGGAAGGACTGTTTATAGATTCATAAGTGACTCTTTTGATGAAAAAGGACTCCTATTTCTAAGTCCCTCCTGCATTTACTATTACACTTTTGCTTAATTTAAGAGAAAACTTAATGATAGCTATGTGATGATGAAAGAACTATCTTGACAACAGGACTTTTTCTGAGGTCCATCAGTTTGGACACCTTTCAGAAGTGTTGTCAAGTGGATTTTTTAAATTTATAATTTATTTTAATTATATTTTCTGCATAGAAGAACTTCAGTGTAGGCCAGAAGTATAGGGTGTGGGAGGATTTGCCAGAGACAGAGTGGGGAGTAGAACAGGGAGATCTACCAAAATACACTGCTGAGGGGAGCAGTGGGTGAGACAAGAGAGGTCTGCTGTACCACATGTGGGTTAGCTCCCTCACTGGGAATCAAACTGAGGCTGTACATGACAGCACTGAGACTTAACCCTTAGGCCACCAGCGAGGCCCAGTGAAGTGGATTTTTGTACAGATATAAGAATTGCTGGTGCCTAGGCTCCAATTTGGGTTTTAAATAACAAGATGCAGTGATCAATAAACCGATTTACATCTTAGGTTTATATTTCAGAAAAGGTAGGTGACTTAATGATGATAAGAGGAAGCAAGAAGCCCTACCACCTTGTCACCTAATCAGTTTTCTTTTCATTAAACCAAATGACCATGGAAAGGATGTGCCTTCCTCATGGGGAGTATGGTAAGAGTGTGCTCATTGCTGTGTGCTGCTCCATGTGGAAGCACACCACATATTTCCAAAAGAGAATGCAACTAGGAAGAGTTGAATTAAGGAAGGAAGTCTTTAACATTTTTTAAACCCCGGGGGTAACAGAGGCAATTCCCTGTATTGACCAAACCACTTCATTATCCCCTTTAATATAGAACTAAGTCACCATTGCCAGTTCTCTGACAATTCATAGGGCTGTGTAACTTATAATCAAAATAATGTAAACAAGAGTGATATTTATATCTTGCAGCAATGGCTTCTCAATATTCTCATGTCATCACTGATATTCTTTTTTATTATTTGTATCACATCCAGGTATAGAAGAACCATTGGAAGTTTCTGAAGAGCCATTAGATAGATACAATTGGATCCTAGGTTATTAATTAGAAAAGTGTTAAGCAGGTGATAGAGAATGGTAAAGAAAATCATGGAGCAAAGCATACCTGAAAGCATGTGATGTTGACCAAGAAATCAGAATTAAAGAAAATTTTGTCAAAGTTCAGTGTGGCCTTAAGTGTATTTTCTAGAACTTTCGTTTTTTAAGAAGTTTTCAGATTTTCTACACAAAGGGGAAGGTAGTTTCTAGGGTAAAAAAATTGCTTAGGGAATGTTGAATATGATGAGATATATACTGAGATATTATAATAAAGTTATATCCTCATTGAAACAGGACAGAAAATTATTTCTCCCATAAGAGTCCAGAGTATGATTGCAAGCTCTGCTTCACAGGGTCATCAAAGATCCACTCTGCTCCTCTTTTTCCTTTTAGGGCATTATGCTCATCCTCATGTTTTAGGTTGGTTGACATTCTATCCACATTCTGGCCATGAGACATAGAGAGGAAGGGAAGAGTGAGCACTTTTATTCTAAACAAATAAAGCAGAATGTGTATAAATTCCCTCATTTGTAATTCATTGGTGAGAACTCAATTATATTGCCGTACTTAATTTCAAGGGAAGATGTTAGGTAGCCATATTCCTAGATTAAACTCTGCTACTATAGAAAAAAGTAAGAACATATTTGGTGGGGAACTAGCAATCTATCACATTGGATTAAAATATTAAATAAATTACCTCTTTATTGGAGGATTTCTTAAGATATTTAAAGTACTAATGTGTATTAAGATTCTTTAATAGAGATTTTTTTTGTTTCCCTCAGATGTCATTTACTATAAAAATGCATACAAGTAAACTAATCTAGCAACAGAAAACCATGAAAATTGGCTGCAAAATTTTTCATGACATTATCACCAAATTATAGGTTAGCAGCTTTGAAATAAAGCAGTAACTTAAAGATTATTTACATGCCCATAGCATCTTAAAAAAACTGTATCAAGATTAATGAACAATCAATTAACAGATTTTTATGAAAAGCTTTACTACAAATATTGGACTATAGAACCCCTTTTTCCTCGGAGCATTACTGAGGTTAGTATTCTACAGAACATAGCATCAGAACCATTGGTCTACCAAGTTCCACTAATTTACATATGTAGGGACTTATCTAGCTCACTTACTTGAGACAATAAAATGATCTCTGGAGGAACCCACAAACCTAAACCTCCAGTCTCACTTCTAAAGTCACACCGGACTAAATTAAAGATTTGGAACCCAATATTACGGTTTCGATCTATAGATTCCAAAGGGAAACAATGCAAATTGAAATAACTGCAGAGAATTTATCTCCCAAATTTGTGTGTTTGAAAATAAGCATAAAGGACTTCCTTCAATTGAACTTTTTGAAGGAGAAAAATGCTTTACCCAGACATTAAAAAATTATCCACAGACTAAAGTCAGTATTTTTAACACTTGTTAGGAGTCATCAAGCCTTACAAGCTTAGAACAGAGCACCAGCACAGAAGGCTTGAAATATAAGAGTGCGAGTTGTGCTATTGGGATGAATTTAATGGCAGTTATGTCACATCAGCAATGCTCAGATCTTCTGCTATGTGCCAACAATTCCAAACTTTACCTGGTTCTCCATCTACTGCTCTCACTACTCTTTAGCCTTTCTCCTTCCACTAGGATTTCTGTTTGATCAGACACTGTGTTCTAATTATAAAGAGCATCATGCTTAATATGCTAATTATGATAATGTGCTAATAGCTGCAAATGATCACTTTTTATATAATTTTTTAAAAAGATAATGAACTTTTTTTTTTTAAGATTTATTTTTACTTATTTATACAAGCACTGGGTACAGTCAGAAGCACGGGAGGGTAAGAGAATTCACCAGAGCCAGAGCAGGGAGCAGAGCAGGCAGAAGGACTGAAGTACACTGCTGAGGGGAGCAGCGGGCAGCAGGATTAAATAATCTTTAATCTGCGCGCCATGCGGGACCCTCCTCCGGTGGCTGGGTTGCAGCCGGTGATCGAACCGGCACTCCAGAGGCTGCGGGCAGCTTTGCAACCCAGCGCTCAACCGCTGCTCCACCGGGGAGTCCCACTTCTTATATAATTTAAAATGTATCAAGATTATCCCTTTAAGGGCCTCCCCAGTGGCACAGCAGGTTGAGTGCAGCACTATGAAGCTATCTGCAGCCTCTGCAGTGTGGGTTCGATTCCCGGCTGGCTAGGGAGATACCCATATGGCGTGGCAGACCTCTCCTGTCTCACCCGCTGCTCCCTTAAGCAGTGTTTTCACTCTGTCTGCCTGTTTTGTTCCCTACTCTGTCTCTGGTGAATCCTGTCACCCTCCTGTGCCTCTGACCTGTACCCCAGCTCTTGTATAAATAAATCTTTAAAAAAAAAAAAGCTGGAGACAATTTAAGAAAAAAAAAAAAGATTATCCCTTTAAAAGTGTGAATTCCAATCACTTTCATTCAGAAGGCCTTCTTAAGAGGGGAAGAAAGATATACAGTTAGCAGATTAGTAATAGTACTTCCCTTAAGGGGGAACCATGGATTGATTCTCAAGCGTGAGCAACATATACTTTGAAGGAGGAGGATACTTCATGCCTCTGTTCCAATCACAAGCAATTTAGTTTTCTAAATAATTTTTACTAAGCACAGAACTGATCATAGCTGTTTCTTTTTTTTTTAAATAATAAATTTTATTTTTATATTCCCCCATACAACTGCACATTCCCCATTCTGACCCCAATCCCTCCCCTCCCGGCCCCCACCCCCCAAAAAGTGTCTCTGGTTCATAGTTTTTTGTTGATTTTGATTTTCACTTTCATAGTTATTCATTTTCCTGATCCCTTATTTAAGTTTTCTAGATTCCTGCTATGAGTGAGACCATCCGGTATTTTTCTTTTTCTTTTTGGCTTATTTCGCTGAGCATTGATCATAGCTGTTTCTTGCTGGAAAACCTTCAATGCCGCACTGCTATCCAAGTATGAATCCCAAGGCCCTTAAGATGGCAAGTTAGATCCTTTGTGATGTGATTTTTCCTGTCTTGCCTTAGGAGGTTTTCCCCATATCCTACATTATGGGATATTTCCAATCACAACAAAGATTTTCATAACTCTGTTCCCTCCTTCACATTGTTATTTGCACCAAGAAGCTTCTCTTTCCATCATCTGCCTAGTAATCAGCTAATCTTGTAAATCTCAGGGTCTGTGCAGATGCCAACAACCACCTAAAGTTGATTCATTACTCTTGTCTCCCATGACTTGGAGACAGTATCATAGCCCAGCACCCAAATTCTCAGCTGTTATAAGGATCAGTAAAGTGAAAAAAAATGTTTGTGAAGATATTTGTGAAACAACAAGCTGCTACAAAATTAGTTTGAGATTTTCAACAGACAGTACTGAATGACAATCCCAAAAGAATCTCCGAGCTTTTTTTCCTCCGATGGTATTGACGTAAGATGCTGTCATGCTGTAATATATTTATTTAATTTTGTCATCGGGGCCCCTGTTCTTTTAGTCTGTCCCTGGGAACACAAAGAGCAGACTGCTACTTAGGAGTCCCAGCTGGAATGAAACTGACAGTGTGGGTGCTGAACAAAGTGTTATTAACACTGTGGGCAGAAGCAAAGGATCAAAGAAATGCTTTCTTCCTAGAAATAGCTCCTGGGCTCTCCTCCACCTTGTTTGCACCTCTAGGTGTTAGTCATGTTGACTTTAAAAAGATGGGGAAAATATTCAATACCATCCTGTCTCTTCAAATAAAGCCAATCACAAATGCTTGAGTCACTCTATTTGATAATCTTTTATGAGCAGGTCCTGTGTTAGGTGGTAGGGACACAAAGATGAACAAGGCAGGATCTCTGCTTCAAGTAGCCCACTTCTGAATAGATGAGAAGGAAAATGAAACCAAGAGTGGGGTATATTTCCTGATGCAAACAAAGTGTAGCAGATGATACAGCTTGCAAATGTTCCAAGAGTGGAAACAGAGGGCCTCCCCAGTGGCGCAGTGGTTGAGCGCTGGGTTGCGAAGCTGCCCGCAGCCTCTGCAACACCGGTTCGATCCCCGGCTGCTCCCTGGCCACCGGAGGAGGTTCCCACATGGCGCGCAGACCTCTCCTGCCGCCCGCTGCTCCCCTCAGCAGTGTATCGTCAGTCTGCCTGTACTGTTTCCTGCTCTGGCTCTGGTGAATTCTCTCAACCTCCCACGCTTCTGACTGTACCCAGTGCTTGTATAAATAAATAAATAAATCTTTAAAAAAAAAAAGAGTGGAAACAAGAAGAAATCAAAGAAATCAAAACAACAAAGAAGAAATCAAGTGAGGTTTCCCAGGTTAAAAAATAGCAAAAGCAAAAGTACTAATAAAAGTATACACACACATACAACATTCCACCACAAACCTACCTTGTTTTTTTGTCAACCTTGCTGAACCTATGTTCTATGAATTTATCATTTGATCAAATAGCTGCTAAATTTGGAAAAGTGTTATAACCTACATTTTTAATTACCAGTTAAAGCTTCACCTTACCTCTCATGTTTTCTGTTCAGTTTGAATTTTAAATAAATTTGATGTCTATTTATTTATTTATTTTTAAAGATTTATTTATGTATACAAGAGCAGGGGTATAGGCCAGAGGCGTGAGGCGGGGGGATGTGAGAGGATTCATAAGAGACAGAGCGGGGAACAGAACGGGCAGACAGACAGAAGCTCTGCTGAGGGGAGCAGTGGGCATGACAGAAGAGGTCTGCCATGCCATGTGGGTATCTCCCTGGACAGCCAGGAATAGAACCTGCACTACAGAGGCTACAAACAGCTTCACAGTGCTGCGCTCAACCCACTGCGCCACCGGGGAGGCCCTTGATGTTTATTTAAACATAACCTGAAGTTATATCTCAACTATTACTTTGCATACTTCTTTTTCTAACAAGGAATATTTTACAAACAACTATTTTCAATTTTATGGCATTCAATGTAGTAATCAATTAATTTACAAGTTAAATTCCATTTTAAGTTCAATAGAATTTTATGGTACCTCCTATAGCCTGCTAGTTTCATTTCTGCATTTATGAAGCTAGAAACACTTTCTGTTCCATTGGAGAAACTGGACACTCACTTATGACGACAGAAAGTCAAATTCAGTTTAACTAACACTCAATAAGGCTGATCCAGCAGACACTGCAAGGTCAAAGCCTGAACTAAGTCAGCATCAAATCTTTAGCACAGGCTATTTTGTGAGCAATTTCGTCCAAATTCATAAGCTTCTTACCTAGTTCCAGGAATCTTGAAACATCTTTCTTTTAGAAATGATTCAATGAAAACTATTTATCTCCACTAAAGCCAAACAGTAAATGCAACAATTAGAAAATTGAAAGTAAATCTGGAGGAACTTATTTTTGGAGGAAATTTATATAAAACTCAAGTGCGAGCTAAATTCCCCTCTAAACATCCTTTAAAATGTATAAGATACCTTTCATACTTGTGTAGTTATCTAGTTCAAATGAGATTTGTCAGGTGGCAAATTTCATAACTAATTTCAATATGAAAACCTCGGTTTTGTTTGAGTCTGGTCATCAGCAAAGCAAGCAAAAGCTCTTCTCAGGCTACACAATGACCCAGCTTCAACTAATGGGAAACATGAGAAATTATAGTAAGGCACTGCTTTTAAAGAAGAAAACAATGAGGCTAAAAACAGAATGAGTGCCAACAATCACAGTGTGTCTCCTAGGGAGAAGAGCTAATTTAATGCTGCCTTTCACAACATGCACAAGTAAATAGTTTTCGTTCATGCTTTAATTAACCAGATTAATGTAAGCATTATTTGGAAGGAATAAATGTTTGTATTTTCCATTCGTGTGTGCTATGATATGTTTGTTGGTATCTCAGCTCCATTTCAGATAGCTTAAAGGAATATCTCTGCTTATTCAATCATGCTGGCAGAGCTGGTTCCAACAAGAAATTATCTCTGCATCTCAGAGTATGGCTCAAAGGTATCTGCAATTAAAATACCATTTCTATTAAACCTGGCAAGAAAATTTTTCCAAAAAGATGAATCAAAAAAGCAATCTCTTATAGGGCCCAGACTGAGTGATCTAAGAGACTATTTTCTTATGTCATGCTGTTCTTTGCGTTAGAACACATCCACCATTTCTCTTAATCTCTTCCTAAAGGTCACCTTATGAACCTTTATGAACCTTTCCAACAACTCCCATTCACACTACCTCTCTTCTCTAAACAATGTTTGTGTATTGTTCTGGTTCTGACACTTAATAGCAGAGTAATAATATGGCCAATACTTTTATATGTGCTTAAGCTAGGAGCGAAACCCAATTCAAATATTTACTAGTTCTATGGACTTGACACTTTCCTTAACCTTTCTGGCATCAGTTAACTCCTCTATGATACTCATCTGTAAATATCTGTAAGGATGTGAGTATTAAGTAAAAAAAAATGCAGCATGCTCAGAACAGTGGATATTCCATAAGTGCTGCTATGGCATCTATACAAATATCACAGACTATAATAAAGGGGCTTTCCTCATGTTAATGATATTTTTGGCTAAGGAAAGAAATACATTTTTCAGTATAATTGAGATTCAAATTCTAGTCATTTCTATGAGTCTTCCAGCAAAACTGCATCCTAAATATTCCCAAATGTGCCCTTCCAAAAAAGAGATAAGTGAATATTAACTGATTTATTTGCTTGTCTTTTATTTAATACTTGAACTCCAAAATAAAAATCAAAGGTTACCATACTCTTATGCTGCTCTATAAAATTTAATTTTAAAGTCCCATGGTCTCTCTTTCCTTAAAAAGTATTACCTGCTTCATATCATACAGTCAACCCTCTGTTTATCAATTAATTGCTCCTAAAGAGCAAAGCAAAATTCATTAATAAGGAACTTAGTTATGCTCAGGTGGCTGTGGGGGAAAAAAATAAGGAACTTGGGCACCTAAAAACAAAACAAAACACAATAAAGGGCAGGGATGAGATTACACATATGCTAACAAGATCCTAAACTTAGGCAGAGGTGAAGAGCAGATTAGAGAAATATAAAGATGTAGACTGTACAATATTTAAAAACAAGTTAAAGGTGCTAAAAAAATTCTTTGGTCTTTTCAACAAATGGTGCTGGGTCTATTAGATATCCACATGAAAAGACACAAACTTGTACTCTTCCTATTAACCATACAAAAAAATCAATTCAAAATGAATTGCAGGGCCTCCCCGGTGGCGCAGCGGTTGAGCGCTGGGTTGCGAAGCTGCCTGAGGCCTCTGCAGCGCCGGTTCGATCCCCGGCTGCTCCCCGGCCACCGGAGGAGGGTCCCACATGGCGCGCAGACCTCTCCTGCTGCCCGCTGCTCCCCTCAGCAGTGTACTTCAGTCCTTCTGCCTGCTCTGCTCCCCGCTGTGGCTCTGGTGAATTCTCTCACCCTCCCGCGCTTCTGACTGTACCCAGTGCATAAAAACCCAGTGCATATAAACAAAACAAACAAACAAACAAAGAAAGAAAAACATGCCTCTATAAAAAAAAAAAAAAACAACAAAATGAATTGCAAATGTAAATTTAGAAGCTAAAAGTATAAAACTCTTGGAAGATAAGAAAAAAAAAAAACTTCATTAGTTTAGGCGATGACATTTTTTAGACACAGCACAAAAAGCACATGTGACAAAAGAAAAATTGTTCTACAAAGAACACCATCAAGAAAATGTACACACAGGGCCTCCCTGGTGGCGCAGCGGTTGAGCGCTGGGTTGCAAACCTGCCCGCAGCCTCTGCAACGCCGGTTTGATCCCCGGCTGCTCCCCGGCCACCGGAGGAGGGTTCCACATGGCACGCAGACCTCTCCTGCTGCCCACTGTTCCCCTCAGCAGTGTACTTCGGTCCTTCTGCCTGCTCTGCTCCCTGCTCTGGCTCTGGTGAATTCTCTCACCCTCCTGCTTCTGACTGTACCCAGTGCTTGTATAAATAAATAAATAAATAAATCTTAAAAAAAAAAAAAGAAAATGTACACACAATCTAAAGAATAGGGAAAATATCTGAAAACCATGTATCTGATAAGGGATTTTTATGCAGAATATATAACTTTATATAACTAAGAAATAAAAATCTACTAACTCAATATGTACATAGGTAAATAATTTGAATAGACACTTTTGAATAGACCAATATGTACAGGAAAAGATGCTCCATAGCATTAATCATTAGGCAACTACAAAGTAAAGCCACAATGTGGTATTACTGCATCTATACAGTATGACTATAGTAATAAATTAAAAAAAAAAAAAACAAGTGTTGGTGAGAACATGAAGAAACCAGAAGCTTGTACACGCTGATGGGAATGGAAAATGGAAAACAGTTTGATGGCTCCTCAAAAAGTTAAACAGCTGGGGCTTCCCTGGTGGTGCAAGGGGGTATGATGCAGCACTATGAAGCAACTGCAGCTACTGCAGCATGAGTTGGAGCAAAAAAAAAAGTTAAACAGCCACCACATGACCCAGCAATACTATTCCTAAATATATACCATAGAGAACAGGAAAGAACCATTTCCACACAAACTCCTGAACATTAATGCCAAAATATATACCAAAATAATTACTCATAATAGCCAAAATATGGAAATAACTGAAATTTCTTCAACTGATAACTAAGATTCTTACCTACAGTAGACTATTATTTGACAATTAAAATGAACAGACCTCTAACACATGTTACATGATAGATAAATCTTGAAATCATTACACTAAGTGAAAGAAGACAGTCACAAAGGATGACTTAATATGTGCATAAAAAATATCCAGAATATGTAAATTGATAGAGACAGAAAGTATATACATGGTTGCCTAAGGCTGGGATGCAGGGATAGAGAGTTAGAGAAAATAGAAAGTGACAGATAATGAATATGGGGTTTCTTATTAGGGACATTAAAATGTTCTAACTGATTTTGGTGGTAGTTCCATAATTCTGTGACTATGTTCAAAGGCCATTGCCTTGTATACTTTAAATGAATGAATTATATGATACACAATTTATTTCCCAATAAATCTGTCTAGAGATCAAATTAAACATGTTGGGGAGGAATATATGAGAGGTAAGTTTATACTGACTCTCCGTTTCTGGCTTGAATGATGAAAAAGCGAAACCAAGAATATCTGAGGTTGGGAGGTGTCATTAAGACGAACGCTATCACGGAAGACAACAGAGTACAACTGCATGGAGTGAGGTGAAGAGTGCAAAATAACACAGGAATATCAAAGAAGGAAAGAACAGGAGTATGTCCATGCATTTGGTAATTTAAGGACACTGGTGACCCTAGGAAAATTGGATTCTGAGGAGTAGTAGGGATTGTGTCAAATTGTAGGACTCAAGGATGAAGCAAGAATTTATCACCCATTTTATTATGTCTGCTGTTAGAGGAAGAGGTTACACAGACCAAGCACAATGTCTAGACAACCCTTAATATTCTTTCCTTCTTACTCACACTTAATATCTGTTTCCCTTTCTCTGTCACAGTGGACCCAGGTATCAAAGATTTGAGCCCTTACTTCCTATGTTCTGCCCCAATTTGTACTCACCATCTTCAGCATAGAGCTAGGTCACCAATCCTCACTTCAGTAGTTATGCAACACAAATTTAATTTAGCTAATGAAAACGAAAATTTCTGGGGAATATTTCAGATATGATCAATGGAGGAATATCTAATAATTACAATTTCTATATAAAAGTACATTTTTATTGTTTTTAATTAGAGGTATAGCAAGACATAAGAAGATCTTGCCTGACAGTGGAAATACCTATGATAAAGCTTTAGCTAGAAACTTGTCTGAATTTGGGCCTGGAAGAGAGACAATCCACGTAGATGCATGCTCAGCTACCACAAACATACTCCTTACAAAATATCATCTTTCAAGGTACGGTTTCCAGCAATGGAATTTTAGTGGCCTTTAGATGTAACCACAAGGCATTTTCCCTTTGCTTTACACTAATCTTTCTGGATTGTCCAGCAGGAGGAAATCTGTAGTGGACATTTGCTGTCCTTGCCATTTTGCATGCATCCTCTCATATTCACACTTCACACCCTACTTTTTCTCTAGAGCTATTTATCACACATACATAGAGAACCATATGATACCAGCACTGCCATTGGCTTTTGGTGTGAGTTTGTAACTTACACTTGATCAAGACCCTGATTTTTTTTTTTTTTGTTCACCAAGCCATATTCAATACTGAATATGAGTCTCAATCAGCCAATGGATTATTACCAAAGCTCTGGAACTCTCTGAAGAAAGGCACTTCCTTTTCAACTGGATCAGAGTTGTGAGGATACAAGCATGGAGCTTCTGGAGACCATCTTGGCACAAGAGAGGTGAGGGTATCTATGGTTAAAGCCAATAGAGAGGAAAGAAAAGGAGACAGCTGGAGAGAGACTGTATCCAGATGATTTTATTTGATCCTCTGAGTGCAGGTTTGCCTGAAGCTATACCACCATCTGGACTTTCTAATTCTTAGGAGACAAAAATTCTCTTTTTGATTAAGCCAATTATGGGTGGGTATTTGTCACCTAAAACCAAATAATCATGATTGATTTTCACATCATTGGCTCTAAAATGCCTACTTCTTGGCAGGCAAAGAGAGCAGTCTTTATAGCCAGCTAAGACCCCTACATAGGAATAAATCATAGAGGCTGGCTTAGCAAACTTCTTTCCAAATGATGTTGATTACTAATGTGATTGAACTGAGTAAAATGCACAAATGGAATAGCATTATATTTAAAAAAAAGCCTTTTTATTTGCAAGTACTCAGGGAAAACATTCTCAGATATGTGATAGCTTTCAGAAACCATTTTTACTTTTAGCACTTGAAATTCTTGTACTCAATTACAAATTTGGCTTATTAAATGGCAATCCATTTTATTTGCTCTTACCACACACTGGGCTATGCTTTTGCTATTGCTTTGGACACACCCTGTGTATTAAGCCCTTAAGAAAATGCCTTCGATATTTCCTCCAATTGACCTCCATATTTAAAATGGCATGAAGATTGCCTAACAGATGTAATGCATTATCTAAATGCAATGCCTTCTAACTTACGAAAGAGACAGCACAGAAATCTTGCTTTGTCACCGCATTTATTTCTCCCAGATTTATGATCTATAAATGGAGCCTTTTAGTGCTTTTACCTTCAGAGCTAGCATTCCATGTGGTGACACGGAATTGTAGGACAGAAGTTTCTAGAGGTACTTTAAGTATTCCTCTCTAATTAGAATTATGTGTGCATGAGGGAGGAAGGAAAGGAGAGAGGGAGGAAGATATACCAGAGACTGTCCACAACTAGAGTCATTAATTTTTCTTTATGTCACCAATTCATATAATCAGAATAGACTCTTTTCTGTCATATATTTTCTGTCATGATCACTAGACGTGATCAAGGATTTGACTGATTGTATAGTTTTAATTATATCAGACTCCAGGGGTTGAGATGGTATTTTAAGAGATTAGAACTTTGGTTTGTGATTATGGCTGTTTCTTGCTCACCACTATTGCTTAAGGCTTCTGCTAATCAGTGTTAAAAATTAGTATTAATTTAAAAAGTAAAAACTACTTCTTTAATCTTCATTTGCTCTTAAAGTTTGGGAATTTGTTGAAGAAATTTCTAATTAGTAAAAAAAAATGTGTTCATATCACTCACTTTTAAAGAAAAATAACTGAGCTGCATTATTGACATTTACTATCATTTATATCATACTGCTTGTCAGTGATGATATAAACAACACTAGTCCAATTAATCTATAAGACACTCTTTCTGACAGAGGACCACAACAAGGATAAATCATTGGAGTGGCTGATCAGTTTTGCTGGCAGAAAATTCAAAGGATTATAGGGATTTGGGAAAGTAAATGAACTGGTGGAATTTTACACATATGCAACAGCACACTACAAAGCATTTGGAAAGATGAAATGAGTTTGAGTTAAACAGATTAGATGAATAAAGATATTTAAATTGGAAGTTCATCCCAGGAACCAAGAATAAATAAATGCAATGCTGAATTCCAAAGAAAGTTCCCGGCATCCTTACCTGACTTAAGATTCATGACTCTCACAACTCCACCTCCACCTCTAAGGACAAAATTTGTTCTACAGAAGTGAGAGGGGATTTTATTTTATTTATTTATTTATTTTGTGTGTGTGGGACCCTCGCTGGTGGTGGGGGAACAAACTGGCGCTGCAGAGGCTGTGCTGCGGGCAGCCTCACAGCCCAGCGCTCAACCACTGTGCCAGCAGGGGAGGCCTGAGAGAGGGGATTTTAAAAGTGGATTTTGGGAATTTCTACTCAACAGTTTCCCAAGCACCCTTCACCAAGAAAGAAGGACATAGGTAGCCTTATCCTCAGCACAAACACAGAGAGAGGGGTTTCAATGGAATCAGCCATGGAGGTTGATACAAGTCCCAACACTTAAGCAGGCACAGAATACAGGAAAATCCAAATAAATGCTGCTTTGCATATGCTACTTTTTCAAAACAAAAGAGGTAGCTTCTTCACTAGGACTGAAATCTATCTGCAGAAATTGTTAGGCAAAAAAAAGCAGGTTTCTACATGGGGGACAGAGTTCATTTAGAACCAATGTAAAAAGGCAATGAGATGTGAACGAAAAATCTGCATGAAATGGGTTGCCAGAAAATCAGGAACTAAGGGTGTCATTTTCTGAGGGGTGGAATGAGCGAATGCATTGCCCTTTTGAATGGAAAGTCTGTCAAATACTCCCTTGACAGAATGACTCCTGAAAGAAAAGTCACCTCTACACATCTGACAATTCCTAATGCTGTCTTCAACTGTACCAGCTATGTAAAACTTTTCCTTCTTTCACTTTTCATCCCCTCTCATCTTCAATCCTTCAAGGACTGAATCCCAAGCATATTGGGAGAGAACAGGTGGAATATTAAGGAGGGGAAAAAGAGGACTGCATTTCTATTTCCATAAGGGGAAAGAAAATTTTAAGTTTAAATCAAGTTCAAAGTTTTATTTCCTAAGTGGATCTAGATATATATACATAGTCAATGAATTGAGAATATGTTTGTGACAAAATGATACACTTGAAAGACACCAGGTTATTTCAGAATGACCAAGAAACATTATTGGGTGTGTGTAAGATTTGAACCAAGAGCAGAGGGAGGAATTGTTACACTGTTTAACTTTTTAAAATACAGTGGAGATAAAAAAAAATAGAGTTCCCTTTAATATCATACTCCATATGCTCTGCCTGTTCAATATATTATTTGACTGTGAATATTCTGTAAACAAAATCAGGGTCTAGTGTTAACATTGACACTATGTACATTAGCAAACTTATTCCTATGGCTTCTGAATAGGAGTTTTTGCATATATTTTATTCCAGCATTTTAGTAGCAACCTAGCTGCCAAGAAAATGATTATATAATTTCAAAGGTTTCAAAACAATAAAGTGTGGCTACTTATGTATGACAAACAAAAGCACAATTAAAAAGTCACTGGAAAGTCTATAGAAGTTCAGGAGAGCACGAAAAGTCAGTATCTTAATTTTCTTCAAAATACAGAAGGATGAATTATCACATAAGAATTCATTTTCTAGTGTTTTCTCTCTGTATATGAGGTAGAATTAAGAGTATAAAGAAATCTTTATATGAATTTGTGTAAAAATACTTCAAAAATAAAGTTTGTAAAGAAATCTAGTAATGGGATTTACTGTTTAAAAACCATATTGTCTGACTAGATCAAGAAGATGTGGTACATACACAGAATGGAATATTACTCAGCAATTAAAAAGATTAACTCATGCAATTTGTAGCAACATGGATGGAGCTGGAAGGGATCATGCTCAGCGAAATAAGCCAGAAAGAAAAAGAAAAATACCAGATGGTCTCGCTCATAACAGGAATTTAGAAAACCTAAATAAGGGACCAGGATAAAGACTAATTATAATAACGTAAAAATCAAAATCAACAAGCAACTATAAACCAGAGACACACTACAGGGGGTGGAAGGAGGAAGTATGATCAAAACATGGGGAGGTGGGAATTGTGTGGGGACTATAACCAAGATGAAAATGCATACATTGTGCAAAAAGTGAAAAATGATGTAAAAAACACATGAAATTAAAAAACAATAAAAATATAAAATGGGAAAAAATAAAAACCATTATTGTCATTTTATTTTCCTTACCAACAATCCTATGGAAGAGGTAACACCAGAAAAAATATTAATTTACAAGATAAGAACACTCAGCCTGAGAAAGAGCAAGTGATTTGCCTAATATCCCAATTCTGAAACAGTGATGCTGATTTCAAATACAAATTAGAAATTACCTTTAATCACTTATTAAAGAAAAGGATTTTGAGTGCGCAGTTAGAAACTTTGAGTGAACTGATATTTTTTAATCTGAGAAAAGTATCTGAAGTTAAAAACACTTGAGTCTCCATTATCTCAAAATAAAAAGTTTGACTAAAGAAGAAACTCATGAGGTTTTAGTAGTTGGTTTGCCCAGCAACCGTCTGAAGTTCTAATAAGAGCTCCTTAGTTCCCCATAGGTAACTACTTTTCCCGTCTCAGCTCACCTGCTTTGGGTGAGCTGACTCTAACCCTGCTCTAAAGGTGGCCTGTGACGGGGCTTGGTCATTTGGAGTAAACATCCTCCTGGCCTCTGTGGTTAGTCAGAATTGTACTCTTGACCCATCAGAGGTCAGCAGAGTTAATCCTGAGCTTTCTGCTGGTGCACTTGGTAATGAAATATACTCATTCTCACTGTTTTTGAATGTAGTTGACTATCAGCCGGGGCCTGAGGGAGTACACCATGTGCAGACAGCTTGTCTAGGGAGGAAGGCAGCAAAGGGGAAATCTGAGTCAAAGATGGGGAGAAAGTCTCCAGATGCCATGGGGCACCTCTAGCTCCTACAATTTTTACTCATGATCCTTTTATTTTCATTTCTGTCTTGACTTCTTCTGAATAGATGTTTTGTCACTTCCAATTCACAGAATCCATCTAAATTCACATATCAATATAGGTATATGTGTCTCTTTGAAATACTTTTCTAGAAGCACTGCTAACACACTTTACAGAGATCACTGTGTAAGATAAGCGATTTCAAGACACTTACACACGGTAAAGCTTCCTGTTCCATTCATGAAGCTATTTCTATAAGAATGAATGATTTTACTGAGAAGAGCAGTCCCAGTCGGGCATACCATGGCACCTGCCCACTGCCTCAATCTTCAGATGTGTATGTGTCAAAATCATGGTATTGTCAGCCTCCCTTCCTGGACAGTAAAGGCTTTGAGGACAGAGAGTGTGTTTTATTCTTACTTGTGATCCATCACCCAGTCAAATGAGTGGCACATCTTCAGCTTTCAGTAAGTACTTAAATAAGTGAACAACTTCAATGCTTTTAAAACATCAAAATTACTATTACATGTTTTTTTCTTGAACTTTAAAGGTGAGGTTCCCTGTCTCGGTGTATCCTTTAATGGTGAAATTATATGATTTTTCCACATAAAAGACACAACGTATCTCTTATCTATTATAATAATCAAACAGCACAGATATATCTCATGATTATTTACCTGGAAGCTCCCATCTCTAGAAACAGAGTTTAATAGGATGTATGCTACTGTTTATGTGCATAAACCTACTCAGATAAAGGGACCCACAGTCTTACTTTAATATAGCTGTTATATCCTCTGCTGTGTTCCTAAAACTGTATAAATAAATAAATAAATAAATAAATAAATAAATAAACAAACACAGCACTAAATGGAGTAAATTGGTGGTATCTACCTGAAGGCTGGAAAGCCAACACTCTTAAAACAGTGAGAATAAAGCAACAACTAATATTTATCTAGCTCTTATAATTGTCCAGTCTATGCAGAACACCTGCCTTGGTGTTAACCAGCATTTAACTACTGTGTGAGCGTCTGCCAGACCCTGTTTACTGCCAGGAATTATTTTAGAATCCAAAGTCTGTGTTTGCAGTATCAGCCCTCCTATTTGGCTCCCTCCTGAGACTCCATAGGCCATGCCGTCCACCCACACAGCAAGGATGCCTTATGCAGAAGCAAAGCACTGTGCTTGGTCCATTTATTTCCCGCAGGACAGCCCCCCATCCTATTAGCTCCACTTGAGGCTGAACAATTGGGTCCAGGTGCACAGTGACCCATAGCAACAGGGACCAAAGCCATGGCCACCTGTCCTGCTGAGTATCTAAGGGATAGATTCTTCTAGAAGACTACACATTGCCAATTTGGGGGTAAATTAATGTCTCTAACTGGAGAAACACTTTGCAAGGGAAGTAAAGGTATCATTATTTTCCAGATATAGAGTCAAATAAATATAAAACAAAACAACTTGTATTGCTAGAGATAACATGTTGCAAGAAAAATAAATATACAGATATTAAAAGATTTGAAAAGATGTTTAGTGGTAGTTATTAAGAGGGAGATAGGAGTTGCTTGAATCTGTCCATACAATTGAGTAGATCTATGTTAAATTATAGTTTTTCTCCAGAGAACCAAACTTTGGGTACTGAAAGCTACCTTTGTGTCTTTCTGTTCTCCAGGCTTAAAACACTTTTAATGTAATAATTCCCCAAAGAATTTATACTCTCTTAACAATGGTGCTACCATTACCTTTTCCATTTGAGTCAATTTTGAGCATTTTATCCAAAAATTCCATACCCTCTACTTTTTAAAAGTCATTTGCCTCTCTATGTTTAGCAATTAAAAATTTCTGTTATTCTTAATTTTATTACTTTTTTTTTTCAGGTTGCTTTGTTATGTCTCAAATTAGAAATGTTGCAGCCTTACAAAATGCATTAACTCTTTTGTTATCAAAAAGATCATTTCTTTCAGGTATAGCTGATTGTCATTTATCGTTCTGTTTGCCTAATCCACTTCCACAATGATTTAACACATAAACTATTGTGTACAAGAGTCCACATTAGAAAATTTAGAGAATATGAAGAAAGATATTTATGCTTTCATGAAACCTATAATCTACTAAGATTATCTAAGATACTTAACAATTACAATACACATCTATACGTAACAAATGTTGAAATAGAGCAAACTAGTTCCTCCACCATATTACTTTCTGTAAGAATGAAACTCAGTAACTACTGAAATTCTTATTCCAAATTCACCAACTGTGTGATCTTGGTCAACTTACTTGAACACTTGAAGCCTCAATATCTACATCATCCTTTTAATGAAAACACATTAACACCTCACCAAATTGTGATGAATAAATCCATATGGAACAGCAAGTGACAATAACAGTCTCAAATAAATATTAGCCATTACATTTTTTAGTCATATGTTATTATACCAAAGTATCAGAGAAATATAAGGACAGACAATAATAAATAAAATAAATGAATAAATAATAAGTAAAATACTGAAAAATAATTTAAAGAAGGACTAACAGCATTTGGTAAAAACCTTGGAGATTCCATTTTTGATAATGGTGGTTGGAGACAATTATTTCTGAAAATAACAGTTTGAACTTCTTGCTACATCAGCAGAATGGGGCATCAACATCTAAATAAAATTTATTTGTAGAATATAATGAAATGTGGTATTTCCAGCATGCCTCAGTTGCAGGCTCTGGATTTACTCTATATGGTTAAGGGTGATCCAGGAGAGCTAACCAACCACATTTCTGGGTTGCATCATCTAGTCACTCAGCAGCAACCCAGAAAAGGAGATTCAATCATCTGAACATTGGGATGTTTGTTTCAAGTCCAAAGAAAGGAAACCTGATTCAGAAAAACATCAAGACACAAGGATATAGCAAGCATTCCCAAAATTTGTTACAACTACTAAGTCTAGAAAACTGGGTAGAAAAGAGTATTTTATAGAAGTAATATGAAGAAACAGTAGGTTAGGGTTTAAAGAATGAAATGAAGGTCCACCCTGGTGACCTAGGGGTTAAGTCTCAGCACGACCACTGCTATGGCCTGAGTTCGAATCCCAGGGCAGGGACTTAACCTTGGGGTAAAAATAAGGGGGTTATAATTGTATGGGGAATATAAAAATAAAATTTAAATTAAAAAAAAAACAAACACTAAGGATATTACCTTATAGGGTATTTTTAAAACTAATGTATATGAACCATTCATTTAAATTAATGAAAATAATGAATTTTCAATAATATTTGAATAAGTACATGGTATGAGCTGTGATCTCTACCAGGTGATGGAAAATCAAGGATGGATTTATGAAAAGATAATTAAATACACACTCAACATAACATACTGTCTCAATAAAAAAAAAAAGAGTACCTGTACACCTATGTTTATTGGAGCACTATTTACAATAGAAAAAACCTGAAAACAACCCAAATACCCAAAACTAGATGACTGGATCAAGAAGATGTGGCACATACACACAATGGAATAGTATGCAGCAATCAAAAAAGATAATCTCATGCCATATGCAGCAACGAGGATGAAACTAGAAGGAAATATGCTCAGTGAAATAAGCCAGAAGGAAAAAGAAAAACATCGGATGGTTTCACTTATAGCAGGAATATAGGGACCCCCCAGTAAGACATCAGTGTAAAAAAATAATTAACAGTACAAAACACAACAAAGCAAAAATGGGCAATTATAAATCAGAGACATACTGCAGGGAAGGAGGAGGGAGAGGGATCGGAGGGAGGGAGGAGCACAGGGGACTGAGGTGATGGTGCACAGGTGCATTGGTAGGGGAAACTCTATGGGGACTACACTTGAGGGGGTGGGGGGAAGCAAATATTGTTTAAAAATGAACAATGATGTAAAAAAATAAAAAAAATTAATATAAAAAATATTGTAGTCCCATGGGCCTCCCCGGTGGCGCAGCGGTTGAGTGCTGGGTTGCGAAGCTGCCTACAGCCTCTGCAGCGCCGGTTCGATCCCCGGCTTCTCCCCGGCCACTGGAGGAGGGTCCCACATGGCGCGCATACCTCTCCTACCGCCCGTTGCTCCCCTCAGCAGTGTACTTTGGTCCTTCTGCCTGCTCTGCTCCCCGCTCTGGCTCTGGTGAATTCTCTCACCCTCCCGCGCTTCTGACTGTACCCAGTACTTGTATAAATAAATAAATAAAATAAAATAAATCTTAAAAAAAAAATACTGTAGTCCCTTGCTTCCTTTCTAGTTTTTTTTTTTTATTAGCATCTCTTAATTCCCACAGCACATCGGAAAGTTGCATAAGTTTATTTACCTTTGCAAACTTAAAGAGTAGTCATTTTTTTAAATTTTAATTGTGACTAACCTGATCAAAAAATAATGCCTTTAATTTCTTTTCTCCTCCTATGAACTTATAGACTATGAGGGATTTCTTTTATGTGAGGGATTTCTTTTTAAAGCTAAATCCATTTAAATTCAATAAACTAGATAAAGTACATCTTATAAAAAAATAAAGCTTTGAAAGGGTTATATTCCCTAATCCTAGAAGATATTTGATGTGAGCATGGTTTCCTATTTTATTTTGTTTATATTATATAATAACTGTAAAATAACAGTAAAACTTAATGCAAAAAAATGCAAGTCCATGTAAATGTTTAAAAAATATAAGATTATATTAAATAAAAAATGTAATTCTTCTCAAGTAGACCTAATCACATGTAGTTATTACATGCACCAAAATTTAGTAGAATGAAAGAGTAAATAAGCAAGTTGTCCAAGTGATGGTCTAAAATCAGGAATAGATGCAAAAGGTTCATGCATAAAACAACAACCTTTCCTTTACCCTTTAGTTTAAATGATCTGATAGTCTGATAATGTCCCATTAACAAAGTTTGTGTAGGGAAAAAAAGGCCTGTTGCTTAGTCACAAAGCCCTAGAGTGGACAGTATGTGAGCAGATGGGTAAACAGACCATCCAGGGATCTTTCCTGAGAGAAGCAGAGATGGGTATCTCTGATAACCCACCTTATCTGCTTCACATCTGTCTTTCCCTAAAGAAACTCTATGGTAAATAATGGGTGTTAATGAACATCTAGAACTTAGTCATTTGAATGAAAAACACATTTTTACTTTCTATGAGTTGTACAGTAGTAGTGTAAGGTGATACTTTACACTTAGGTATAGGTTAATACAAGTTAGTGTTGGTGAGTTGGAATATATTTGCCTACATTTCAAAAACAGAGTGTAATCTTGTTCTGTTATTAGTGACACAGCTTTTCTCATTTATGACTTTTTAAATGGAAGAGGTAAATAACACATCAATATAAGCACAATACCACAATATTAGTCTGTGCATAATATTTATTAAATGTGTATCTACTATGTGGAAGGCATTGTGTACTAAGTCATAAAGGAAATAAAAAAATTATATATAGTACTTGTTCCCAAGAAACTTACATTCTTATGTAGGAGTGTGTTAAATGGCAAGTGGAACTAAATAAGTCAGTATTTTCAGGGTAGAATGAAAAATATCATTACAGAATATGATGTAATATAATCATAAAAGATAATACTACCCATATATTTTGGGGAATGCAGAAAAGGGTGGCTAAATCATTGAAGAGGAGAACAGGACAGGATATCAAGTTCATTATCCTGAGTCTTCACATATAAATAACAGTGAGCCATGGTGTATCATGGATGTTTATGAACATGTAGTACTTAGTCATTAGAATGGATAATACATTATTCCTTTCTATGATTTGTATGAGAAGGGGGTGAGAAGGGCAATAAGTAATTTCAAATTGCGGGAATAATAGCAACTAAGAATGCACATGGTCCAAGAGACAAATGGGAAATTGCAATTATATAGTTACTGAGTGACAACAGGGAGGGTAATATAAATAGGAAACCTCTCAGAAAATGGAACTTTTTTACTGCATTATTCTTTTATAATAAAGGTAAAAATATTACTTTAATATTACTGAATTGAAGCATGCCTAATAGGTAATATTTAGCATGCCTAATAAGTCTAGTCTACTGACTAGACTTTAGACCAAATTTTACCATCATGTATCTTTTGCTTTTCTGTCCTAATTACTCCCACTTGAAAACATCTATACTTCTCAACTTTTGGAGATATTGTAAAGGAAAAAGATGTAACAGCTATAAAAGAATTTCATTATTTCCTATTAGAAGAGGACCACTTGTTCCTTTTCACAACTTACAGCACAACTTACAGCACCTAAGCAAAAATGAATGATTGTCAGTACTTACTGGCAGGGCATTCTAATTTAAATGGACTGCAGAGCTATAACAGTACAGAGAATATAATATAAATTAATTTATGTTTACATGCCAACTACCAGGACAGTGATAGGTAACTTTTAAAAAATTTATTTATTTATGCATACAAGAACTGCGGTACAGGCCAGAGATGCAGGAAGTGAGAGGAATCACCAGAGACAGAGTGGGGAACATAACAGGCAGACTGACTGAAATATACTGCTCAGGAGAGCAGCGTGTGAGTCAGGAGAGCTCTGCTGCGCCATGTGGGTAACTCCCTAGTTGGGGATCGAACTCGTGCTGCAGTGGCTGCAGACAGCTTCATAGGTTGTGCCACCACAGAGGCCCGTGATAGTTAACTTTATTATTAGGTGACTAAAGAAAGCTGATGTATGGAAGCTGAGTACTAGCATGAATGGACCCTCTTGAGGATGAATTTCAGATCTCTTCGAATAGCAGAAGGGACACACTATAGACTTTAAAAGGCAACAACTAAATGAAAAATCAGTATAAATGATATAAAGTTACATATTTAACAAACTTTAATCTCTTTTAAAGATATTGTCAATTGCTAATATGCACATACATGATTGTACAAGAGTCAAACAGAGCAAATCTTAAAAAAATTATATACATTTCACTCTTCATTCCCTTCTTAGTCCCAAAAGTCAAATCCTTCATGTATATTAAAAATATTTTTAATACATGGACTTCCCCTGGTGGCACAGGAGGTTGAGCTCTGTGCTGTGAAGCTGTCCGCAGCCTCTGCAGCACCTGTTCGATCCCGGCCGGCCAGTGAGAATCCCACATGGCGCAGCAGACCTCTCCTGTCATGCCCGCTGCTCGCCTCAGCAGTGTATTCTGTTCTGCTCCCCACTCTGTCTCTGGTGAATCCTCTCACCCTCCGGTGCATCTGGCCTGTACCCCGGTTCTTGTGTAAAATGAATAAATAAATCTTTAAAAAATATTTTTAATACACTTAATACACTTTAATATAGCCGGCATAGCCAAAAAAAATGGCCAAAACATCTATTTTTGGTTCAATGAATTATCATGAAGTGAATTCCTGTTTAATCATCATGGTGATGAAGAGACAGAATTGTAGCAGTCTCCATAATTGTCCAAACCTCAACCAACCCTAACCCAAAACTACTTTACCTCGGGAGGACCCACTGTTACTTCTAATATCAGAGTTTATTTACCTATTTTTAAATGCAATAATGAGACTCACAATGTTTTATTTATTTATATCTATTTTCTTTCTACTCCATTTTGTATTTGTGAAAACTATTATGGGTCAGAAAGTAGTTCCTTTATTTTTATCTCAGTATAATATCCTTCATCAGTAACATGCTATTTTTTAAATCCATTCTTTTGGCTGATATTTGTGTTCTTTCTCATATGAACTGTTTTCAATAATGTTGCTATGGACATTTTTGTGTACTTGCACACATGATTACATGTCAATTATTATTTCTTTAGAAAATGATGTCACTTTACCAGGATATGAAGAGACTATATACATTTGCCTTAGTTCCACTCTGCTGATTTTTCAGACTTGTATTTGTACTATTTATGTTTTGGGACTATGTCTAAGGAGCACACATTACAAATAGGAAGAGGGGTGGAGGGAATGAGAGAGATTCCTAGGAAAATTTAAAAGAATAGCTAAATCCGATTTAGATTTTAGAATAATAATTGCTAGTCATTGACACATCTATCTGAGCATTCAAAATATTAACAAGTCAAGGAATATCTGAGCTACCAGCAACCAAAAGAAACAAAGACTCCTCTCCCTACAGGTTCAGAAGGAGAGCATGAGCCCGCTGACTGGATTTGATTCAGGACTTCTAACCATTGGAATTGTGAGATGATAAATTTCTGTTGGTTTTGGCCACCCAGGGTAATAATTTGCTACAGCAGCCTTAGCAAACTAATATACATTAGGTATAAAACAGAAAGATTTGAGAGGAAAACTTGTGGACTAATGGACTACTTGCACAGAAAGAAGAAATCCCAACAAAGCTTGTTTGCGACTTAGACAGGGAACTTAAGGAAACAGTGGGACCCAGGTATTATGTCTAGTTCTTTTATCCATTTTGAGTTGATTTTTGTGCATGGTGAGAGGTAGTGGTCTAGTTTCATTTTTTTTTTGCATGTGGAGGTCCAGTTTTCCCAGCACCATTTATTGAACAAACTGTCCGTGTTCCATTGCTTTTTTTTTTTTTTTTGCTCCTTTGTCAAAGATGAGCTGTTCATATAAGTGTGGCTTTATTTCTGGCTCTCTATTTGGTTCCATTGGTCTGTGTGTCTGCTTTTGTTCTAGTACCAAACTGTTTTAATTATTATGGCTTTGTAGTATAGCTTGAAGTTTGGAAGTGTGATACCCCCTTTTTCCTTTGTTTTCATCAGTAGGGCTTTGGCTATTCGTGATTTTTTTGTGGTTCCATATGAATTTCATCATTATTTGTTCTATTTTTTTGAAGAATATAGAAGAAAATATAGGTAAAACACTACAAGACATACATCTCAGAAACATCTTCAAAGACTCATCACCCAAAGCTGTGATAGTGAAGGCAAAGATAAACACCTGAGATTACATCAAACTGAAAAGCTTCTGCACAGCAAAAGAGACATTAACCAAAACAGAGGGACACCCCACTGATTGGGAAAAAATCTTTGCACTCCATCCAACTGATAAGGGACTTATCACAAAGATATACAAAGAACTCACATGGCTCAATAAAAACAAAATAAACAATCAGTCAAGAATGGGCAGAAGAACTTAAAAGACATTTCTCCAAAGAGGAAATGCAAATGGCCAACAGACATATGAAAAAAATGTTCAACATCCTTTATAATCAAGGAAATGCAGAGAAATCGGGGGCGGAGCAACATGGCAGCGAGGAGACGCTGCGAGTAAGATCTCCCATTAAAAAAAGTTAATAGGGAGGAAAAGCGGCAGGTCCCAGTGAGAACTGGGACACGGAAGATAAACGGACGACTCCAGCAAACTGCCCGAAGAAGAAAGTGGCCATAAAAGAGGACCAGAAGGGAGGGAAGCGCAGAACCCTGCTCCCCTCCCCCGCCCACAAAGTCGGCACTCTCCCACCGGCAGAGAGGAGGGAAACAACAAACCAAAACGGCCAACAAGAAAAACGGACGCAGCAAGTGGGACTGTGAGTGGAAAGGAACTATTTCAGCCACCACACCCCGTGAACGGGAGCTGTGGAGAACCCTGCAGGATCCGCCGCGGAGGTGAGCTCCAGGCGCCATTAAAGAGAGCCCCGCCCCCCAGGAGGAGACCAGCACCAGCACACAGCCCTGGCCGCCCGGTAAGCTTGCGCAGAAAGCAGCGCGCTGATCAGGTCCCCGCGCCTGCGACCTAGGCTTGCGGGGAGACCGCGGAGGCCCTCCCTGAGTGAGCAGGAACAAGGCGCCCAGGCAGGGAAGCGGGATTCAAAAGGCGCCATTCCCGCGCCACTGATCTGGGCTACAGCCCGCGTCCTGGAACTGAGGGCTTTGGAACTGAGACCCGGGGCACGAAATTAGGGGCGTGGGTTCCCCACGACGGTGGGGCACAAGGCAGACACAGCACCCCAAAGCCGTTGAGGTGTACCCTACCATCCCTGCTCTGCTCCCTGTCCCACGGGGTGGAAAATCAGCTCCCCAAGGGCTCTAGGAGAGATCTCTGGCGCCACCTAGCGACTTGAAGCCAGCAGAGGCTCCTGAAGGAGCTAGTGGCCAGCTGGGGAGTTAGCCCACACCGGGCCCCTTCCGAACAAATAGTCTGAGCCCACAGGGAGAGCGAGCACCCACAGCCGGGGCAGACCAGGCGCGCAGAAGAGTGTGCCTGAGACCAGACGCGCAGGGAGTGTGTCCCACATCACCATTTTAGAACAGGGACATTTCTTCAGTAAAGACTACCTGCAGAAGGCTTCCTCAGGAGCCAGAGGTGAGCGGGGGAAGTTTGCCCACACCAGACCCCCTCTGGCCTGCAGTCCAAGCCCAGAGGGGGAGCAGGAACCCACCGCCGGAGCAGACCAGGCGCACAGGGGAGTGTGTCCCCACATCGGCATTTTAGAACAGGGACCTTTCTCCAGTAAAGACTGCTTGAAACTGACAGATGACTCCTGGAGGAACCAGAGGGGAGCAGAGAAGCCCACCAAAGAAGCCGGCCAGTCCCAACAACACAGTGTCCCAACGCATACGGCAAATTAGAAAACAGACAGTAGGGAGGAGAAGAACCACACGCAACCTAGCAACTCTCCAGAGAAAAAGCACACCACAAAAAGAAAACCAGCCCCCAGATTGCAATGACAATAACTTGGAAGAATTTCTGAGCCTTCCAGAAAGAGAATTTAAAATTGCCGTGATTAAAAAACTGACAGAAGTCATAAAGGAAAACAATGATAAGGGAAAAATAATCAACGATCAGAAGAATGCAATTGAGTCCCTAAAGAGGGAAGTAAAAGAAATGCAGGAGATCAAAGAATTAGTGGAAGAACTAAAGAATTCTGGGAAAAGCAATGAAAGCAGAATTGATGAAATGGAAGAACGAATAAGTGCTCTTGAAGACACAGAAATAAAAAGAACCAAAACAGAAAAGGAAAGAGAAGTACGAAGGAAAAAGAACGAGGAAAGACTTCGGGAACTATCTGACTCTATGAGGAAAGGAAATATAAGAGTTATAGGAATACCAGAAGGAGAGTAGAGAGATGTAGGAACAGAGAAAATATTCAAAGAGATAATTGAAGAGAACTTCCCAAATGTGAAGAAGGAGCTGAAAATTGATATACAAGAAGCAAGAAGAACACCAAACTTCCACGACGAAAGGAAAAATACAGCAAGACACATAATAGTAAAGCTCCCAAGAATCCAGGACAAGGAAAAAATAATGAAGCTGGCAAGAGGGAAGAAACAGATAACATTCAAAGGAAAGCCAATCAGGCTGACATCAGACTTCTCCGAAGAAACACTACGGGCAAGGAGAGAGTGGAGGGACATAGTCAACAGACTCCAAGAAAACAGATGCCAACCAAGAATACTCTATCCCGCAAAGCTCTCCTTCCTCTTTGAAGAAAGAATATGGACCTTCCCAGACAAACAGAAACTCCGGAATTTCATTGCAACTAAACCCCCACTCCAAAAAATACTACAAGGAATCCTAAAGCCAGAACCTCAGAGGGATGAATAACAATGAAAGAAGGCCAAAAAAAAAAGTTATTAAAAGAATAAATAAATAAAATCAAAGGAAAGACAAACACAATGGCAAATACAGATGTTAACATATCAATATTAACTCTAAATGTAAATGGACTAAACTCTTCAATAAAAAGACACAGAGTTGCAGCCTGGATTAAGAAACAAAACCCAACCTTTTGCTGTCTCCAGGAAACACATTTAGCTACAAAAGATAAAAATAGGCTCAAAGTTAAAGGATGGAAAACAATCCTACAAGCAAATGGACCAAAAAAGAAAGCAGGAACAGCTATACTTATATCAGATAAAACAGATTTCAAACTCAAAAAGATAAAAAGAGACCCCAATGGTCACTACATTATGATCAAGGGGACAATACTTCAAGAAGAAATAACACTCATTAACATATACTCACCAAACGAAGGAGCACCAAAATATATCAGACAACTGTTGTCCTCTCTGAAAACAGACATCAGAGAAAACACATACGTAGTGGGAGACTTCAACACACCACTATCAACAATGGATAGATCAACAAGACAAAAAATAAGTAAAGAAACCAAAGCTCTAATAAGGACCTAGAGCAATTGGGCTTAACAGACATCTATAGAACACTAAACCCCAAAAAAACGGAGTACACATTTTTCTCAAGCGCACACGGATCATTCTCCAGGATCGATCACATACTGGGGCACAAGACAAACATCAACAGATACACCAAGATTGAAATCATATCAACCATCTTTTCTGACCATGAAGGCATCAAACTAGAAATAAACCATAAAAAGAAGGCAAGGAACTTTCCTACCTCATGGAGATTAAAAACCACACTACTGGAAGACCATTGGACTAATGAGGAGATCAAAGAAGAAATTAAAAAATTTTTTGAATTGAACGACAAGGAGGACACCAATATCCTAAATGTATGGGATGCAGCAAAAGCAGTAATAAGAGGAAAATATATAGCAATAGAAGCTCACATCAAGAAACAAGAAAGAACGCAAAGAAACAACCTAATCTCGAAGCTCAAAGATCTAGAAAAAGAACAACAAAAAAACCCCAAAACCAGTAGAAGAAAAGAAATAATAAAAACCAAAGCAGAAATAAATGAAATTGAAACTAAAAAAACAATCCAAAAGATCAATGAAACCAAGAGCTGGTTCTTTGAAAAAATCAATAAAATAGACAAACCCCTAGCCAGGATCACAAAGGAAAAAAGGGAGAAAGCACAAATAAACAGGATCATCAATGAAAGAGGAGAAATCACAACGGACACAGCAGAAATCAAAAGAATAATCAGTAACTACTATGAACAGTTATATGGAAACAAGTTTAACAATCTAGAGGAGATGGACAAATTCCTACAACTCTACAATCACCCAAAGCTAGATAAAGAAGAAATAGAACACCTAAACAGACCAATTACAATTAGCGAAATTGAAATGGTAATCAAAAACCTCCCCAAAAACAAAAGCCCAGGACCTGATGGATTTACAAATGAATTCTACCAAACATTCAGAGACGAATTAGTGCCTATCCTTCACAAACTCTTCCAAAAAATTGAGAAGGAAGGGACAATACCAAACACGTTCTATGAAGCCAACATTACACTAATACCAAAACCGAACAAGGACAACACAAAAAAGGAAAACTACAGGCCAATCTCCCTAATGAACACTGATGCAAAAATCCTCAATAAAATTTTAGTCATCAGAATCCAACAATGTATCCATAAGATAATTCACCACGACCAAGTAGGATTCATTCCAGGGGCACAAGGATGGTTTAACATCCGAAAATCAATCAACGTTATCCAACACATCAACAAAAAGAAATATAAAAACCATATGATAATATCAATAGATGCTGAGAAAGCTTTCGACAAAGTGCAACACCCATTCATGATAAAAGCCCTTGAAATTCTTGGGATACAAGGAACATACCTCAACATCATAAAGGCCATCTATGACAAGCCAACAGCCAGTATCATTCTCAATGGTGAAAAGCTGAAAGCAATTCCATTAAGATCTGGAACAAGACAAGGATGTCCACTCTCACCACTGCTTTTCAATATAATACTGGAAGTCCTAGCCAGGGCAATAAAACAAGAGAAAGACATCCAAGGAATCCAAATAGGAAAAGAAGAAGTCAAACTATCACTATTTGCAGACAATATGATATTATACAGAGAGAACCCCAAAAACTCCACAGAAAAGCTAATTCAACTCATCAATCAGTTCAGTAAAGTGGCAGGATACAAAATCAACACGCAAAAGTCAGTAGCCTTCCTATACACAAACAATAAATCTGAAGAAGAAGAAATCAAAAAAACCATCCCTTTTGTTATTGAAACAAAAAAAATCAAATATTTGGGAATAAATCTAACAAAAGAGATAAAGGACCTATACAAAGAAAACTATAAAACACTGTTAAAAGAAATAGAAGAAGACACAAAGAAATGGAGAGACATCCCCTGCTCATGGATTGGAAGAATAAACATTATTAAAATGGCCATCCTTCCAAAAGCAATATACAGATTCAATGCTATTCCAATCAAAATTTCAATGTCATTCTTCAAAGAAATAGAACAATTATTGATGAAATTCATATGGAATCACAAAAAACCCCGAATAGCCAAAGCTCTCCTGAAAAAAAAAGAAGGGAATGGAGGCATCAGACTCCCAGACTTCAAACTATACTACAAAGCCATAATCATCAAAACTGCATGGTATTGGAACAAGAACAGACATACAGACCAATGGAATCGAATAGAAAATCCAGAAATAAACCCACAGATTTATGGTCAACTAATCTTTGACAAAGGAGCAAAGACTATGCATTGGAGCAAAGAAAGTTTGTTCAATAAATGGTGCTGGGAAAACTGGGTCGCTACATGCAAAAGAATGAAGCTTGACCACTACCTCACACCATACACAAAAATCAACTCAAAATGGATTAAAGAACTAGACATAAGACCTGAAACCATAAAATATATAGAAGGAAATATAGGCAAAACACTACGTGATTTGCACATCAAAGACATCTTTACAGACACATCACCCAAAGCAGTGATAGTGAAGGCAAAGATAAACAGCTGGGACTACATCAAATTAAAGAGCTTTTGCACAGCAAAAGAGACAATAACAAAAACAAAGAGAAACCCCACCGACTGGGAGAACATTTTTGCACCCAACACTAATGATAAAGGACTGATCACAAAAATCTGCAAAGAGCTGATGAGACTCAACAACAACAAAGAAAATAATCCAGTCAAAAAATGGGCAGAAGAGCTAAAAAGAAACTTCTCTGAAGAGGAAATGCAAATGGCCAACAGGCATATGAAAAAATGTTCAACATCACTTGTCATCAGGGAAATGCAAATCAAAACTACCATGAGATACCATCTTACACCAGTGAGAATGGCACATATTAAAAAAACTAGCAACAACAAATGTTGGCGAGGGTGTGGAGAAAAAGGAACTCTTCTGCACTGTTGGTGGGAGTGCAAACTGGTCCAACCACTGTGGAAAGCTGTGTGGAGATTTCTGGACCTACTAAACATAGAGCTTCCATATGATCCAGCAATTCCACTCCTAGGTATTTACCCAAAGGACACAGAAACATCAATTCCAAAGAACACCTGCACCCCTATGTTTATAGCAGCATTGTTTACAATAGCTAAGCTTTGGAAACAACCCAAATGCCCAAAAATAGATGACTGGATCAAGAAGATGTGGTACATATATACCATGGAATATTACTCAGCATTCAAAAAAGATAAACACATGCAATTTGCAGCAACATGGATGGCGCTGGAAGGGATCATGCTCAGCGAAATAAGCCAAAAAGAAAAAGAAAAATACCGGATGGTCTCACTCATAGCAGGAATCTAGAAAACTTAAATAAGGGACCAGGAAAATGAATATAAGAAAGTGTAAATCAAAATCAACAAAAAACTATGAACTAGAGACACTTTTAGGGGGGCGGGGGCGGGAGGGGAGGGATTGGGGTCAGAATGGGGGGGCTGCAATTGTATGGGGAATATAACAATAAAATTTATTTAAAAATAAATAAATAAATAAAGTGTTCAGAAACAAACAAAAAAAAATAATCAAGGAAATGCAAATCAAAACCACACTGAGATACCACCCTACACCAGTAAGAATGGCACATATCAAAAAAACAAGCAACAACAAATGTTGGCAAGGATATGGTGAAAAAGGAACTCTCCTACATTGCTGGTGGGAGTGCAAACTGGTCCAACCACTATGGAAAGCTGTGTGGAGATTCCTCAACCTGCTAAAAATGGAGCTACCATATGACCCGGCAATTCCACTCCTAGGGATCTACCCAAAGGACACAAAAACAGTGATTCAAAAGAGCACCTGTACACCTATGTTTATTGCAGCACTATTTACAATAGGATAAACCTGGAAACAACCCAAATGCCCCAAACTAGATGACTGGATCAAGAAGATGTGGCATATATACACAATGGAAAATTATTCAGCAATAAAATAAGATAAACTCATGCCATTCGCAGCAACGTGGATGGAGCTAGAAGGAATTATGCTCAGTGAAATAAGCCAGAAGGAAAAAGAAAAATATCAGATGGTTTCACTTATAACAGGAATATAGGGGAACCAAATAAGACATCAGTGTAAAAAAAATAGTAACAGTACAAAACACAACAAAGCAAAAACAGACAATTATAAACCAGAGACATCCTGCAGGGGGGGAGGAGGAGGGAGAGGGATTAGAGGGAGGGAGGGAGGAGCACAGGGGACTGTGGTGATGGTGCATGGGTACCTTGGGGAAAGAAATTCTATGGCGACTCAATCTGAGGGGATGGGGGAAGCAAATATTGCTTAAAAAATGTAAAAAATGATAAATGTTAAAAAAAAAAGAAACAATGGGACCCAACTCAACTGGAATCTCTGATAACGGCCCAATACATAGCTCGCCTGCCCACAATAAGTTAAAAAGGTGGAAAGAGGGCCTCCGTGGGGGCCTACAGGGTAAGTCTCAGTGCTACCACCACAGTGGCCCACCACAGTGGCCCGAGTTTGATTCTTGGTCAAGTAGATAACCCACAAGGTGCAGCAGACCTCTCCTGTTTCACCCACTGCTCCCCTCAGCAGTGTATTTCAGTAGATCTGCATGTTCTGCTCTCCAGTCTGTCTCTGGTGAATCCTCTCACCCCCTGCACTTCTGGCCTGCACCCAAGTTCTTCTATGCAAAAATAAATAAATACAATCTATAAATTAAAAAGAAAACAACTTTCAAAAAAAAAAGTGGAAAGACAAGAAGCTGGAATATCCCAATGTAGCAGGGATAATCCATCATTTGTCTGAAGATTTCAGGGCACCTTATACTCCATGGGATGGAAACACTAGGACAGAACTGAATGTGTGTGGCATCTGGGACAAGGACACAGGATTTCTGTCAGTCAGCTGCAGTCCAGGGTGACCCTGAAAAGCTGCTACATATTTTTTCTTCCTTCTGGCCCCAAACACAAGCACAAATGATACCGGAAAGGAAGAGCTCACAAGGAGGGGTTACTGCCATGCAAAATTGGATGGATGGCACTTCTCGGGGCCAATGGGCATTTGAATACTTTGACAGATGCCCATGTGGAGGGGTGACGTTGCCCAAGGATTACAGGATTCTAATCCTCACTGGATGCCCATACAGAAAAAGAGGAAGGTGAGCACCACACTCTGTTTTCTTTAAGCATTGTAAGCTTTCCTGGACTTAGATCAGTGACCATGAGAAATGAAGATGGAAGAGGAAAATCATGCACTGGTTTAGTACAAACCTGAAATCACTGGAAAAGCCGGAAGTGACTTAGTCTACCTACAACTGACTAGATTTATGTTTCTGCCATTAGGCAAGAAGGGGACTGAAATTAAAAATGAGGTAAATAATATTCCTTGAGCACATACTTAGAAAATATGGTATTGGGACTTTTGTCTTTCTTCATTATAATTTCCTTGATGACAGACACTGTATGATTTCATCTTTTTCTTTCCAAAGCTAACATCGTGACTAACATACATTAAGGTGCTCCATCGCTATGAACAAGCTTAGTTAATTAAAGATAAACTATAATAAGGTCATAGTTGCTAAAGTTGATATGAAAAGTCAAATGAAATGAATAACACTATGATTTGTTAAGAAGTTCCTTTTAATAAACTGATAAAATGTCATTTTTATTTTGCTTATGTACTGTTTGCTCCAATGCCTTATAAATAATATATTGTCTTATGTATTTCAGAGGCATAGATATAATCTGTATATACATCTGAATTATTCAATGCGAGATGGATAGGCCACACATCTAAATTGCACAGGTCTCACTGAAAATTGGAATAATTTTCCACATCATTATTTCTAGTAAATGTTTTGCCAAAAATCATCATCAACAACAAAAGCCTATAAGTGAATGTGTATCACACTGTTCTTTAAGGAGTCAGATCACATTTGGGAAAGCATTCATCCTATGAGAAGAAAAAGTTTGCAGAAGATCAGTGCAGGTCACAAGAGAGACTTTGGAAAGTTCTACATACAGGATATAAGGTTGATTAGAGATTTGGGGAACTTAGAAATATAGCCTAAAATTTTAATTTTTAGTTTTTTTTAATCACAGTAGCATTGGATTATATCATTATATAGATTTAAGTGTATGGCATTATATAAATCAATATCTGTATACACTACATTATGTTCACCACCAAAGCCTAGTTTCCACTCCACACCACACAGTTGACCCCTTTTAACTAATTTACCTGCCTGCTTTCCTGCTGCTAACCACTACTTTGTTCTTAAACTCTAAGATAAAAAACATGTTTTTTAAACAGAAATATGTCAGTGTTTATTGCAGTCACAAATAGGTGGAACAACTTTGTAAAGTTATAAAACATGGAAAAATATTAGTTATGTTTAAATAATTGAGTATGCAAAAGGAGCATCTTTGTACCTGCGTATTCAGTGGTTTAGTTGAGAGGTTAGTTTACCTTCTAATACAAAATAATGGGGATGTTTCTCCTTTTGTTCAATTGCCGTGTCTGCCAGTAGATGGCGGTACTAGGCTAAGTGCTGTCAGCCTTTTTTTTTTTTTTTTTCTCCTTTCCTTTTTTTTTTTTCCTCCCTCAAAGCTGTTTTCTCATATATATTGGGTACCATAGAGTGAATCTCAGAACAGGAAGCGGAGGCATAAGCAGAGAGGATTCTGGAAAGGTCTCTTTGTTTTCTTGTCCACAGAGAAAGCAAAGAAAAAAAACATTGTAATTAATTTGTAAACCTCTGTGGCCAGAAATCTGAACAACTGCAGGGGAAGGCACATTATACTCTAACCATCTTGGATGCGGGCTTTGTTATGCAGTGATCTGTAAGGCTCTGTTTTATCAGGTAAGCAGGCAAAACATTTAATTACCTACACCATAGAATCTAGCCACAAGCTCATTTTTCTTATTTTAAAATCATCTTCATGCTGCTATTTTTAGCTACTGTTGTTTTAATGTAAATTACAGAACCAGAAGCATCATTTGATGTGTAAACTGCTTACTATTCCTTTATCTCTCAAAGGAAATAGAGCCTCTGTCTAGAAATGGTGACTTATGGTACAGACTAGGCATTACTGATGTTGTGTTTTAAAACATGCAGATGTTTATGATTCATTGTATTCAGGGAAAATATTTTATTTATACAAAGATAACGTAATGGGTTATGTGGTTGGTTGTAACATCATCTATTTATATGTCCAGTGTGTCTAGTATATTTTAAACAGAAATGTATATGAAAATGATTTTAGCCTTTTATTTCACAGCTTTGGAAAGGCCATGCCAAGAGGGAGTGATAACAATATAGAGATGTTTAGCAGTTTGAAACACATTCTCATTTTTCTCTAAATTAATCTATTTTCATGGAGGGAAGAAGATCACCCATTCTAACCATTAAAAAGAGATTATTCTCAATAATTTGTTATTTCTTTTATATTTCAATATGACCATTCTTATGTTAAATATTTGCCTTTTAATAGGGTGGTTTAAAGGCTATTATATATTCTTGATGAATTTTCTCATAGATGTTTATTTTTGACTGTGTAGATTTAATAGCTGGTTGCTATTATTGCTATTACTACTATTAATTACCAGGTTGAGTCGCTCAAGTCAAAAAACTATTATTTATCTATGATCTATATTTTCTGTGGTTTTCTTTAAAAATTTTATAACATGACCATAAATGTTTTATCCAATTAGCAATCACATCCTTAGGATATGAAACTATTGGCAGAAAACTTACAGGTATTAATTGAAAGCAGAGTTTTAAAAATCATAAAGGTTTTTGTTTTAATACAACAGGTGGTATAATGTAGAATATGAGGACAAGGATAAAGACATAAGTGCTTGTAGGAATTTGCATGGAAAAATTTCGTAACAATAATTCCGAGTAGTGTGTACCCTGTGGGAAATAAAGACCTCTGATTTCAGCCTGGGTTTCTAGTCAGTACTGACCAAAGGGCCTAAAAATAGAATGAGGCCTCTGCTTGATGATATGGTAAAAATACTGATTCTTCATTTAATATTTTACACTGAGTAGAAATAATGCTTTCCCTGACAATCTACCAAAATAGTGGCTGCATCAGAGAAAAGCCCTGAGCCTTGTATATTTCAGAAGAAATCCTACCATAGGATATAAAGAAAACTGCTTCTTTGAAAAGCTTTCTCAGAAATGGATGCCAATTAACTTGAGTATATTGAATATATGGCACGCTCCACGCTTCTCTACAGGTGACTGAAGGTGAATAGCTTTGTTCTATGTAAACACCAAAGCTAGTCTTGATTGAGCTGTTTTACATTTATGAATGGATGTTTGTATTTTGGTCCTGAAGGTTAGCATATTTTTGTTAGTATCTACAATAATCTCTTAGTTGTCTGTCTACATATATAGTTACGTGTGAGGAACAAACGTACAAAGAGTTCTTCACAAAATGTGCTCTCTGGAATTTTTTAGAAATCAAACCTGTTTTGATTAAGCAATATATCAAATAAGTTTGAGTGTCTTATTTTTCAGAAGAACCTAGTAGTAACTTCATTTGGAAGGTCAAGAATAGTATTGTAATTTACTGGTGTAGTGGAGATAAATAACTTGAGCTCTGAGCTTGAAGCCTTGGTTTCTTGTTCAAGTTCTGATACTAATGAGCCATGTCACCTCAGAAAACACACCAAGTAACACTGCAGTGTATTTTCCTTGCCTGTAAAAGATAGGAATTGGAATCAAAGATATATAAAGACACTTTTTACTTTTTAAATTCAGTAATTCTAATGTATGTGGATTTTTACCAATTGATTTCTCAGCTTAACTATAATTTCACATACCTTTGACTCTTTCTGAGTTGCTTACTATCATCAATGGTACTCTGAACAAGGGAATAGAGAAATAGAGGAATGGAGGAATAGGGATGTTTCAAAGGTCCTTGGCCAGTTCCTTCTGTGGGGTAACTACTAGGAAGCAATATGGAGAAGTGGTTAAGAGCAAAGGTTGGCATATTGAATCCTAACTCCACTATTTATTGACCAAGTATTTAACTGTCAAAGCCTTTATCACATCATCTATAAAATAGGATTGATGTGCCTATATTGCAGGAGTGTGTAAATAAAATGTCTGTTCAGTGTTTATTATATTTCATGGGACATGATTAAGTGCCTCCCTTCCCCTGTTACCTTGATTCCCAACTCACACCAAGAAAAACAGGCATTGTTATTATTGGTGGTGGTGATATAATAGCTTCCACCAAAACAGGAAGGATAGAACAAAACTGCCAAGAAATTCTGTGGTTGCAAAGTAAATAACCCCATCCTGGAAGAGTGCCGCTGTTGAAACAACAACAAAATATGTAATAATATCAGTGAGTGCTAACATCATGGGCACTTCCTGGAAAGTTCAGAGAACTCTTGTAAAAACCTTCAGAACTCCATTTTTTGCTCAAATAATAGATGGCCTGGATTCCATTCCAAAGACTTTCTTCTTTTGAGAAAAATAGGGGTAAAAGGTATCATTTCAGTTGTACCTTGACAGGATATACATGTTAGATCAAAGTCCTATCTGAACACTCCCAAAACCTAAGCTTCATCAAGAACCACATTTAAATACTAAGTAATTTCTATTATGATCATCAAATTATAGCGCCTAAATGCCAAGAAATGACTGCATGTGTTAGCTATGTAGTCAACTCTCAAACTCTTTACTACTTAAATACTATTAATGGTACAGCGAAAAGTGGACAGGCAAATTGTGCCTGATGAAATGGTTGACATACTGCAAAACCCCAGATTCCCTCTGAAGATTTTTTTCTACATACAGCTTTGTGCTCTTGACAGTTATGTGCAACTGGGAGCTTCAGGAGCTAGAGCTGGGATGTCCTTTCAGCACCGCAGGCCTCCTAATCCTTCCCTTCAACCACCCTGGGCCTCTTTAAAGTGACTTGAGTTACTGCCCTGTCAGTTTCATCTTCAGCGTAGCCAAGATGACTCAATGGGCTCATGAGTAGATGGATCTTAGATGACTGAGAACTCGGGAGGTTAAAGACAGGAGGGAAAGGTTTCTTAAATAATGTTTTGCCTGGAATTTGTTGCTCCCCATCTCCCTTGACTCTAGGTCTTCCCAGCACTTATGGCTCCATAGTTTTAGGGTTGAAGTTAACTTAAAGCACCCGTAAGTATAAGCCTATAAAGACATTTTTTCCCCACCAGAGAATGAACATGTGACTTGGTAGTGATAATTCTTTGTATGGGTGGCTGTGCAGATTATTTTTTTCTTATCATTCATGTACAGGAACAGTGTGAACTCACTGAAGGTTTTGAATTAATGTTTCATTTGGCATCTAAAAATACATTATTCATTTCACTTTGAAATTAATGGTGATTTTGCAAAACTATGAGGATTAATTGCCCACCTACCCCTGAGATAGAATTTAAGATACCAACAGTCTACTTCTATAATTTTAGGATCAGTTCTTAAATTTTGATTAATATTAGTTGTAAATTATCCTTGCTTCTACTTGAATTTTACCCCATAAACATATTTAATGACAATTCAGTATAAAATTTGATATCTGAACTACAACCTCTTTTTTTTAATTTAAATTTCATTTTTATATTCCCCATACAATTGCAACCCCCTTATTTTGACCCCAGTCCCTCCTTCCCCCACCCCCACCCACCATAGAGTGTTTCTGGTTCATAGTTGTTTGTTGATTTTGATATTTTCTTTCTTATAGTTATTCATTTTCCTGGTCCCTTATTTAAGTTTTCTAGATTCCTGATATGAGTGAGACCATCCGGTATTTTTCTTTTTTTCTTTTTGGCTTATTTCGCTGAGCATGATCCCTTCCAGCGCCATCCATGTTGCTGCAAATTGCATGTGTTTATCTTTTTTGAATGCTGAGTAATATTCCATAGTGTTTATGTACCACATATTCTTGATCCAATCATCTATTTTTGGACATTTGGGTTGTTTCCAAAGCTTAGCTATTGTAAATAGTGCTGCTATAAACATAGGGGTGCAAGTGCTCTTTGGAATTGATGTTTCCGTGTCCTTTGGGTAAATACCTAGGAGTGGAATTGCTGGATCATATGGAAGCTCTATGTTTAGTAGGTCAAGATATTGCCACACAGCTCTCCATAGTGGTTGGACCAGTTTGCATTCCCACCAACAGTGCAGGAGAGTTCCTTTTTCTCCACAACCTCGCCAACATTTGTTGTTGCTAGTTTTTTTAATATGTGCCATTCTCACTGGTGTAAGATGGTATCTCATGGTAGTTTTGATTTGCATTTCCCTGATGACAAGTGATGTTGAACATTTTTTCATATGCCTGTTGGCCATTTGCATTTCCTCTTCAGAGAAGTTTCTTTTTAGCTCTTCTGCCCATTTTTTGACTGGATTATTTTCTTTGTTTTTGTTGAGTCTCATCAGCTCTTTGTAGATTTTTGTGATCAGTCCTTTATCATTAGTGTTGGGTGCAAAAATGTTCTCCCAGTCAGTGGGGTTTCTCTTTGTTTTTGTTGTTTCTTTTGCTGTGCAGAAGCTCTTTAATTTGATGTAGTCCCAGCTGTTTATCTTTGCCTTCACTATCACTGCTTTGGGTGATTTGTCTGTACAGATGCCTTTGATGTGTATGTCATGTAGTGTTTCACCTATATTTCCTTCTATGTATTTTATGGTTTCAGGTCTTATGTCTATGAACTACAACCTCTTAAGGTGGATTGTTCTTTGAGGTTATAAAACCCGGGAAGGATAAAAGCCAATTGTGTTGTTGCTTTGAGCAGCAAGTTGACATATTTATCTTCCATTAGGAAGCTACTTTAAGTTCAGCTTTACCTGGGTATATTTTTCACTTGGGGTGAAGTTAACAAATTTAATGGCCTATATCATGTGTGGTTACCTGCTTCACAGCAGAATAGTTGTAATTTTCAATTATTTGATAATGCAGTATTAAATAAAATCTTGTTCTTTTGCTGAGCAAAAACATGCTTTGTTCTATGAATGGCAAATGGGCACAAGCTCTTTGGTTATCTGAAATTTGAATCTACCTCCAGCCATACAAATAGCCACAGTAGAATTCTTTAAACTTTATGAATACCTACACAACTGGACACAAATTTCAATGTACCAAATATGAATGCATAAATGTGCATATGTATATTTTTTATACTCCAATAAAGGACCCTACGGAGAGAATTTTCTGCCCAAGACATAAAAATAGACAATAGCTGCAGAGTAGCTCATAAGCATGCTTATGATGTTAAATATACAAGATATTATATGCACAAATACAGTACATATAAACATATGCTTGGTGGTGGTTGTATAAGGGACTTCTCAGGGGTTGTTTTAGAGCAGAGAAAACTTGTCAAAGTTTGGAGTTATTTTTGTAATGATTGAATTAGGTTTTCATTCTTTTGGAGGTTGCATATAGGGAACCCTTCATATGATTGAGCTCTCTGTGCTGAAGCAAAGTGAAAGAAATGATGGTTGTTGAATTATTAAACAGTAGTTCAATATTATTTTATTCAATGGGTGAATTCAAAGATGGGAAGACACTCTTTAAATAACTTTGGCCATTTTTTTTTTTTTTTTTTGCCAAGAAGCTCACTTCGGAGAATTTTAGTCTCCTAATACTCAGAGTATACTTTAGTTTTACTTGCGTTGTACAGAACATTTTGTCCTTTTCTTTTTCCAAGAGCTCAAACTGGAATAATTCACTAAATCCCAGTTCTTATTGCTAAGTCATATTGCCTTTCAAACTGGAACTCAAAATATTCTTGCATGGGACTTCCTAGAACATACTCAATGGCTTAAGCTTCTCTATTTGATAACTGATCACACCTGTTTGTTAGTTTCTCTATGTCCTTGGTGGTTTTGTTTGGAACAGTTCCGCCCCCCCCCCCCCGCCATTTTAAGTTATTTTTGTTTTACCTAAGCAAAACATCACAGACATTTTCTTTTTGTAGAACTTATATCATGTTTGGAAATGTCTTTAATAAATTCTCAAGGAAACAAACCTCAATTTCTATATGGCAAAGAGGGTAAGAAAAATGAGCGAAGCCAGTCAGGTTGGAACTAAGGAAGTAGTCTAAATAAGAGAAGCTCCTTCAACCTCCTTAGGGCTTGAATCATACAATTTCTTGAAAAGGAGTTGAAAGTCCAGATTTTTATTAGAAACCTCCCTCTTATTAAATATGGCTGTCTGTTACAAATTATGTACTATAATGGATAGACCCAACAGCACATCAACACATACCTACAGGCAAAATATGGCCAAGGGTTTTATGACCCGATAGCTTCCCTTTTGCCAACTCAACCATAATTTTTACAGGGAGGAAAAATAAAGCTCATGGAGAGAAATTGTCCTGACTGCACAGCATACTGATACTCAGATTTCCTGTCTGTTACTGAGGCTCAACCAACTGCCTAACAGTTTTTCATCTCCTTCATTGACATCCTTGAATATTCCATGCATTGCCCCCACATTTCTTTTTTCCTTTAGATATTTTACATTGTGAAACCTTATCATCATAGAGCCTTCCTCCCTTTTTGTTGCTATTAATGCTTCCCTGGCTGTGGAGATCTTATTACTGATATGCTAGTCATTACAGAATGTCACAGTTCTACTTCTGCCCTGTTCTGAAACTACTAAAATTTGCCTTTAAAATGTACATTTTGGAGCAAATATATGACCTTTAGTTGTGAAATAATGAAAATATTACTAATAGAATATTTACATGCCCTAGGTCCCATATCGTCTCAAAGTGCTAGAATTTCTTATTAAATTATCATTAATGATGGCCAATAATAATTATAGTTCAAGTAAATCCATTTTTCATATTAGTTCCCAACAATTGTATTAGGCTCTACCATCAATCTGTATATGTTTATAACAAAATTAAAGTATATTATTAGGAAGCTACTTGGAACACTGACAAAAGTATAATTCACAATCATATTGACATAAAAGCTTGGTAATATTAATAATACAAATATAAATATTTCTATAAAAATACAAATCAAATGCATAAAGCTAGAATGAACTTCTTGTCCAGTATATGAAAAATCAGAAAGAAAGAAAATAAACTTTTTACCTCACCATAAAAATTATGATGAAAACTGTTGAAAGGAATTGATACATTCTGAGAGAAACCAAAAAGAGGTAAAAAATGATTAGCTTATGTAGAATGTGGCCTGCTACCCTTCCCAAGCCACTTGGGAAGCTTGAAAAAGAGCAATGCTTGGCTCCACCTTGGACCAATTCAATTAGATTCTCTGGGGCTGACCTGAGCATGAATGGTTAAAAGTTCTGCAAGTTGAAATATGCAGTCAGGTTTGAGAAGCAATGACTAGACTAGAGAAGGGTAGAGAAAAATAAGCTAACAAAAAGTTGGCAGAGAAATAAAGAGAACTGAGAAATGATTTTGAGAATTTCAAAATTCTAAGAAGTAGATAGGTACTAAATAGACTGCAGATGTTTAAAAAATACATCCGTGTCCATTTCTCCTTTGCATCATCAGGCTGGATTTATTCTATATGTTTAGGCAGTTTTATATTTCAAATTGTTAATTTCCTATCCTTACCTCTCTTTAAGAGTTGACTCAGCTGCTAGTTAAAGTGTATTTTGCAAACAATACAAACAGTTGTACACACTTGGAAAAAAGCATACGTGAACTTCAATTTGTATAGCTCGAGATTCTCCTTTTTATTATGTACTTTATAAATTGTTCCTTTGAAAGTTATGTCTTAAATAATCAAATAATAGTGTCTATTGAAAGATACTTTTTGCATATCCTGGTCATTCAGCTGGAAACAAAGCACTGATTTCTAATTTTGCAACTACAATTGTGGCAGAATTAAACGAAAGGCAAAACCAGTATTTTTAAGTCAAAATTCATTTTAAAATTTTCAGAAAATGGTGTTTCTGAAAAAGAAATGAATTAAACTAATAGCTACGTGGAATAAAAAAAATTAATTGCATTTCTTAAAAGGAAATCCATTACTAAGGTGAGTCAGCTTTTTCAACTCTTTAATGGACATTTGCTAGGTTAAAACCCCAGTTACTTTTCCATGTTGGTTTCCCACAGCCCTTCCCACAGCTGGAGACACTGTGGTGGCCTTTAGGAAAACAGTCTTTCTGTCTCCAGAGCAGATTATATTCTAAAGTTGTCCTCTAAAGAAACATCCTTTACCATTCTTACTTAACTATGCTTTACACTTGACCTCTACCAGTATGTCAACCTGGTTAGTAAAACCATCACCATATAGAAAAGACCTGTTAAATTTCAAGACTAGGATGCCCACATTTTAAAGCAGGAGGCTAGTGGTTCTGTGATAAACTGAAGAGACACACAATTGCGGCTAGATTTATAAAGCCTATCCATGTACTTTTCCAACTGCAGTGGAAAAGTATTCAATCATTTACTCTTAAAAATTATATCCTGCTTTTATACACAGAGTACTCAGCCATTCCACAATGAAAATATAAACAAGCTCGTAAAATATTAATGAAAGCCTGGACGAAATTAGGAAATTCTTTTAAAAAAGAAGTGTCACTTTAAATAAGTTGTAGAGAGTAAAAACAATATTGCTATGGCCATTCTGTCAATCAACATGGTGATAATGGTGAGAACTAAATGGGGAAAATTATTCCAACTTGTTATTCAAAAACATTTATTACGTTTTGAAAAGGGAAAAGGGAAAAGTTAATGCTAGAAGTAAATGTAAAGTGGCAGAGCACAAGGAAGTCAGAATGCAGACCTCTATGCAAATTACACGGGATTCAAGCGACACCAACAGTTAGCTTCTCTCTTCTACATCTGTTAGACATTTTCTTTACTTGGTGTATTAAAATTAGTCTGATTCATAGTAAGATATATTTCTTTTAAATCTATAGATTGCACTACAGTGCTGGAACTTTCAGACAACATTCTATGAAACTAATTTAATCACAAAATAATATACAGTTTTTCAATAAATCATTAATTTTTTAGGAAAAGTAAATTCAGGGAATTGTATACATGATAAAACTATTTTCTATTTTCTTAATTTCTTCCGAGTAAAACAACTGAAGACAGGCACTAAAGGCATAAAATGGGAATTTATTTGATATGGGAATTCTTGGTACTCTCCATGTGTTTGTAAACCTAAAACTGCCCTAAAAAGTTATTGTATTTTAAGGGGGGTGGGGGTAATGGTAGAATGAGTAAATTCGATGCCCAGTTTTGCACAGGCTGGTTTATCAGAATCCTGAATTATATATGCCCTAGAGAAGACTGTTGAGAGGGCACAGCTAGAACAGTGTGGAAAGCTATAAATGCCAGTTCCTGCATTTTCTCCCTTCAGCTCTTCCTACATTCCTCCTCACAAGTTTCTTTCTTGGTAGGTCCTTCAAACTAGGAAGGGCAAAGAACATATACTATACCTATCTTGGCTTTCATTAGCGGTTTGACTATTGCAATCTCTATATGAAATAAAATTTTGCATTATATGTAATTTTCTCTTACCTGTGGCATTCTTGCTCTCCTTTAGCCTCAAAAGAATTGAGCACTGAACAGCATCCCTCCTACCTTTGCAGAGATTTTCCACTGTGGGTTCCTGCTGCAGTAAGTGGCATCATCGACACCTAAATCAGGGCAGTGCACTCAGGCCCTTGCTCTATTTTGGTGCCAGTGATATGCTTGGCAGCTGAAGGAAAAACACAGAGGCTCCAGGTCCTGAATTCAGATCCTAGGAAAGACATCTCACCTTTTGTTTACTCCAGATGACCCTGTTAGGGAGTGACTTGTCATGTTTCACTGAAAACTAGACTTAGCATTTTGCCATTTATTTGTACAGGATTTCTCAGATCAGGTTTTTGGTATTACCATTTCATGTATAGAGAATTGAATATCTAGAATTAGGATTTGAAGGATTTGAGGGATACTTCTTTTCAGCAACCATGCTTCCAGCTATGTTCCACTCAATTTATAGTATTAATTTATAAAGGTATGTAGTTTAAATTTGAGTGGAAGAGAATTTGTGTAAGCACTTGGTTTCCTAAAGTATTCTACGTAGTGCACAGCCTGCTTTGGGATGGGAGTTCAATTGTCAGTGACTCTTGTTGTTCAGAGTAAAAGGCTATTGCTCTACTGTCACATCATTCTCTATCTGAAGGGATGAATGTTGGAGAACACCTAGTCCAGAGTCCTGGATTGTGAACCCTGGAATTAGAATTTTAGAAGTAAAAGCAGCACTCACAAAGGACCTAGTCAACTTTCCTCTTTTCCTTCTTAGAGAGGTGGACACTTAAGGTGCTGAGTGTTCAATATATCATGGCAAGTGGTGGCAAAGACCAGTCGAAAATACAGGCTATCTGAATTGCAGCTTTCATTCCCCTTCTGTTTTCCCCCTCTCTTCATTATCTTTTCATTCAGCCATGATTCTAAAGGTGGGGGCAGGGCAAGCTTTCCCTTTATATTACAGTGTCTTCTGCAACACCACAGCAGGGTAATCAGATTCCACAGCATTATAACCATCTAATTGTGGGGAATGGTTAATAAAGAAGGTTCTTTCATGGTTGGGCTCTGGCTAGCAAACTTCATTCCCACTGGTATCAACCTGTGTTCCAGTGAAGTTTACCACTAGCTCTAATCTGAAGGCAGTGATTACAGTGTCTCTGCTCCAGCCCACATAAATCTCATTCCTCTCTATTTTAAACCTCAGTGCAGGTAATGTGTAGAAGTAAGCATTGCCATCTTAAAGTAATGCAAGTTGTACCTAAAGATTCCAGTTCTAAATTTCCTCAGGTTGCCAAGTGAAAAAAGGCAATCGTCTCTTGACATTCAGTTGTGAAAACAGTTCGCTGTCATTTTGATTACAGTCAGTAAACAGTCTGTGGTTGCCTGGAAAGAAACTGCCAGAAGCACACAGTACCAGCAAGCAGTAGGAGGAAAGCGGCTGAGGGCAATTCAGAGGGCTCCCTATTATAACTGAAGCAAAGCTGATGTTCTGGTAGGAATATGGATCAAGGATTGGCTGTTGGTCTGAAAATGCTATTTACTTTCTATTTGCCATGATGCCAATTTAACTTCAAATTAGAAGCTTCCTGCAGTTCTGTTATATTCAGATTTAAATATTGTTTCTGCTGCACTGTGTGTTTGCTTACGGACAAAGTAGCTTTTTACTATAATGTTTCTTGGTCAAAATTGATATTACTGAAGGAGAAAAATGACATTCTGACCAACTAAAGTAGAAAAAAAAATCCTTCCAAAGAGGACCCCATCACTTTGTTTAGAACCTCTCAGAATAAGGGATTGCCTCATTTCTTAAATCTTGTACTTGATCCTGGGTTTGATCATTTGGAGGAGGGTGATAGGAAATACTACTCCCACATTGTCCAGGAGAATATGCCACCCATGTATGTACTTTGAAATTTTCTAGATGATAACAGCAAAATAAGACCCAAAAACAGTGAAATAAATGGACTTAATGCTGTATTTTATTTAACCCAATATCCCAAAATATTTTAAAATCTGATACAAGCCACATTTCCTGTGTTCAACTTTGCTATGTGGCTGTTGGCTACCACATTGGGCAGGCAAATGGGTTTTAGGTAGCTGTACTCAACAGATATTGAAAAACATCCTTATTATGGTAGGTAGTCAATAAAATCCTTGTCCTCAAAAGATTTAACAGTAACTTTAGAAGAAATAAGGCACTTCTTTAATAACAACAGAGGACAGAATGTTATAATCATTACATGAATGCTAAATACGATATGTGTGAGCTGTTGTTCTGAGGAAGGCGAAATTACTTCTGACTCAGAATTTGGGTATGATGAGTCTTGGAGATTGTGCAGAATTTTAACAGTGATCAGTGGTGAATGATATTTCAGGCAAAGGGAATGTTTTTGAAAGTCAGAGATCAGAGACTGGGGACTTATAAGGACTAGCAAAAAAGATCAATTTGATTAGAGAAAAGCATGTAGGAGAGTGTGTAGGATGAAGCTGAAGAAGCAGATTGGTAAAATATTTTTAGAGACAGAGATTGTGATTACTTTTTCTAAAGAAAAATGTCATTGGATTTGGTGGCACCATTTACTAGCCATGGGAACTTGCACAAGTTACTTATCTTCTGCAAGCCCTCCAAAACCTTATCTACAAAATATGAATAGTGATCACATTTATCTCCCAGGTTTATTCTGAAGACTAAAGCAAGTGCTTAATCAAGTTCATTTACTAGTATTACTATTTTTCTAAGGTATTTTTGGAGAAGGGAATTCTTGGAACAAATCATTCAATTTGCTTTTTTTTTTTTTGAAGAGTCTAGTAAAGTTAACATTTCCACAATGATCTTTGTGGTAAATAGGATTTTAATGTATATATTTTGATATGGATTAAAAAGGAAGACATCATTAAGGAAATGTCATATATACAGAGAACCTGGCTTTTTTTTAATGTTTTATTATCCTAATGGCTAAATAACACAAAACTATGTTCTATTATTTACTTAACCAGTCCCCTGTTAGTGGACATTTCAGCTTCTTTCTAGATTTTGTATAAAAATAAGCTGTCATAAATAGGATATAGGATTTTCAAAAAGTACTTGTAGGTTGAATTTCTAAATACTAAATTAAATAATTTTTTTGAGAAACCAACATTAAATAATTCATTTATTCAAACAATGTTGTTGAGCATCTACCCTGCATCAAGCACTTGAGATTCACTGGTAAACAAAATAGACCAAAAAGGTCAAATATTCCAGCCCCTGGGAGGCTTATATGCTACTCAGGAGACACAAAAATTGAATAATGCACATTATAAATAACTCTATCATGTAGTATACAGTAAGGTGATATGCACTTAGCAGAGTATGGGAGGGAAAGAGCTGGAGGGAATAGGTCTCTTTGAGAAGATAAACTTTGGTCAGGACTTGAAGGAGTGGAGGGAACTAAGTTATTCAGCTACCTTCAGGGAGAGAGTTCCTGAGAGAGGGCTCAAGCTATGTGTGCTTGGCGGGTGCAGAGGACAGCCAGAAGCCAGTCTGGTAGAAAGGGGCAAAGGAAGAGGAAATGAGTTCAGTGAGGTAACTGGAAGACTTAATCATAGGACTTGAGGGCAATTTTAAGGACTTGGCCTTTTCTCTGAGTAGCTCCTGGAGGTGTCTCAGAGAAATGACATGATTTCATTTCCATTTTCCCCAAATCACTCTGACTACTGGGGTGAAAATAGGCTACACGACAGTCAGGCTGGCAGCAGGGACACAGTTAAGAAGCTACAGCAGGCCTCGTTGAAATCCTGTCATAAATCATTCCAAGGTTCTAGGTTGAGAGGAATTACACCACAGGACATTAAAGAAATGAACAAATGACACTGACGAAGGTCTGACTGCCATTTTGACAAATGATAAAAATGAGAGTAATGTGACTGGCACATATATTTCTAACTTAAAAAAGGAAAACATAAAATTCTGGATTCTTTAAGTCAGTCATATCAAAGGCAATACTAGGCCATTATTGATACCTGGTACAAATGCAAACTCCAGGGTCTCACCCATATGTACAGAGTCAATAAGTCTGGGGTGCAGCTGACAAATTGTGTTTTAATAAAAAGCCCTCCAGGTGATACTGACAATAAGACTTAAGGACCACTGCTATAAACTCGAACAGTGAGCTAGAAGGCATGAAAGATTCTTTTCAATTCTAGAATAATGAGCTTCCAACTTTAATTCTTAATATTTCTTTGCATTATAAAATTAAAAATGGTTTATTTATAAGAAACATGAATTCATGTGTAACAACAAGTAAATCTTTTAAATCATATTTAGAGAAATTTGGCTTTTGTTATACTTCACGTCTTTATAAAAAGGTAAGATACACACACCACACAAACATATGTTTTAATCCATGGCTACTAGGAAGTTGAAGACAAGAAAAATGAAGAGAAAATGAATATGATAAACCTGTTAAAGACTGGATTAATGTAGTTACTGTTTTAGAACATACATTTAACACTGAGCCTCCAACATATTGGGAGTAAACACAAGAATATATTTGGTACAACTCAAGGAAAGAAATCCTACATATTAAGTTTATGTGGACCATCGTGCAACCTTCTATTGGTCAAATTTAATCCAAGAGTATCTGTGAAACAACACAAGGAGTGTATATGGCTTGCTTCTGAGACAAACTTGCAATATATCCCTTCATAATATCTTGGCCATTTATCTCCTTGATAACCTCAAGTTTCAACCAAATGAGCAGCTGCCAGGGTAGGCCTAATATAGCCATTAAGAGTCCACAGCATCCCCACCCAGACAGAATCTGCCCTTCCTCCGTGGGGAAACGCTGCCAGAGTCCTGCTGACAAAGCCTGTGAGTTTCTGAGTGAGCAGCTTCTGATCTGCTTCAGCTCTTGCCCAAATTGCTAACTGACTCCCCAGAGTTTTACAGACTACTGCATGACAGAAATGGTTTTGAATTAGAAAATTCTGAAGCAGGTACATCATGTTGTCAGCCTAAAGGAAGGTAACATGGATTGAGAGGAGAGAAAAATAGAACAAATGGTCAAAAACAGCTAAAGGATAAGTGTCAGAGGCAAAATGGTGATTAAACACAAAGGAGCTAGATTAAGGCGAAAAAGTTTTTAAAGACACTGGGGAGTAGGAGATGTTAAAAGAATAAGTTACTTATCAGCTAAGCTAAAAAATACGTGCTAAAAAATAAGGAATAGAAACAAACTCACCTCTAGAGAATTCAATAGTTCATATTAGTATTACAATTAAGCACATTTATAGTAAAAACAGTAATGGGTTAAGAAAAATAAAATGAAAGCAGCTTTGTCTAAGGTTCCTCAGCTGTAACACCTGCCCTTTTTCAGGGTAAAGCCTTTGTCATGTTCTTTGAGCTACCACTTCCTCATGTGTGACATAAAGCTCTTTCCCTCAATTTTCAAAACACTGACATTCTATTAAGATCATTTTAAAGGCAGGGTATCCATTTTACAGGGATCTTCAGGTGCAATCCTTGTGTTAGAATATCTGAAAGTAAAATTTCTAAATCATCTTATCTCATCTTCTAAATGGAATTCACTGAGTTTAACTAATTTTAGCCATCAGTGGAGGACTTATTTGATTAAATTTGTATGGGTCTTTTGCAAAATTAAATTTAAGGCATTTACCAAGCATGTTATTTAGTATTTAATATGCTATGACCTAAGCAGAATTTCTTCCCTCGGTTTAGTTTTTGGAGAAAATGCATATTTTTATACACAAATTTACCAATTGTTTTTGTTTCTCCATAAAGTAAAATCAAATCCATATAATCCAGTGTGGATCCACTTTTTATTACCTACCGAGAACATCAGAGCTAAATACCAGCCTAATTATATATAGCACCCATCTCGTATACCTAGAGACCTCCTCTCTTTTCCTTTAGAGATTCTCAAGTTGTGTACCAACTGCACCAAATCCCTTTGGGAAGATGGTAAAACATGCAGGTTTCTGGGCCTTGCCTCAGACTTAATTTTTCAGAATCCCAGAGATTCAGCCCAGGAATCTGAATCTTTAAAAATAGCCCAAGTAACCTGCCTGGTGGCACAAGGGGTTAAGTCACAGCACGGTGAAGCTATCCGCAGCTACTGCAGTATGAGTTCAATCCCTTGGCAGGCTGCTAACCAACATGACACAGCAGACCTCTCCTGTCTTACCTGCTGCTCCCCTCAGCAGTGTATTTCAGTAGATCCACCTGTTCTGCTCCCCACTCTGTTTCTGGTAAAGCCTCTCATCCCCCGCACCTCTGTCCTGCTCCCCAGCTCTTATATGCATAAATAAATAAATCTTCAAAAAAACCCCAAACAAACAGCCCAAGTAATTTCTAATGTTCACTGAAGTTCTGAACTGCTTTTAGGAATCTACCCTCTGAACTCGAGCAGACCAATTTTATATTATGGTTCACCTGTAAGCTGTGGTCTCCTTTTAAAGATAAGTGATAAGGTAGAAACCTTACTAAGACATGATCCAACTTGATGTGTGAGGCCTAAATTGAAGCTTGAGGCCATATGCAGGAACCACTGCTATTTTTCATGGTTGCTTCAGAAAAAAATTTTTCTCCCATTTGCAGCCTAAGCCATAAAATATATTTTCTCTTATTCACAAATCAGTTATTTTCACAAATGTAGGGAGAAGAGAGGATTCAAGCAAATTAGAACATTTGGGATGCTCTCTCAAACTCTACCCTCCTGTTCTTCCTTAACTTCTTAGTCCCTCAGTTTTATTCAGCCTTTCCTCCATCATCCTCTACCTTTTCCCCAGAAAAGACATCTCAGGTACTTTTGAAATATATCTAAATTGACATTTTGGTTATTTAAAGTGATGCTTGTTATATGTTAGGCTGGAGATCAAAATATTTAAAGCCAAGTCACTACTTATATACTGCGAAGAGAAGGGAAGTAGCAATTATTAAGCTTGTGGCTGTAAAGTAGAAGGAACTAACTTTACCAAAGGGCTAAAAATTTTAGTGTTTAAGCTCTAATGCATGAGTCTGTCTGATGTGTAGTACAGTAGTAGTGTCATTTTACTGAAAAATACTAATAATAATACTTTTATTACGATTATTACTACCTCTAACAGTATTAACACCTCCAGTGTGTATGGTTCTATGGAAAACCTTCTTTAAGCCAGCTGTTGCATGAGTGACTTTATGTGTATGGGTATAAAATCCCATTTCATTCTAACAACAACCTTATTTCACTGTGCATTTTAATCTCTATTAACAGATAGGAAACTAAAAATTGGGTTAGTTTGTTAACAGTCACACAACTAATGAAAGGCAGAGCCAGGTCTATGTTACTATCCAGTGATAAGCAATATATTTGAAGCAGAGATGAAATCATAAAGGTACTCAATATTTTAAGTGACTATAGATTATTGAGAACCATTGACGGATTTTTAAAAAGCAGGATATGTATTTTAGAAAGATAACTCTGATGACATTCAAGAAAATAGATGTGGCTTAGAAGTGAATTCTCAACTGCAGATAAAGAATTTAGATGACTATAAATAAAATAAAAAGGAGAGATAAACCTTTTTTGTCGTAGCAAATTGTGAAAAAGAGCTCTATTGATGAGATTCCGTGACTAGTTTGGTTTATGAGCACTGAATAAGTGAATTGAGGTAAATAATTGTTTTAAATAGAAATTACTGATTTTTAAATTATATTTATCATCCTGTGAAATAATTATTGGTTAACTGGGTTAGGCCATTGCTAAGGGTTATAGCTGAAGAAATATGGCATCAGATTGGTGTATTTAGGTTAACATTATGTCTTGGTGTTTGACCTCTGTTTGTCTGAAATTTAGTCTTAGGAGACATTGAATAATGTTTATTGGTTTTATCCTAGTCAATCAGTAAAATGGGTTGGAAAAAAAAGTGTAAAGAAAAAGGAACTAGAATAATCACCCAAAAACAGCAACATTTACCACAAGTCCCACAAATCTACTTCTTTGGTCTTTCTGGTATTTGAAGAAAAGAAACAAAGGGGAAGTTATGAGGGGAATAGAGAGTGAAATTAGGAAGTGAATGATAGAAAGATGCTCTTGACTTTAGCAGGCCTTTAGAAAGAGTAAATGAATCCAGGATGCCAAGGAAAGGAAATCCTACTCTACTCCAGAGCCTCGCAGTGATGCCTGCCCCATCCTTCCTGGAGCATGCTATTTACAAGAGCCAAACCAACTCTTTGCATCAATCCTGCTTTCTTGATTAAGAACAGTAATAAGTAAGCACAGTATGCAAACCTAGAGCCAGAACACAGACTTTACTCCAAATGCCAAAGACACTGGGCTAACCTCACCTGTGTTCTCTCTCTACACAGATCATGGAGCAAGAGAACTGAGCCGAGGCACATCAGAGTTCATCAGGGATGAAATCTCTGTCAAGGATTTGTGTGGCAGAGGGGCTTACCAGAATAACAACACAGAATCTCTTCTAGGAATAATATAAGAACAAATGAGATAATTTCCAGAAGTGGCCTGGAGTTTTTCCGGAAGAAGGTGCTGTGACAATTGAAGGTACCTAAACTACTAGTGGGTCTATGTTTGTGGAAAGCAAACTGAAATTTCTGTTAACTAACAAGGGCAACTGTATCAGGACAAAAAATAAGACAGAAGAGTGACTTCCTTCCTCTTTGCTAGTTTGTTCCTCCAAAGGGTAAACACTTTGAGACATTGCAGAGATGACACCTTGGGCAATGGAATAACTCTGGAGGCTATTGTTAAATAAGAGAGACTAACACAGTTTTTTAATTTCCTTTTAAGAGTGACATCTATCCTATGCAATTAGTAAATTGTCCAGGATTGTATTTCATTGTATCTGTTTGGTAATCATATCCATAGCTTGCTCACCCCTCTGGGGTGAAGGACATCTAAATATGTAGTTAGCATTTGGCTGCAAGCTGGCTTTTGTACTAGCCAAGTTTTTGAAGCAACAAAGGAGTATTTTTTGGTATATCAGCTGCAACTAATTAGAAGAGCTGTTGAAATTATCTTAGTCAAGGAAGATGTTTGATGTGTGTAACAAGCAGCAGAGATTGTTTGGCAAAGCTGAGCCATCCATCAAGTGCCATGGCTAGATCTGTCTCTGTGCACTGTACCATTCTCAGTGTCAGCTTTGCTCTCAGAATGGTGCCCCTTCTGGTTATAAGTTAACTCAAGTAATGCCTTGTATCATACCCCCAAGCAATTAGGGCCTGAGGACAGAGATGGCTGTCTCCTTCTCAGTCTCTCTCTTAGGAGTGAAGAAAGCCTTTAGCAGATTAGCTCACCTTTTGTGTGGCCAGAATTGGAGGACATGCCTATTCCTTAAATAATGATTGGAAGGGGCCTGGAGGAGATGTCTAGAATGGAATGGATGTTAGGGTGTTGAATACACAGTTAACTTCAGTTTGCCCACACACAATAGAACAATTCAGAAGCTTATAATGCCAATGATTCATTTGTTATTCCTTAGCCGTTGTCCCTCTGAGCTGATAAGGGCAAAATCACAGGAAACATCATATCTTTAGAAGCTATTTATTATTCGCAAAGTAAAAATTGTTCGGAAGAGATGAGCTCCTGTTTCCATACTCAGCTATTTTTTTGAGACATGACATTGAGTCTAGGTAGAGAAAGGTAGAAATAGATTCTCTTATTAGATAGGCCTAACAAATCAATAAAATAAGATGTATTATCATATGGATAATCATGTTTTTGGCTAGTAGTAAAGAAAAAATGGTACAGGAAATCCAGATTTCACTTGTATCTGGCCATGACAAAATTATATTCTTTTTTTTTTTTTTTTAAAAGATTTATTTATTTATTTATTATTTATTTATACAAGCACTGGGTACAGTCAGAAGCGCGGGAGGGTGAGAGAATTCACCAGAGCCAGAGCAGGGAGCAGAGCAGGCAGAAGGACCGAAGTACACTGCTGAGGGGAGCAGCGGGCAGCAGGAGAGGTCTGCGCGCCATGTGGGACCCTCCTCCAGTGGCCGGGGAGCAGCCAGGGATCGAACCGGCGCTGCACAGGCCGCTTGCAGCTTCGCAGCCCAGCGCTCAACCGCTGCGCCACTGGGGAGGCCCACAAAATTATATTCTTGCTGTAGAGTTACTTTCACAGCAGATTTATTTACACCAATTGCTGAATTCCTTGAAACCACACTGAGACAGAGAGGTACATGATATAGAAGAAGCTAGTCTATACTTTTAATTTACCTTTATGATAGTTCCAAAGTGCTTAACATGCATGTGAACTTGTTTGTGTTATCTTTAGGATTTGCGTTTGTTATTAATTGATCCCTGTTCATTTTTGTCTTCTGCATTAAAAAAAGGTGAGGACTACACAGCTCTATTTATTAGGTTGATCCACCCTATTCTAACATGTGGCTCTATACATGACAACCTCTCAATAAGTAGCTAACTTATCCTAATTTAACTTCAGAAAACATGAACTAAAATCTTTGCATTTTGCCTGGTGGGTCTCAGGCCATTTCCTGAACTACATGGGTTCAAATCCTGGCTCGGTAACTTACTGTGTTTATAATTTGAACAAGCATATGTGAGCCTTCCTACAGCTAGGTTTTTCAGTCTGTAAAATAGGAATCATATTAGCAAACTCATAAGATTATAATGGCAATTAAATGAGTTAGTATGTATATATTATATGACATAAAAATCAGAGACAGTAATTATTCAACAGAATTTTAGTATTTTATCTTCAATACCATCTGGTTAGGTAGGAACACCAACCAGATATAATTCAAAATTCTTTTGAAGTATGGAAAACAATATTTAATTTTGCCTTAGATCTTCAGTTGTTATTATTATAATATGCTGAATGTTCTGTGGATGCCTTTGTTAGAAGGGATGGTCATCTCTGTTACCTGAGGATATAGTAAATGCTAGACTGTCATTAACCTACAATGAAGCTTCCTTTGGAAAATATTGATAACTTCCTACAAAGGAAGGCTAGTTAATTGGTCCATCTTGTCTTCTAGATTATGCCCTTCCCACTACAGCCTCTTTTGTTGATACCAAGAAAACAGCATCCTTTCCTCAGTAATGACACAGTCTTTTTGTGACAACTCACTCTCTCATCATCAAGGACATGAAAATACATTGTGAATTTTTTTCCCCTGCTCTCTCAAGTTGTAATGACACAAAGCAGCTTTCTATTCTTGAAGATGGCAAATTTATAGCCTTGGACATAATTTCCATGGTAACAGACCACAACTAATCAATTTTGTCTGTATATTACCGTAAAAATATCAGTTATAAAGAGAAAGATGCTATTGATATTAACAGGTTACAGACCAATACAATTTGCCAAACTGTTTGCTATTCTGGAAATCAGAAAAATATTAAAACCCACAGGCTATGTAACTAATGGAAAAAATATTTTTGTCTGACTTAGTAATATCACAGCATATTCCAAATATGTATTATGCCATACAATGATTATTAGTTGTATATTGATTGTATGGTTAGTTTTATATGATTTCAGATGATTATGTTAGTATCATAGCATAGCATATGTGACCCAGGAAATCTCAAATGCACTATACAGATCTATTTTTATACTTATTTTTTTTTGCAGCTTATAGCTTTAAGATCAAATAACATAATAGTATGATTCAAGATGAAAATGTCAACTATAATAGTTCCAGTCAAGAATAGAATGTGTGGAAAATATTTTGCTTGAGAGCCACAATTAGTGTTTGTCAGTTGATATTACATTGAAGATTACTTAGCTTCTCTGTTCCTTATTTATTTTAAAGGCAAGGAGTTGGACTAATTGTCCAATCTGGTATATGCCTTTTAATTAGCATCTTAAAATTCCTCTTCTGGCATCTATGTAACTGTTATGACTTCATTGTTTAATATCCTCTGTGTCCCTCTCCTTAAAAATTAGTAGTCACAGTAATCCTGCCTCTTCATCTTTCCAGTTATTTCCTAGACAATGTAATGCATATTGTTAGCTTCGGTTTCAACCACTAACTTTTGAATCGACATTTGCCCAGCTCAGACGGCTTCCTGAGTCTCAGATCCATATTTTAATTACATGCCCAGTTGTCTCATAGGCATTTTGAACTAAATAAGTCACAAACAGAATTTATTATCTTGCCCTACTTTTTTTTTTCACTTTTCTCCTGAGTTAATGACAACTTGTGGCTTAAGCCAGAAGCCTGAGAATGAACTTAGCCCTATAACTCTTTCACTTCACATTTCAAGTCACTCACAAAATCTCACTGATCTCTCCTCTACTTGTGTCTTGAATACACACTTCTGGTCACAGTTTGTTTTCTCCCTAACTTACTGATGGCTTACTATCTTCTGAGCACTGTGCTTACCCTCTAGGTGCATTTTCTCATTGAAATGTCACATTAACTCTGTGAAGTATGTGCGATCATTGCTATCATTATCTGCATGATACAGATAGGGAACCTGAAGATTATGAAAAATTGTCCAAGGTCACAGACAGAATATAGCAGAGCCAGGGCTTGGATTTGTTTCTGGTTGCCAAGTTCATGTCCTTATATAGAGCTGTAATCAGATCCTCCTGTCCTCTCCTTTAGACTTCTGGTGTCCATTTGCTTTCTTCTAGGGCAGCTGTTTTCAAAGTGTGGTTTGTGAACAACTGGGGATTCCTGAGTTCTTCCCAGAAGGATGGGTGGGGAGGGGTGTGGGGAGGGCCAGAGTGTTGAGGTTTAAACTATTCCCTAATAATACCGAGATGTCAACTGCTGCTTTATACTGTTTTGGCATTTGCATTGATAATGAAAAAGTCATGGGGTCAAACTGCTTATGACTTAGCAGAAGTCCAGGTAGCAGCATCAAACTGTAGTGAGTCATTGTTTTTTCATCACCATACACTTCAAGTAAGAATAAAAAATCAGTTCACATAAGAAAAATTTTTGATAGCAAACAAGTAAATATCTATTTTGCTAGACTTGACTCTAACAAGCTTATATTTTTAATATTCTGTATGATAAAATGGGAAGACTATATAAAGCATTTCTGCAGCATATTGAAAGAGCCTGTTATCTTAAGGAAAAACACTTATGTGAGTCAAGAACTGAATAAACCACTTTTTTTTTTTTACTTGGAATACCATTTTCGTTTGAAAGAAGAACTGACAAATTATGGTTATTCAGATTCGGGTATTTGGCAGATATTTTCTTAGAAATTCACAAAAGAAAAGCCTGTCACTTCAGGAAAAGCAAATGCCAGCATTTGTTGTCAGTGTTTAACATGGAGCTTTTACATGGAAATTGGAATTTTGGAAAACTTTTACCTGCCCCTGGGAGCTTGACAGTCTCCCAATATATATTAACTTTTCTCATGAAACTAGTATTGATGCTAATGGATTTTTGAATGTTACATAATAAAATTTATTGACACTCAGAAAATCTGCATAACAATAGACATTTTCCAAATGATCCTTACATGATGGTGCAAAATCCATCCAAAGGGCAAAATCAACAAATGTTCATGATATAGTTTTAGATTCCATACTGAAACCAATTTAGGAAGTTCTCAGTTGTAGTGTTTTTGGTGTATAGCAAGAACATTCACACTTACCTGAAAAGGCAATTAAAATATACTCTCATTTTTTCAGCTAGACATACACACACAGATACATACACACAGGATTTTCTTCCTGTATTTCAGTGAAAACAACATATCTACACAGATTGAACTCAGAACTGCACAGGAGAATCCAGCTATATTTCATTAAACCAGATAGTATATTTATCCAAATGAAAATCAAATTCATTTTTCTTACCCAATTCTTTCATTTGGGAAAATATCATTATTTTCATTAAAAATCTGTCCTGTATGCAAATCTATCTTGTATATTCATTTAAAAGAGCTTATTAAGATAATAAAAGTTTTCAAATGTTCTGTTTTGATTTTTGATGGTAAATATGAATAGATAAAATCCTCCCTCATTAACAAAGTCTCTTTGAAGGTCATCAATAGTGTTAGGAGTTTAAAGGGATCTGAAAACCAAAACACTTGTAAACTATTGCTCTAGATCTTTCTTTGTCTCCCCTTTATGCTGCCATCAGCTTTTTAATCTTCAGCTTAATCATGCCACTCCCCATTCATGGTTTACCTTAGAGTACTATAAAAGTCTTTCAGTGATCTATATCCTGCCTAACTTTCCAGTACTTTCTCTTATCATGTTCTTTTGGATATGGTTGGTCTTCAGCCATATCCTACTGCTTATACTTCCTCCCAAACTCTTCCTTGTTCTTTGTTATTTCTGGGCCCATGCACACGCTGTCTCCCTACTTAGTATGATGTCACTACTCATTTGCCTTAGCAATACTCCCTCAACTACCATTACCAAAACTAGTTCATCAAATCCCAACTAGTCTTGAAAATTTACTCCAATAACACTTTCTCAAGAAAACTTCCCTAAACATTCCACTCCTCCCTTCCCTGGGAAGAATAAATTGCTTCCTTTTATAGACCTTAGACAGTAACCAGTAACCAGTTATATATAACCAATTATATATAATTATAATTATTTATATAAAAATCTGTTTCTCCCACTAGGATGTCAGCTCCATAAGAGTAGGACCATGAACGCCCATCAATTGTGTTGAGACACAGTCGTACCTCAAAAAATATTTCTTGAATAAATAATCTTGATGCCCCTTTTTCAAATTCTGTAGCTTATCTCATTAATAGGGTATTTTAATCACAGTCTTTTTTTTTTAACAGAGGGATACAATTGTTTTACTTACACTCATACATTTACACATTTAGACACTTTGGTTTTTAATCAAATACATCATCTCCTGGGATCTTTTTTGTCCTTGAGAGGACAGTTCTGGAGAAAATTTGGCATATTAAATTTGATGTATTTAATAAATTATTATGCACATATTTTCATTAATAATTTATATTCCACACCAAGACATCTGGGAAAATTAATTTTTAAACATCTGCTCTAATAGGAATATAAAATTATATAAGAGCTATGTATAATGAGCTCACAGAGAACAAGAAAGAGAGAAAAAATTAAAATAGAACTGCCAAAGACTATGAGAGGTTTCTAAACAGCAAAGCTGCTAGTAAAGCCAAGAGAAGATCTGCTCACTGTAATTTGTAATGTTTTAGCCTATCCAAATATTGGGTGAACGCTAGTGTCCTCTGCAGAGGAAAAGCTGAGAGTGAAATTGGCCTGGCTGCTCAGGATTTGGAGACAACAGGACAACAGCATTGGGATTTCAGAGAGACTTCACTTTTTTAAAAAAAAATCTATTATATATATATTTTACATCATTCTTCATTTTTGTACAACATATGCTTTCGCCTCTCAGGTGTAGTCCCCATAGAGTTCCCACCAGCAATTCACCTGTGCACCATCACCATAGCCCCTTGTGCTCTTCCCTCCTCTGTTTTGATCCCTCTCCTTCCCCATCCCCTGCAGAATGTCTCTGATTTATAGTTGCCTATTGATTTTGGTGTTTAATTTATTATGATATTTTCCCCCTGATCCCAATTGGTTCCCCTATATTCCTCCTGTAAGTGAAACCATCCAATATTTTTCTTTTTTTTTTTTCTGGCTTATTTCCTTGAGCATAATCCCATCCAGCTCCATCCGTATTGCTGTGAATGACATGAGTTTATTCTTTTTGATTGCTGAGTAATATTCCATTGTGTATATATACAACCTCTTCTTGATTCAGTCATCTGTTTTTGGGTATGTGAGTTGTTTCCATATCTTGCCTATTGTAAATAGTGCTGCAATAAATATAGGGGTGCAGGTATCCTGTTGAAGTAATGTTTTTGTGTTCTTTGGGTAGATTCCTAGAAGTGGAATTGCTGGGTCATATGGTAGCTCCATTTTTAGTAGTTTGAGGAACCTCCATACAGCTTTCCATAGTGGTTGGACCAGTTTGCATTCACACCAGCAGTTCTTCACTTCTTTTTGATTAAAACTCAAATTGCTTATTCTAGATATTAGTAAGTGAACAAGAAGTTAAAGCACACGTCTTTTCAAATAAATTTTCATTGCTTTGTGATGGTACCTTGTTCCATGTCCTCTAAGAGAAGTCAGAGGACTCTGTAAAGATTATTGAAAGCTTCCCACATTAGATAATTTAAGTTAATTTCATTCAAAATTTAGGATTCAGGAGACTCCAGTTAAATGTGTTCAATTAGTTATTTCTTTGGTGCAAAGTGTTGCCACGTATGATGAGATATGTCAAAGGCATTGAGGCTAAGAAAGGTTAAATGACACAAGCAAACTCCTGGTGACAAATTTAGTGCTAACCTAGATCTCCGATTCCTGTTGCTCCATGTTTTTTGTAAATAAAGAACCAAAAATCTGTTCTATTAAATTTTCAAATACAAAAACAACCCTTCTTCCCCCCCCCCCTAAGAAAGCAACCATGTTTCTTAAGTTATTTTTCATGCTGTTTCATTACATTTAACACACTTGGGAAGAATCTTAGTCATTCAATTCATGCCAGGCAATGAGAAACAGGTGAATTACAAATTCCTGGTTAAGACTTAGTTAATATGCAAACTCTTTCCACACTCAAAAGATTAAAAGTTGTGACCATTCCACACAGCCTAGAGCTGGATAGACTCTGTGACTGTTGAAATTAACAGAAAATGGCTGAAAACATTAATTCTACTTTGTGCCATCTGCCATGAATATAGAAAGCACAAAATAAATTGCTGATTGACTTTTTAGTGAAATCAAATAATCTTACATTTTCTGATTCATATGCCACTTGATGGAGTAAAAACAAAACAAAAGAGCAGTCCCACCACAAATCAGATGTTTTTTTCCTCAGAATTAGAAGGAAAAGTGGAATAATATTTTGACAAATCTGAAAATTTATAACTTATTTAGAATATATCTTCAAAATAGCAGGAAATATAAGTAGTAATTCAATTTATACCTGTACAACTACTAAAAATTCTTTTTTGACATTGGAATAGGTCAGGAAATCAGTATTTCAGATATGAACTAAAAACAATAATAATAACCTATATCTTTTTTTGTGCTACTGTAAATCTAGAGATTCTATTTGCCTATAAGCTCAGTATACCCAAGTGACTATCTGCTAAGAATTAGAAGGCCCTTTAGGGATCAAATGCTATGTGGACTAGGCTAAGTGTAGGGGTGAAGTGGGTGGATGTTTGGGGGTAAGGAAATGTTACAGATGACTTTGATGATTTCTCTGATGCTGTGTTTGCAGATCATTCTGCAAAATGACTGATGTATTCATCATATTTTATTGTTATTTTTTTCTATTTTCTATCTTGATTTTTAACTGTGATTTTTTGGCACAATGCAAAAGAAAAAACTGTTAGCTTATGTTTAAAAATTTATGTAGCTGATTTCCTGTATTTTTGACAGTTTTGTCACATTTCCCACAGAGAGATTTTTTTTTCCTTCCCCTGGGAAACTGAACAGGCCACTCCACATGCCTGCCTTCTCTCCTTCCATCTCTCAACCAGGTGCGAGACATATGTGAATGTGCCCCTGTACTCTGCAGTGCTCAGCCTGTTCCTGCATTCTGTGGTCAGATGTGGTACCAGTAAGTCAAGACCTTATGTAGAGGAGAGTGGCTTGAATTATGAGGATGCTTGAAGCCACAAGAGAGGAAATAGCTAGAGCAACTGAAGAAATTAGGTTATGGTAGCCGACACAAACAATGTTTAATAATCCCAGAAGCTATTCTAGACACTGAAAAATCAAATTTTGACAATTAAAGACAGACAAAATAAAAACAAACCCTTGGATTCTGACAACATAACTGAGGTTACCAGAGGGGAATGGCATGGTGGTAGGTCCATAGGCAAGAGGGAGTCCAAAGGGCAGCAATGGGGCTCATTGGTACTTAGTGGCAGGAGTGTTTGGGATTCATACACTTGAAGGATGTGAACCTCTACTTCTAAAATGTAGTCAGTGTTGTAAACCAGATTAACTCAATTAAAAAAAAAAAAGCCTGTCTGAAGCCCTATTTTTGGAACCTTATATACATTATCTCATTTTGTCCTCAAAATAACCCAGTGAGTGAGCATTGTAATCCCATTTTATATACAAAAATAAAATGTATACACTGTGTAACAAATATCAAAATAGAAAATAGAAATCATAACAACAAAATAGAATGACTACATCAGTCATCTTGTAGAATGATTTACGGTCACAGCATCCGACATTAATTTAAATTAGCACATTTATACCTTAAAATGACTGGTGAGTTTAGTACTCATATTATCCCCATTTTATAGACTGAGACTGAAGCACTGAGGTTATATTTTACAAAGCCATGCATCTCATAAGTAGCAGAACCAGGGCTTAAGGCTGAGGGAGTTTAGTTATATAAATGATGATTTTACCCACTATGTTACATGGAAGATTCAGGAAGAATACCAAAATTGTTTTGGAATATAGCTGAAAAGTAGCAGACAGGGAAAGAAGAAAAATATATTATGTATTGCCTTAGAAGAAACAAAGGTGAAGAGCTAAAAGGAAACAGTTTTGAGTTCCCTGACATTGTTGATGGTTAGACCTTGTTGGGAGAACCAGTGATGGACAGTGGTTGGAGAGAAAAAAAAGTGGATCCCTTAAGCACATTTATTGAGTATGCTATAATAATGTCTCAGAACAGACTTGTGATACATTTATAAAGGTGGCCTGCTGAAAATTAGATTGAATGATAATGTTCCAATTTAAAATTTCTAGTGCAGCACCAAGAGTACTACTTAATATTTATACTTTTATTTATTTTTATTCTTTTAATACATATAAATATTTTATTTTTAAATTATTATTTCTTTTTTCCTGAAGTAACACTGCATTATAATATTATATAAGACTCAGGTTGAATCACTGAAAATCAATATACCTATGTACTACATTAACTTCACTTCTAAAAGTAAAAAAAAAAAATGACTGACAGAAACAAGAAACTTTTTAATCCCTCTCTATTATTTGTTTCCCTAGCTCATGCATTTTTAAAAAAATTTTGTTGTAGGCAATTCTTATGCAAGAAGCTAAACGTAATTAAATGTGCAGGATGAAAAGATGGCACAGGCACTGCTGGTACCCCCAGGACCCGAAAGCTTCCGCTTTTTCACTAGAGAATCCCTTGCTGCTATCGAAAAACGTGCTGCAGAAGAGAAAGCCAAGAAGCCCAAGAAAGAACAAGACAATGATGATGAGAATAAACCAAAGCCCAACAGTGACTTGGAAGCTGGGAAGAACCTTCCATTTATCTATGGAGACATCCCTCCAGAGATGGTGTCAGAGCCGCTGGAGGACCTGGACCCGTACTATATCAGTAAGAAAGTGAGTTATGACTTTACACTGTGAATATGTCTTTAATTAAACCCTCAACTTTAATATACTTTACTCAGGCTCATATACATATACTGAACCATGACATTTCTACTGTTAAAGATTTTATAATACTTTTTTTATTTCCACTTACTTTTAAGAACAATGTAAGCAGAATAAACAGAAACATTTATAAGTAAGTCGTTTGGCTAAAGTGCAAAGACATGAAAAGATGAATAATTTCTGTAATTTCATGTAGTTGATATAGTCATAATTAAAATTGATGTCAATAAAGCAAAATAAGTGTTGTTGCTGACATATTTAAGCATGTGGTGGACAATAATAATAACAGTGCAAAAGAAACATTATGGGTAGATGTACTTATTTTTTAATTTTTATTTGGATTTATGTTTTGTATGTTAGTGGGTTATAACTAATGTTTCACTTAACATTCTCCCATGGGAAGATAATACATTGAGAAACATGGAAACATGTTTACCAAGATATATATATATATATATATTTTTTTTTTTTTTTGGTCCACTAATATGGAGTATGATGGGGGAACTTCTCTTAACCATATTTAACTTGTAACAGGCTGGAGTCTAAAACACTTGCATACTAACAAACCATCACTCTGAGAAGAAAGAAGGTCAAGAATAGGAAGCCAAAAACCTCAAATTTTTTCCATATATATATATATATATATATGACTTAAATCTATAGTTATGATTCTGTTTTTCTAACATTAGGATAATCACATAATTCTGCCAAAATTAGCTAATATTTATGGTTAAGCCAACTGTGCAGTATGTTATGGGAAATAGTTTAAAGGTTTATTTTTATTTATTTATGAATACAAGAATTGGGATGTAGGCCAGTGGTGTGGGGTGTGAGGATTCACCAGAGACAGAGTGGGAAGCAGAACAGGAGGATCTACTGAAATACATTGCTGATGGGAGCAGTGGGTGAGACAGGAGAGGTCTGCTTCGCCATGTGGGTTACTCCCTGGCCAGGGATTGAATTCATGTTGCAGGGTTGGCTATAGCTTGATAGTGCTGAGACTTTACCCTTTGCACCACCAGGGAGGCCCCTGAAAATATTTTAAAGGAGTGATAGATTCTACTTTAGATAATGGAGTATTTTGGCATCTTGAAAACACACTTTATATTGATCAATATTTCACATTTACAAGTATTAAAAAAGTCTATATAGAAAGTGAAGATTAATATCACCACAGTTGATGAATTATGGATTTAAAGAAGATATGAAATGCCTTAATTAGTCAAAACCAGCCCCCTTAAAAGGAAAAGCTAAAGAAATTTCATTCTTCAAGTAGTAGACAATTTAACTACAAGATCAGTGAAAGCTAAAGGAAATGACAATGAACCATTCAGCATGGAACTTGCCCACTACTCTAAAGGACTTCTTAAACTTGAACGTACATACAAATCAGCTGATAATCTTGTCAGTATACAGATTCTGGCTTCAAAGACGTGGAGTGAGGCCAGAGATCCTGCTCTTACAAGCCCTCCAATGAGACTCAAGCTATTAATACATAGGCCACATGTTAAATAGCAAGCTTTTAAAATACCATTGAAAGCAAATTTAAATAGTCACACAGGCCCTTTTTCTTTTTAGACAGTTTCATGAAAGGTGGCATTTAATATACAGTGATGTACTTCTAAAAATAAATTATTCTGGTACTTTACCATAGAATTAATCAAGAAAAATTTGAAATTTAGTAACTCTTATCACACACAATGAGAGTGAGACATTCCCCATGGGAAAAAAAATCTCTGAGAACTAGTGATTGAAACTATTTGAAAAGATGCTTTCAAGAGATGCAGGTATGGCATCATTAAAATTATTTGTTCCTTAAAGAAAGGGAGTATTTTTAAGAAAAGGAATTGGTAAGGGTGGGGAGGGGGGAGATAATAATAGAAAAAAAAACATTAGCATTTCTCAGGAAAGACAGATCTGTTGTATTTGCCCTGAAAGCATTTTCTTCTCAAAATCAAGTCCATTTCATTGTAGAGAGGCTACACTGGGCTACCTAAAAGAAATGTCATTTAACACTCTACACCATTTAATGACACTGGCTTGTCTGAACTTCATCTTCAACAAAGATCTTTCTGCTTATGATTTGTCTTCCCATAAATCTTCTTAAAATGAAAGAATGTTCTGGTTATGCCACTACAATTATTTCAGTTCATGTGATAGTAATATATATCATTGTAAATAAATAATTGGCATTCTGAGTTTATATGTCAGACCATTAGGTCTGGTTAATGTGAATCTGCCACTGAGAAACAAAATTGTTTTTTTGTGCTAGCAAAGTCAGATATCTTATTTCCCTGTCTGAGAACCAGACTTGGACCCTGATTTGTTCACAGTGGTTCTGACCCATCTTGGGAGATGTCCAGACAGCTATCTTCCTGGAGCCTGCACTGCTCTCCTTCATGAAATTGCCTATACAGATTAGATGCAGTTGTTATTAAAGAAAAAGGTAGCTTGTGATTCTTAGTAAAGGAGCTAAGGAAGACTTTCTGAAGTTTAAAAATGCGACGTGAGGCATGTGTTAACTGCATGAAATAATGCAGGTAAAAAGTCATTTTAAAACTATAAAGCATTAGCTGTTTGCCTCTAATAATCAATGATACATTGTATACATCTAGTTTAATGAGATAAGTAACAAAATGTATTTTAATAGCATTTAAATTGACCAAATAATAACTTTAAAATAGTGACAGTGATATGATGATGATAACAATAATAGGTAAATGGTGGATTCAGGATTTGTACCCTGGCAGTTGGGCTGAAGAGTCAGAAATCTTAACTACTATGTGAAAGTATATGTGGTATTTATTACTATAATAAAAGAAAGTGTTTAAAACGTTGTACAATTTTTGAATTCTCCATTGCTTTGATTCTACTCAGAGAGGTAATTTTTATTCTTGTCTCAAGTAGTATAAATTTTAGTGAATGTAAAAGATACGCTTTTACCTGGGTGAAAGAAGCAAGCAGCATTCTAGAATGAACACTGACAAATTTCACGTACTTGGAGCTACAACACTCATTGCCTTTGTAGCAACATGTAGTACTGCTGCTTTTTTAAAATCACATCATCACTTATTACTTGGATATCAGATTTTTGAATTTATCCTTCCTCCAATCACCTGTCATCCTCTCCAGTAATTTCCAGTTTAGGTATATCACCTCTCAATAACATCAGAGCTCCAATTTTCACATGTCTTTCTAATAATTCTTCCACTATATAGGACATTAGTATTTTAATACTCATTTCTCAGAGCTCAAGGTTTTCTTTGTGCCAGGTATTGCTCCCCATAAATAAACATGAATTGTTTTCTTAAGGTCTGCTGTGTTATAGAATCTATAAATTCAGTGATGATGCCCTTATCCTATCATTTTCAACCTTACTAGGAAAACAAAGGCTAATCTTGCAGCAGAGGCAGAGGTGCCATGTTAAAGGGATAGTTCACTCCTATTCATTCTATTTTGGGAGATTTTTCAACATAAAATCCTCTCCTAAAGTTACAAGTGGCCAATGATTTTTTTCAGGGAAATTGTTTCAAAAAAGCATTAGCAAGGGCACTTTAAATTATAGTTTATTTTTACAGTTACTACTGTCACTGAATGCCTAAATGGATCTAGATTGTTTGACTATCTTATTAAATGATCTGATCTTGAGAATTCAAGAAACTGGTGTAATGCATTTGTGCTTCAAGAGCAGTCTTCCCAAGTACCTGTGGATAACCTCACTGCTAGTAAAGAGCTGTTTGCTTGACTTTTGTGTGGATGTGTTCAAATTTATAGAGTGCAGTTCACTGAAAATAGTTGGTTAGATAATAGTCGGCTTCATGGTCTTGATACAAAAGGACAATGTTCAGATAAATTGTTTTCTCTGCCCTTTATACACTCACAATATAAATATTTCTGTCTACCTATTCAAATAGATCATGTTGTCAGGGAGCATGAGTGTATAGGGTACAGCCCTTAGTTAAAGGGTAAAAACATATATTATTATGTAAACTCTGTATAGATGTCTCAAAGGTAAGTGACTAAAAGGTAAAATCACATTTAATTAAAACAAGTATTTAATTGCAAATCACTATATTAAATACTGTGAAAGAATAGAGAAAAAGTAGATTTACAGGCTCTTTGTGCTCAATGGGTGATAACAATTTCTAACCTAGTCCTCCATGCAATAAATTCTACCTGTAACTCTCTGTTTACATAATTACAAGCAATATGCCAACATGCGAATTAATATACCAAGATTTATTGGTAAAGGGAAACAACTAGGGTGTGACCAAAAGTCAGTGTGATTTACCTGGAAATACATGCAAAGGGAGGTGATTTTGAAAGCTGATCACATTTCCATAATGTAGAGATTTTCAACTTTGCCTAAGCAGGTGCAGATGCAGATGCATCTTATTAAAATCACCTAAGGAAAGTTTTTTTTTTTTTTTTATAAATTTTATTGTTATATTCCCCATACAATTGCAGCCCCCCATTCTGACCCCAATCCCTCCCCTCCCGCCCCCGCCCCCCTAAAAGTGTCTCTGGTTCATAGTTTTTTGTTGATTTTGATTTTCACTTTCTTATAGTTATTCATTTTCCTGGTCCATTATTTAAGTTTTCTAGATTCCTGCTATGAGTGAGACCATCCGGTATTTTTCTTTTTCTTTTTGGCTTATTTCGCTGAGCATGATCCCTTCCAGCGCCATCCATGTTGCAGCAAATTGCATGTGTTTATCTTTTTTGAATGCTGAGTAATATTCCATGGTATATATGTACCACATCTTCTTGATCCAGTCATCTATTTTTGGGCATTTGGGTTGTTTCCAAAGCTTAGCTATTGTAAACAGTGCTGCTATAAACATAGGGGTGCAGGTGTTCTTTGGAATTGATGTTTCTGTGTCCTTTGGGTAAATACCTAGGAGTGGAATTGCTGGGTCATATGGAAGCTCTATGTTTAGTAGGTCCAGAAATCTCCACACAGCTTTCCACAGTGGTTGGACCAGTTTGCACTCCCACCAACAGTGCAGAAGAGTTCCTTTTTCTCCACACCCTCGCCAACATTTGTTGTTGCTAGTTTTTTTAATATGTGCCATTCTCACTGGTGTAAGATGGTATCTCATGGTAGTTTTGATTTGCATTTCCCTGATGACAAGTGATGTTGAACATTTTTTCATATGCCTGTTGGCCATTTGCATTTCCTCTTCAGAGAAGTTTCTTTTAAGCTCTTCTGCCCATTTTTTGACTGGATTATTTTCTTTGTTGTTGTTGAGTCTCATCAGCTCTTTGCAGATTTTTGTGATCAGTCCTTTATCATTAGTGTTGGGTGCAAAAATGTTCTCCCAGTTGGTGGGGTTTCTCTTTGTTTTTGTTATTGTCTCTTTTGCTGTGCAAAAGCTCTTTAATTTGATGTAGTCCCAGCTGTTTATCTTTGCCTTCACTATCACTGCTTTGGGTGATGTGTCTGTAAAGATGTCTTTGATGTGCAAATCACGTAGTGTTTCGCCTATATTTCCTTCTATATATTTTATGGTTTCAGGTCTTATGTCTAGTTCTTTAATCCATTTTGAGTTGATTTTTGTGTATGGTGTGAGGTGGTGGTCAAGCTTCATTCTTTTGCATGTAGCGACCCAGTTTTCCCAGCACCATTTATTGAACAAACTTTCTTTGCTCCAATGCATATTCTTTGCTCCTTTGTCAAAGATTAGTTGACCATAAATCTGTGGGTTTATTTCTGGATTTTCTATTCGATTCCATTGGTCTGTATGTCTGTTCTTGTTCCAATACCATGCAGTTTTGATGATTATGGCTTTGTAGTATAGTTTGAAGTCTGGGAGTCTGATGCCTCCATTCCCTTCTTTTTTTTTCAGGAGAGCTTTGGCTATTCGGGGTTTTTTGTGATTCCATATGAATTTCATCAATAATTGTTCTATTTCTTTGAAGAATGACATTGAAATTTTGATTGGAATAGCATTGAATCTGTATATTGCTTTTGGAAGGATGGCCATTTTAATAATGTTTATTCTTCCAATCCATGAGCAGGGGATGTCTCTCCATTTCTTTGTGTCTTCTTCTATTTCTTTTAACAGTGTTTTATAGTTTTCTTTGTATAGGTCCTTTACCTCTTTTGTTAGATTTATTCCACAAATATTTGATTTTTTTTGTTTCAATAACAAAAGGGATGGTCTTTTTGATTTCTTCTTCTTCAGATTTATTGTTTGTGTATAGGAAGGCTACTGACTTTTGCGTGTTGATTTTGTATCCTGCCACTTTACTGAACTGATTGATGAGTTGAATTAGCTTTTCTGTGGAGTTTTTGGGGTTCTCTATGTATAATATCATATCGTCTGCAAATAGTGATAGTTTGACTTCTTCTTTTCCTATTTGGATTCCTTGGATGTCTTTCTCTTGTCTTATTGCCCTGGCTAGGACTTCCAGTATTATATTGAAAAGCAATGGTGAGAGTGGACATCCTTGTCTTGTTCCAGATCTTAATGGAATTGCTTTCAGCTTTTCACCATTGAGAATGATACTGGCTGTTGGCTTGTCATAGATGGCCTTTATGATGTTGAGGTATGTTCCTTGTATCCCAAGAACTTCAAGGGCTTTTATCATGAATGGGTGTTGCACTTTGTCGAAAGCTTTCTCAGCATCTATTGATATTATCATATGGTTTTTATATTTCTTTTTGTTGATGTGTTGGATAACGTTGATTGATTTTCGGATGTTAAACCATCCTTGTGCCCCTGGAATGAATCCAACTTGGTCGTGGTGAATTATCTTATGGATACATTGTTGGATTCTGATAGCTAAAATTTTATTGAGGATTTTTGCATCAGTGTTCATTAGGGAGATTGGCCTGTAGTTTTCCTTTTTTGTGTTGTCCTTGTTCGGTTTTGGTATTAGTGTAATGTTGGCTTCATAGAACGTGTTTGGTATTGTCCCTTCCTTCTCAATTTTTTGGAAGAGTTTGTGAAGGATAGGCACTAATTCGTCTCTGAATGTTTGGTAGAATTCATTTGTAAATCCATCAGGTCCTGGGCTTTTGTTTTTGGGGAGGTTTTTGATTACCATTTCAATTTCGCTAATTGTAATTGGTCTGTTTAGGTGTTCTATTTCTTCTTTATCTAGCTTTGGGTGATTGTAGAGTTGTAGGAATTTGTCCATCTCCTCTAGATTGTTAAACTTGTTTCCATATAACTGTTCATAGTGGTTACTGATTATTCTTTTGATTTCTGCTGTGTCCGTTGTGATTTCTCCTCTTTCATTGATGATCCTGTTTATTTGTGCTTTCTCCCTTTTTTCCTTTGTGAGCCTGGCTAGGGGTTTGTCTATTTTATTGATTTTTTCAAAGAACCAGCTCTTGGTTTCATTGATCTTTTGGATTGTTTTTTTAGTTTCAATTTCATTTATTTCTGCTTTGGTTTTTATTTCTTCTTTTCTTCTACTGGTTTTGGGGTTTTCTTGTTGTTCTTTTTCTAGATCTTTGAGCTTCGAGATTAGGTTGTTTCTTTGCGTTCTTTCTTGTTTCTTGATGTGAGCTTCTATTGCTATATATTTTCCTCTTATTACTGCTTTTGCTGCATCCCATACATTTAGGATATTGGTGTCCTCCTTGTCGTTCAATTCAAAAAATTTTTTAATTTCTTCTTTGATCTCCTCATTAGTCCAATGGTCTTCCAGTAGTGTGGTTTTTAATCTCCATGAGGTAGGAAAGTTCCTTGCCTTCTTTTTATGGTTTATTTCTAGTTTGATGCCTTCATGGTCAGAAAAGATGGTTGATATGATTTCAATCTTGGTGTATCTGTTGATGTTTGTCTTGTGCCCCAGTATGTGATCGATCCTGGAGAATGATCCGTGTGCGCTTGAGAAAAATGTGTACTCCGTTTTTTTGGGGTTTAGTGTTCTATAGATGTCTGTTAAGCCCAATTGCTCTAGGTCCTTATTAGAGCTTTGGTTTCTTTACTTATTTTTTGTCTTGTTGATCTATCCATTGTTGATAGTGGTGTGTTGAAGTCTCCCACTACGTATGTGTTTTCTCTGATGTCTGTTTTCAGAGAGGACAACAGTTGTCTGATATATTTTGGTGCTCCTTCGTTTGGTGAGTATATGTTAATGAGTGTTATTTCTTCTTGAAGTATTGTCCCCTTGATCATAATGTAGTGACCATTGGGGTCTCTTTTTATCTTTTTGAGTTTGAAATCTGTTTTATCTGATATAAGTATAGCTGTTCCTGCTTTCTTTTTTGGTCCATTTGCTTGTAGGATTGTTTTCCATCCTTTAACTTTGAGCCTATTTTTATCTTTTGTAGCTAAATGTGTTTCCTGGAGACAGCAAAAGGTTGGGTTTTGTTTCTTAATCCAGGCTGCAACTCTGTGTCTTTTTATTGAAGAGTTTAGTCCATTTACATTTAGAGTTAATATTGATATGTTAACATCTGTATTTGCCATTGTGTTTGTCTTTCCTTTGATTTTATTTATTTATTCTTTTAATAACTTTTTTTTTTTTTTGGCCTTCTTTCATTGTTATTCGTCGCTCTGAGGTTCTGGCTTTAGGACTCCTTGTAGTATTTTTTGGAGTGGGGGTTTAGTTGCAATGAAATTCCGGAGTTTCTGTTTGTCTGGGAAGGTCCATATTCTTTCTTCAAAGAGGAAGGAGAGCTTTGCGGGATAGAGTATTCTTGGTTGGCATCTGTTTTCTTGGAGTCTGTTGACTATGTCCCTCCACTCTCTCCTTGCCCGTAGTGTTTCTTCGGAGAAGTCTGATGTCAGCCTGATTGGTTTTCCTTTGAATGTTATCTGTTTCTTCCCTCTTGCCAGCTTCATTATTTTTTCCTTGTCCTGGATTCTTGGGAGCTTTACTATTATGTGTCTTGCTGTATTTTTCCTTTCGTCGTGGAAGTTTGGTGTTCTTCTTGCTTCTTGTATATCAATTTTCAGCTCCTTCTTCACATTTGGGAAGTTCTCTTCAATTATCTCTTTGAATATTTTCTCTGTTCCTACATCTCTCTCCTCTCCTTCTGGTATTCCTATAACTCTTATATTTCCTTTCCTCATGGAGTCAGATAGTTCCCGAAGTCTTTCTTCGTTCTTTTTCCTTCGTACTTCTCTTTCCTTCTCTGTTTTGGTTCTTTTTATTTCTGTGTCTTCAAGATTACTTATTCGTTCTTCCATTTCATCTATTCTGCTTTCATTGCTTTTCCCAGAATTCTTTAGTTCTTCCATTAATTCTTTGATCTCCTGCATTTCTTTTACTTCCCTCTTTAGGGACTCAATTTCTTTCTTCTGACCATTGTTTTCCCTCTCTAGGGACTCAATTGCATTCTTCTGATCGTTGATTATTTTTCCCTTATCATTGTTTTCCTTTATGACTTCTGTCAGTTTTTTAATCACGGCAATTTTAAATTCTCTTTCTGGAAGGCTCAGAAATTCTTCCAAGTTATTGTCGTTGCAATCTGGGGGCTGGCTTTCTTTTTGTGGTGTGCTTTTTCTCTGGAGAGTTGCTAGGTTGCGTGTGGTTCTTCTCCTCCCTACTGTCTGTTTTCTAATTTGCCGTATGCGTTGGGACACTGTGTTGTTGGGACTTGCCGGCATCTTGGGTGGGCTTCTCTGTTCCCCTCTGGTTCTTCCAGGAGTCATCTGTCAGTTTCAAGCAGCCTTTACTGGAGAAAGGTCCCTGTTCTAAAATGCCGATGTGGGGACACACTCCCCTGTGCGCCTGGTCTGCCCCGGCGGTGGGTTCCTGCTCCCCTCTGGGCTTGGACTGCAGGCCAGAGGGGGTCTGGCGTGGGCGAACTTCCCCCGCTCACCTCTGGCTCCTGAGGAAGCCTTCTGCAGGTAGTCTTTACTGAAGAAATGTCCCTGTTCTAAAATGGTGATGTGGGACACACTCCCTGCGCTTCTGGTCTCAGGCACACTATTCTGCGCGCCTGGTCTGCCCTGGCTGTGGGTGCTCGCTCTCCCTGTGGGCTCAGACTACTTGTTCAGAAGGGGCCCGGTGTGGGCTAACTCCCCAGCTGGCCACTAGCTCCTTCAGTAGCCTGTGCTGGGGTCAAGTCGCTAGGTGGCCCCAGAGATCTCTCCTAGAGCCCTTGGGGAGCTGATTTTCCACCCCGTGGGACAGGGAGCAGAGCGGGGATGGTAGGGTACACCTCAACGGCTTTGGGGTGCTGTGTCTGCCTTGTGCCCCACCGTCGTGGGGAACCCACGCCCCTAATTTCGTGCCCCGGGTCTCAGTTCCAAAGCCCTCAGTTCCAGGACGCGGGCTGTAGCCCAGATCAGTGGCGCGGGAATGGCGCCTTTTGAATCCCGCTCCCCTGCCTGGGCGCCTTGTTCCTGCTCACTCAGGGAGGGCCTCCGCCCGGGTCTCAGTTCCAAAGCCCTCAGTTCCAGGACGCAGGCTGTAGCCCAGATCAGTGGCGCGGGAATGGCGCCTTTTGAATCCCGCTCCCCTGCCTGGGCACCTTGTTCCTGCTCACTCAGGGAGGGCCTCCGCCATCTCCCCGCAAGCCTAGGTCGCAGGCGCAGGGCCCTGGGCAGCTGCAATCGGAGCGCTGCTTTTGCGCAAGCTTACCGGGCGGCCGGGGCTGTGTGCTGGTGCTGGTCTCCTCCTGGGGGGCGGGGCTCTCTTTAATGGCACCTGGAGCTCACCTCTGGGGCGGATCCTGCAGGGTTCGCCTCAGCTCCCGTTCACGGGGTGTGGTGGCTGAAATAGTTCCTTTCCACTCACAGTCCCACTTGCTGCATCCGTTTTTCTTGTTGGGCGTTTTGGTTTGTTGTTTCCCTCGTCTCTGCCGGTCGGAGAGTGCCGCCTCTGTGGGCGGGGGAGGGGAGCAGGGTTCTGCGCTTCCCTCCCTTCTCGTCCTCTTTTATGGCAACTTTCTTCTTCGGGCAGTTTGCTGGAGTCGTCCGTTTATCTTCCGTGTCCCGGTTCTCACTGGGACCTGCCGCTTTTCCTCCCTATTAACTTTTTTTAATGGGAGATCTTACTCGCAGCGTCTCCTCACCGCCATGTTGCTCCGCCCCCTTTAAGGAAAGTTTTTAAAACACACATCTATGTGCCCATTTTCCAGATTCAGTTGGTCTGGTGTAGGAGCCAAATGTTGGTAATTTAAGTAAGTAGGATTTTAACTGTCAGGTCTGTTATGGACCTGAAATGGGAGGTTGTTAGAGGACCTTTGCAGTGCCTCCTTCTTCTAGGGTTCTATGATATCATTTTCAGAGTTGTAAAGAGAGGTTAATGATTGTGAGTGGAATTGACAAGCGGGGTTGAATTAGCTGGAGCAGAGATGCCTTAGTAGGAAACAAAGAATAGATGATCCTAGAGAGTGTTAGTATGTAATCATTGGGTGGCACAGCTTAAATGCTAACTTGATGATTATAGGTTTCAGATCATAGGTTTTTAGCTATGGAATGCCCTTTGAAAGGATATATTTCATCCCCATGCAGCTGTCCCTTCTTAGTATTACCAGCAGATTTATAGTATCAGCAAAACAAGGTTATTCTGTGTATTTAAAGATTTTGAAGTAGGACAACTACTTTAGGGAGAATAGGGAGATATCATAAACTTTGGAGCTGAATGATCTGATGTTATTAACATATTTATGAAAGATAATTTTAATAGCAAGGCTGTGCAGAATAATCTGAAAAGTTAGCAAAGCTGAAAGCATATGGTAAGTTTTAAATAGAACTAACGTCTGTAAATTACCTTAAAAACTTGGTAAACATTTTTTGTAGGACCATCAGTTTGTTATGAAGTAGTTGGGACCTTAGAGACAGATTAAATGGTAGTAAGTCATATCTTTATTTGTGGATATATGTTAATTTAGGGGGAAAACATATATTATACCAAACAAACAAACAAGTTAGAACAAACAAAACATGTAAAAAGTTCATGTGTGTGAACTTTTCAAGTAAGCCACATGACTAATGTAGTAATTTTTCTCTATTTTCTTTTTCAGACTTTTATAGTATTGAATAAAGGGAAGGCAATTTTCCGATTCAGTGCCACCTCTGCCTTGTACATTTTAACTCCGCTAAACCCTGTTAGGAAAATTGCTATTAAGATTTTGGTACATTCATATCCTTTTCATGTGAATTGTTGAAATGCTGTTTTGAGTTGTTGATTTTATAGAAAATGTCATTCTTGTTTTTAAATATATATAAAATTTCTTTGAGTTTCATAGTAATGTTTAATCTATTGTTCTCACTGGTTTTCTGTGATTTATAACAAGGTTATTATAGAATGATTATTATGATTATAGAAGTAAAAATGAAACCATGATATAGTGAATGTTGTAGGAACAACAGCTTCTCCTTCACACTTTTATTAATCTAAATTAGACTATATATAGCCACTGATAGAGAAAGAGAGTCTATTGTGGTCAGTAGTATTATTAATATCACCAGGCATTCAAACTTTTGTATCTTAATTGGCTGTATATCTACAATACCTAAATCCATCCTTCCGTCTTTCAGTAAATATCTTTTAATATCCTACTATGTGCTTATACAACTAGATGATAGTATATATTAAAAATTCATCAAATATAAAGCTGGTTACAATAATGGGTAGACTCAAAACAGACTTATATAAACACTAAAACAGACAAAATAGTGGTTAACCTAGAGAGAGGGCAAATAGGAATGACAAACTTTTCAGGTATATTTGCATTCTCTCATCCAATAGTTTTATGTTGGAACCCATTTATATTTATATAAAAGAGTCACTTCAAAATAATCATAAATTGCCTTAGAGTAAAATTTTACAATGATCATAGCTAATGCTTATGAATGTCTCAAAATTGTGTTTATCTATTTAGGTATTAGGTTGTCTACATCCAGGGGGATAACTATATATCCTGGTAAGTTCCCTCAGGTCTCTAAATTAAGAGTAAAAAGTTAGAAATAATATTAAATTATTAGCCAAAAAAAATCACTCACTCATACTGAAAACTCCAAAGGAAGGACTTATATGACTAATACCTAATTACAGAAGACTAGATTATCTAATTATAGCAGAAATTTCAATGTAGTCTTAATATTCTGGCTATAGATTCTCAGCTTTTTCATATTTTATATATATATAATATGAAAATAAATGTAAACATTAGAGATTTTAAATTATATTTGAGTACATTGCTTACATTTATTTTGCTGAAAACTTACTAAAGAATTAGTAAGTTTTGCAGAGAAGTTTCACATAACTTATTGGAATACAAAATTGTCATTTGCTTCAAATAGAAGTCTCTCTATAAACTCAGTTTTGCCAGGTATGAAGTTGTGTTCTCTGAATTATATAGTTTTGTAAACAAATGGCAAATCAATAAAATTCATAGGAAAAATTCAAATTTGTGAAAAATTACATAAAGTGAAAAAAGACTGGACAAATATATGAAATAGGCTTTGAATTTTCTTATTGTTGCTATCATTTTATAACAAATAAGATTAATTTCACAGATAATCTATGTTGAGATTTTCTTGTTGTTATTTTGGGTCATTTGTAAATGACCACGATAATGTGCTAGCATTTATTCCTTAACTATAATCTACTTTATTCAGCATGCTTATCATGTGCACTATTCTGACCAACTGTGTATTTATGACCTTGAGTAACCCTCCAGACTGGACAAAGAATGTAGAGTAAGTAGGAATGAGTTCTTAGAATGAGAAATGCACACTCAAGTTCTCTATCCATCTCTTTATGGTTGTAGTCTGACTTATGGTTTCCACTTTTTGAAGTCAGGCTAAACACTTCTAAGAAAAAGTTATTTCCATAATATGAAAGAAGATAAGGGAAGTTCTTTGGGGGAGTTTTTCTCGTATGAGGTAAGTATTTTTTCCAACAAATTCATTATAGTATCGGTTTAAGAAAGGTTATAAATGGTATATAAATGATATATACTAGCGAGTAAAAAAACCACATCATTTAAAAGTTAAGACTCACTCATAGTTATGCATTTTAGATAATTTGATGGATAAAATTATTTTATTTCAGTATATTACTACTATTGTTATATTCTGATAAAATAGATATGTGTTCAACTCTAAATTATTGTTAGGCATTATGGTTACATGTTATATTGTAATGTCATATATTATGCTTGTTATATATTATACATGTTATTATACTTAGGAAAAACACATTTAGGTATTTAAACTATTTAGATGTTAGGTCATATTTAGGTAATTCAGTTTAGTTAGACATAGTATGCATACTAAAACACCAGGGATGTGTTATATGTGTGTATGTGTTTATAAACTTAGGATACAAAATACTCAAAATATAAGGGGAAAACATGATTGAGGGCAAAGTATTCAAACTTAAGGAACTTTGTAAATAGAGCACTAATAACAGTAATAACAATCCCAGCAAAAAGATTATCGGCCTACTTAAAGCTCTATGAATATTTATATCTAAAAATCACCACAAAAAATCCTTTGTCATCTCAGATACTGTGCCTCATCCTTCTTCTAGACACATGTGTCTGATTCTTCAAAATAAACCATTTGATTCAATATTTTAATGCAGAGAAAAAGGCCTAAATGAAGTACTTCTTGTGGATGACAAACTAGCCTGTGCTTACACTAAAGAAGCCAGTTTTGTTAATTTTCTGCGTTAGGGTTAAGGTTACTTCTTTTATTGCTGAGGATGTTCTGTTTAAGTTTGAGTGAGAAAATGACGACCCTGGTTCTTTCAAAGCATGAATATGTTGGGGGAAATTTTGCACAAACACAATTTCTGCACCATAACATTATTCCCTAATTTTTAAGCCTCATATAAGGTTATTCATGACAAAGAGATGTGTATTTTAGTGAAACAGAAGGTTTTAGGTTATGTAGCTTATTTATGCATGGTGTAATACACTGATCAAGTTTTGTTGGTTTAGTGAAAAAAAAATTAAATGCTCTTTTTAATTGCTAAATTTTTAAATGTACTATCAAATGGGAGATAAGTTATGACAATACTGCTACTTTTTTGCTTTTATAAATTTCTATGAGGGTTACCACACCATGCTAAATCATTTTTTAGTGATTTAACTTCTTAAAGATTTTTGTGATAATAACATGAAAATTCTTCACAGAAATCATTCTAGAAAGTTCTGTTTTATGTTGAAGCAAGATATCTAATAGAACCCTCATTTGAGATTTGAGGATTAACAAATAGACAAAAGTTTTATAAAACTATCCTATATCCCATCATAAATTACTGAAACATTTAAACATGTTTGTTTCCTTTATTTGTATGTTATTAAGAGGTAAGTAAAGGGAACACTTGATTATTACTTGAATATACAATTCTTTCTTTACAAAGTAATTTTTATCTATTAATGGAATTTTATCTTAGCTTTACAAAATTTTGGAGTTAAAATTTCAGTCAGGAAATTTTGAACAAATATTCTCATCAATTATCTCTAGTCACTTGACAACAGACAGCAAGAAGACAAGCAAAATATTAGTGGCTACAGCCAAAAAATAAAAACAAAACAGAGCTCAATGAAAAGAAAACTCAATTCTGACATGAAAATAGAAATCACTGATAGCAGCAACAGTCCCTGTACAAAGAGACAGCAGCAACCAGTGGTCTAAGGAGCATAAATAGAGAGTGAGGGGAGTATTATGTAAGGCAAGACCCTTCTGCAGACATCACAATTATTGGAAAAAGACCTTGTAACATGGACAGAATTCCCAGTATGATTATGAGTCTAGTGGTGGCAAAGACACGGAAAATTGAGTTTCCTCTTGTTCCCATTTACCTGTTCAATCTAGTTTGCTAACAGAAATTTCTGAACACCTATTCCATGCAGGGTTCTATCTCTGATGTTAAACCCGAGGACTTTTCTCCTTGTATAGGTATCAATACTCACCATATACTCTAAATAATCTCCCCAAATCTCTTACTTTTCCGAAAATAGGAATAGGATTAGGGATTTTAATCATACTCTCAGTAACTATGTAGATAGCTTAGAATTTCCTAAGCACAGACTACAGGGTGCTGTTAATAGGATAAATAGAATATACATGTAAGCTGCCTCAGATAGCCTTTAACGAGTCCAGCTGCCTCTCCAATCTAAAATGTGATAATAAGTATGTATAATATGAAAGAATCTAAACTAAAATACAAGTAAACATAACCTGGTATTGAAAAGTAGGTCTCTTCGTAATAAAATCAGCTACTTTGTATGTTAAAGACAGCAATTATACTCATTCCTCATGAAATCAAGTTGTTACAAAAAGAAGGGGAATGTTCTTGAGGAAAATGCGATGATTTCTGCATTCGTTTTCCTCTTGAGAAAACAATGCAAAAATAATTTTCCACATTTTTTTTCACATATAAAATACTAGTAGGCTAGAAAAATATAATGAATTTCAATGAGAGTATGTCAAATCTGTGTGGCTTGGGTGAAGTAATATGAGTAAACCTAAATTGTACTTTTTAAAAGAACACAATGTTGAAAAACAAGTACTCTCTCTCAACTATTTTTAGAAGAAACAGAAATATATTGCCAGCACTCAAAGGAGAGAGGACTAGAACTGCACTATATCAAAACCAAACCAAAAACAAACTTTAGAAATCTGACTGTAAAACTGGGGCTTGGGGAAGAGTGGGAGTGGGGTAGGGTAGAAAAGGAAGGTGGGATGGGGCCCACCTAAGTGGAGGACCGTGGGTGCCTTGGTGGTGGGGGTGGTATGCTAGCATACACCCTAAAAGGTGGGATCCTATATTCTAAATAATATAATGCTGTAAATCAGTATCACCTTAATAAAAAAAATAAAATCCAGCAAATAGAAATGTCTTTCCAGTTTTGAGGCTGATCTTTGATTGTGAGTATAATTAAGTGACTTGGTGCAAATGCATAGCGCTAGTAGCTAGTATGAGGTTAGATTCAGAAATTTTGTTTATCCCTGAATTATGGTAATTGTGCAAAAATCACACGTAAAATACTAGTGAATTGAAAATTTTCTTGTGATGAATGAAATTTTTTACTATAAGTGAATCAGAAAATGTTGCCTCTGGAGTATACTGTCCAGTGAAGGAGAAACACATGTGCTTACTGAAACTTGAATTTGGCTATTCTTGATCATTGAAATGATATTTTGTGTTTAATTGGACAGTGTTGCTTTAGACGGTTAAGTCTGATGATTATCCATAAAGAAAATAAAGTTATTATTCCAAAAATTTAAATAGTTAAACAAGATTAGATTCTTTGAGGAAGATATTCTCTCTTAAACCTTCTATTCAAACTTGTAAGATTAACTCATAGATTCTTTGATAAGTGGAAATAAAGAACAAGATTTTGTTGAATCGAAACACTACAAAATTACAGGATTTGCTACTTTTGATAACACCTAGTTTACTGTATTAAATGATGAAGCCAGGATTAATTTGTTTTTTGTTTTTTGCTAGGTATACATTCACTGGAATCTATACCTTTGAGTCACTTATAAAAATCTTGGCAAGAGGATTTTGCTTAGAAGATTTTACATTCCTTCGTGATCCTTGGAATTGGTTGGATTTCAGTGTCATTGTGATGGCGTGAGTATTTTTTAAAATTTGTTAAGCATAAAGGAATGAAAATAGTTGTACCATAAGCCAGGCCATTGTGACCTATTTTAAATGTAGAATTTGCTAATTAGTCAAATTAATTATATGCCTCATATATTTTGAGAATACATTTACAGTACATATTACAAGGTAAATACTGCTGATAGAGGAGCAATAAATGAAATTACTTTCATGCCATACAGTCTTTACTTCATCAAAATAAAGTTATTCATTGACTGCAATTTAATGCCACCAACTGTACTTTGATTTGCCACCAACAGTTTTGCACACAAACTGTTCATATAATGAAAATTATATTGAAATAAAGCGGCAAAATTTTATTCCTTGAAAGTTTTCAGCATATGGCACTGAGATGTCTATTAGCAATTCTATTTGTTACACTCAAGAGCTTCTATATGCCAAACCCAGCATTAATTCTTTTATTTAGTATAAACTTTGCCAAAGCCATCAGTAACTCTGATTTAATCCTACAGGTATGTAACAGAGTTTGTAAGCCTAGGCAATGTTTCAGCTCTTCGAACTTTCAGAGTCTTGAGAGCTCTGAAAACTATTTCTGTAATTCCAGGTAAGAAGAAACTGGTGTAAGGTGGTAGGCCCTTTATATCTCCAACTTTTCTTGTGTGTTATTGTGTTTGTGTGTGAACTCCCTATTACAGATATGTGACAGAGTTTGTGGACCTGGGCAATGTCTCAGCGTTGAGAACATTCAGAGTTCTCCGAGCACTGAAAACAATTTCAGTCATTCCAGGTGAGAGCTAGGTTAAACACCGAGGCTGACTTTAAATTTAGTGTAATAAGAGTGAGGTTAAACTAGACCTCTAACGTTCTCTTTGATGCTTAATGTTTTTGTTTATCACATTGCAGTTCAGTTCCTAAAATTTTAGAAATACACATTTATTTATAAAGTCAGCCTTTGAGTTTAACAGAGAATTGCATGAGATGTCTATGAAAAATACTAGTTTTGTTCTCTCTATATATCTTTCTCTTGCATTTATAATGTAAAAGTTTTTTCTTTGACATTCTGAAAAAGCTTTGCTCTCATGGCTTTACTAATTTGGATTTTACCATTCACTGCAGATCTATTTTGAAAATGGATCTCCTTTTGAAGGAGAAAAGATTATTATGGAACAGCATGTACAGAGCATGAGATTTGAATTATTTTAAAATTCTTTTCTCCTTTAAATCATTGCTACTTGGAAGCCACTGTAAGGAATAGGTTGGAGGGAAACAACCTCATGAAACACAAATCTGAAATGAAAAATAACTGCAAGTTTGTCTTTAATGTCTGTGGCAGCATGTAAAGTCACAAACACAAAACTTCCTGCTTATATATTTAAACTTTCATCATCCATTCTGAACTTTCAGAAAGCACACTGTTCATAAATAAAATCTGCTCTTCATTCATTTCTGGCTGTCTGTTAAGCTTTGGTGTCCTAACAGCCAAACAATTGTTTGTGCAGAAACAGAATGTGTATGGCTACTGGGAAGACAATGGGCCAGTAGAAGTCTTTCCTAGCTGACCTCTTGTTCTCTCTCCTTAGGGTTAAAGACCATCGTGGGGGCCCTGATCCAGTCTGTGAAGAAACTTTCTGACGTCATGATTCTGACCGTGTTCTGTCTGAGTGTGTTTGCGCTCATTGGGCTGCAGCTGTTTATGGGCAATCTGCGGAATAAATGTTTGCAATGGCCCCCAAGTGAATCTGCTTTTGAAACCAACACCACTTCCTACTTTAATGGCACAATGGATTCAAATGGGACATTTGTCAATGTAACAATGAGCACATTTAACTGGAAGGATTACATTGAAGATGACAGTAAGAAATATTGCTACATTGTTAACCTTAGTATTGCTGACTGATTTACAATGAAAAAGAGTTGAGGCTGAGGGGAGTGAAGCCATCTTTATAAATATACTTTGGTATCTGCTTTAGAAATAACTGAGATAGTCACGAACTCATTTAATCCTAATGTCAACAGGAGTGATATGAAGTGAAATCATTTACTCTCTATATTAACAGGTCATTTTTATGTTTTGGATGGACAAAAAGACCCTTTACTCTGTGGAAATGGCTCAGATGCTGGGTAAGAAACAGTTTTAAAAAAATGTAGAAGACTTTATAAGAGAATAAACAGGAAAACATATACAAAGATGATGTTGTCTGTATATAGTAAAAGCTGGTGCTGCTTACCTAGGAAATATGTTCTCTGGCTTAATGATTTGTTTTGGTTATAAATTCACAGCTACTATAATCATCCTTTGGGTGAAGACCTTTTGTCTGAACTTCACAGTCAAGATATACCTGAATTATTGCCTCCAAAGGAGAAGGCCCACAGTCTGTCTTGTCTGTAAACTCACCAGAGGTCTTTAAGATACACAGGGAAGAAAACATGAGACCAGCACATTTTGATTGGTATAGGTCATACTGATGGGTAGAGTATTGCTGTGGCTAGAAAAATCATAGAATATAACTTAGTCCTAAGGCTACAGGGCTTGTGGAGAAACCATTTTGAGAGATTTAGGTATTCTTGAAATAGTATGAAACCCTGAGTGCAAAGTCAAGGGGCAGAGGTGAGCCTGAGGCATGTATAATTCTGAATCAATAAACTTAAAGTTCATTTTTTTTTACATTCTACAATAAAGGATGCTGTAATATCTTACTCATCCTACTACTCTCTCATACTCAACATATTTCCCAAGAGCACTGCAAATTAATTTTAATTCAGAGCAGAGAGAATTGGGTTTTTTTTTTAAGGCAAGCAACAGCAGTAGTAAATGGCTTTTAGACCACAAAACTTACATAGAATATACTTTGAGTCATACCAGAAAACGGGATACTAGAAGCAATCAAGATGTCTTCAATAGGAAAATGGATAAACAAACGATAGTATACTCATATAATGAACTATTATTCAGCGATAAAAAGAAATGAACCATCAAGCCACAAGAAAAGACACGGATGAAACTTAAATGTGTATTTCTACGTTAAAACATTTCTGAAACAGCTACAAACTATGATTCCAATTCTATAATATAATAAAGATAAACAATAGAGACAATAAAAAGATCAGTGTTTTCCAGGGGTGCAGGGTTAAATAGGCAAAATAGGAGATTTTTTAGGGGGGATAAACTGTTCTGTATGATTCTGTAATGGTGAACAGTAAGCAATTGTCAAAATGCATGGACCTTTACAGAACTAACAGTGAAGAATGCAGGCAAATTTTTGAAAATCACTTCTGAGGTTGGAGGATCCCCCGTTGAAATACGGATCATGCCAAAAGTTTGGAAATACATTTTAACTTTATGAAATAACCTCATTAAAGGAGGTGGGGGAATAGACACTAATCTTAGTAATTTTGGAAAAGATCCTGTGGTAATAAAATGGAATTGGATATATGAGTATGACCTCATATTCAGTTTAATTCTGACACAGATGGTACACACAGAAGTATTTATATACAGAAATATCTGTACATGTGGGTGTATACAAATTAACACACACATATCTTCTTGCTCTCTCACTGAGGAACCAGAAGCAATGATACCACAGTAATACTACACACAATTAGCATCCAGGTCTTAAATTATAGTATCATTCTTCAATATATGACTCAGGACTTCTTGAAGAAATGACTGATTTTTAGGACTAGGGTAGATAAGCCTGAAGTATCTTGCTGGTAGTAAGAAAGTACTAAAAAAACAAAAGCAAAATACACACAGCCAAGGGGTTGTATCAGAGGGATACAGGAATCAACTGAAAAAAATTCTCACAGTGGCCCAAACTGGAACAATTTGATGCACAAAATGAAATATCAATGCATTATAATTCAAAATAGAAAATACATATCCACATATACAAACTCATACAAATGATTGAATTGAGAAAGAGCAAAATATAGGTGAGAGATAACAGACAAATAGCTTATATAAAACTCTGCTCTGAAGAAGGGAGATTATAATTCCCCTTTCCTTAAAAGAGGGCTGCACATAGTGACTTGATCCCAAGAAGTATAGTGTAGAAAAGAAACAGAGAGGAAATTGAGTGGAGAAACACTATTCTGTGTCAGGTGATGAAAGGTAACATCAACATAAAATAATGGGCATGTTGAAGTATACAGCCTTGATGTGATAAAATGAGACTTTACCTCTACAGTCTTCCTCCCAAAATCCATAATCTCAATTTAATCATGAGACAAACATCAGACAAGTTCTAATTGAAGGACATTCTTCAAAATACCTGATCAGTATTCCTCAAAATTGCCAAGATCACCAGATTCAAGAAAAGTCAGAGAAAATGTCACAACCAAAAAGAGTGTAAGGAGATATGATGACTAAATGTAATATATGGGCTCTTGGAACATAAAAAGGGTATTAGGGAAAAACAAGAATCTGGGTCAATTATGGACTTTGGTTAACAATAATATATCAACATCAACTCAAAACTCTTCATACCAATGTAAGATATTAATTTGAGGGGAAACAGGGCATGGATTATATGAAAAGTCTCTGTGTTATCTTAGCAATTTTTCTATAAATTTATTCTAGCAAATTCTATAAAAATGGCTAAAAAATGAAGTAGCTTATCAAGTGGTGAATTACTTTTTAGCTGTGTTCTACCTTGCATTTTTTAATTATTGATTCTTGCCTCTGCAAAAAATGGATTGGTGTCAGAGACATAAGTGTATGGTTGCTGCCCATCTGTCATTCCAGATGTCTATAAACCTGATCACTTTGCACTGAAGTTTTCCCAGTAAGTTTCCTCTGATAACAGTATCACTTTGAGCAGTTACTTAAAGTGTTCTAGAAATGAAGACAAGAAAATTCATCACAGACAGTAACTCTGGGTTTTGATAATTCCTGTAAATCAACATTGACTGAGAGAGCTACAATTGCTATGCTGACCCTACCTCCATTTCTGTCTTATAGCCAATGTCCAGAAGGATACATCTGTGTGAAGGCTGGCCGAAACCCCAACTATGGCTACACAAGCTTTGACACCTTTAGCTGGGCTTTCTTGTCTCTATTTCGACTCATGACTCAAGACTACTGGGAAAACCTTTACCAGTTGGTAAGTATCTTACTGCATTAGATTTGCTATAACAGAACACTGCATACTGGGTAACCTATAAATTACAGAAATTTGTTTCTCACAGTTCTAGAGGCTGGGAAGCACAAGCTAAAACACTAGTGTCTCATCCTGTTGAGGGCCCTTTTCCTGGTTCAGGAGCAATACTGTCTTGTGTCCTAACATGGTTGATGGAGTGAGGCATCTCTGGAAGCTCTGTTATAAAAGCAGTAATCCCATTTATGAAGGCTCCACTCATGCTGATCTAAGCATCACCCAAAGACTCCATCTTTTAATACCATCCTATTGGGCATTAGGATTTCAACAAATGAATTTGGGGTGCAGAGAACCACAAGTTTTCAGACAGCAATAAGATTCAAATTAAATATGCATAGGATTTATTTTTATAAACACATGTAAAATTACAAGTAGAGATACTTGTTTATCACACTTTAAAATACAAAGGCGGGACTGGTATAAAACAAGTGTGCCTAAGATTGTAAATGTTCAGTAGTTAGTGCATGTATATTGAGAACTTCTTACATGAAAGGCATTTTGCTAGCTATTATGCAGAATGCAAAGATTGTGCATCACTTTGATTTTATAATCTGCTTGTAAAGACAAAAAATGTGAAAAGATTTTAAAACCCAATCATATAAAAATTTCTAATTAAATGTATGGTTGAGTCTAGAAAAGGAGGAAATAAAGATGTCATCTCTAGCTGGTATGGAGAGTGGGCTATTAGGGTAGTGAATACCCACTGAAATAAATGAAAGATACAGTGTTGCACTAATATATTACCCTACATTATGGACCCCAAGGAAAGCATTTACTGCTGTTCAAATACATACTCAATATATACTATTTTGAAATGTGTATGTGTTTATATCAAATTATACTACAAACTTCAGGTCAAGTAACTATTACTGTTATGTGTGTACTTTAGCATGAAAATAATCTAAGTCAAAATATTTTGGATAAGGTTATTCTGGTGTTAAAATGCATAAACATACACACACAATAATAACAAATGATCTGGTGTGTCTCATAATGATATAAATACACACATTGCAAATTAGTATATATTAGATATATATCTGAATCCCAATAAAATGCTCTTCTTGGTCAAAATGTTTTGCATGACAATGGAATACTAATCGCTATAAAAATCATCTCTTGGCATATTTTATAATATGGAGGTGACTATAGGAGATTATGCTCATCAAAGTAAGTCAGGAGAAAGATAAATATCAGAAGGATTCACTCACATGTGGAATAGAAAAGTAAAGCAAATGGTAAGATAAAATGAAACCAAAATCAAACCCTAGATCTCTGACTGTAAAATTGAGGCTATCAGAGGGATAAGGGAAAGCTGAGAGCAAAGTGAGGGATGGGTCCAAGCTATGGTCGAGGACAAGGTGCCTTGATGGTGGGTGTGGTGTGGTAACACACATTTGAAAAAGTGTGATCCAATACTGCTGAATCATATACAATGTTGTAAACCAATGCTCCTTCAACAAAAACTAAAGAAATAAAAAATCAACTTTCAGAATAAATAAATAAATAAATATATATATATATATATATTAGATGCTAAAAAGCGTTAGTGTCTTCTGTACCTCTAGTAATCAGATTTTTATCTGGGGATGTTTTATAAAACACTGATGAAACTATCCTTTTTTTCCCTAGACATTACGTGCTGCTGGAAAAACCTACATGATATTTTTTGTCCTGGTGATTTTCTTGGGCTCTTTTTATTTGGTAAATTTGATCCTGGCTGTGGTGGCCATGGCTTATGAGGAACAGAATCAGGCCACATTGGAAGAGGCAGAACAGAAAGAGGCAGAATTTCAGCAGATGCTTGAACAGCTTAAAAAGCAACAGGAAGAAGCTCAGGTACTGAGTGATAATAGACAAAGCTTATTTGCTGTTTTTGTTATTATTTAGCTTGAAGTAAAAATAATGTCATATCATGACTTCTCATTTGGTATATAGGTATTGTCATTAGAAAGGGAAAACTATTCAAACCTAAAATTGTTTCTGAAGTTGGAGTCCAAGGAACTGTTACCTTATATGAGGAAGTTAATTGGAGGTAGAAAACACATTCGGGATAAGGTTAACTATGCAACTGTCTCATGAAACCTCAGGGGAATCTGATTCTCAGTTTAATGTGGAGAAGATACAGAACCGTATTTCCAACTAAATTTTTCATCCCTAAATTATTACATTTGAGATTTCATTGTTAAGTGAACTCAAATATTAACAAGAAACTTTGATACCTTCTCTTACCTATTTTTGGCATTCATATAGCACAGAAGGTGTTTGATGCATCCCCTACTAGGATCAGGAAGTCAGCTGCTATTAGATTATAACTGGAAATTCTCATTAATGTTAAAGAATGTTTGAGTTTAATGGCAAGGTGGCTTGGTTATTCATGTTTTGAGGAGAAAAAAAAATCCGGACAACAGTATTTGATTAAAAAAAATCTTCTAAATTGGTGAAAATCCTGGGAAGACATAGTAAAATCTTATTGGTATCCCTGGACTCAGCCCCATATCCTCCCTTCATGAAGACTGCAGAGAAAAATCCCCTTTGCACTATAATTTGAAGTTTCAAGGCAGTAAACTAAGAACCTTTTGGGGCTTTCCTCCTTTCTTTCCCATTTCCTAGTATCTCAGCACATTAGTACCAGACATTCATGCTTTGAAATTATTGTTACGTTTGCCATCTTATCAGCTGCTTCAGAAGGAAAAGCAAATAGTAAATTAAGTTTTCCATAAAAATTTGGGGTAAAATTGGAACAGGTATAGTTAATGTCTTATTTTAAATGGGATTTTAAAGCAGAATTTTATGTTTAAGATGCAGTATTATCGTGAGTATAGTCATGTGGTTTCATTTTCCTAAGATCACAAATACAATGAATTACAGAGCATTTTTGAGTCATACAGAAATGGTGTTAAGAAGAAAATGTTATTCCCTGTGTAAATACGAAATATATGATTATTTGTTAAAAGAGAAATTGAGCAAGCCGGTTGTGAAGATATCACTGTTAGTATAACTAGGCATGATGTTGGCCAAATCATACAGCTGGGTATAAACAGGTACACAACATGAGAGGTGACAGGAAACATCTGCCTTTGAAAGAATCGGTAAATCTCTGGAAGTGGAACAAGTGACAGAAGTGAGTTGACGAGTGACACAGAAAATGTTTTGTGATGGGGGTTATCTTTGTTGCCTTAGAAATATGTGTTGGCTTTTGAGTTATTCCAACTGTTATTCAGAATAGGTAGGGAAATCACATCTTATACAAAACAAATTCTGGAAGTGATTTAAATGAACGTGAATTTCTGGATGATGAATATTATCACTACTTCCTTTGTTTCTAATGACAAACAAGTCAATGAATAATTGGTACTATGTGCTATATTCTATTTATATACCATGTTTTCACCAAACATTTATGGAAAAGAGAATTAAAAATTCTATTTGGATAAAAAGGAATATATTTATTTATTCCTTCAAAAAATGGTATATATTTTGTATCTCCTATTTATCAAGGGTAAGGTAGCTATATTTAATTGCTACAGATAAGCAGATAAGAGCTTCATTTATTCACTGTTTTACATAAACAGTCATATTTAGAAAGGGTCCTTAATCTTTTTTCATTTTTTATCATTGTGATTAGAAGTGATACTGATGTTCAAAAATTCATAAAAATCCAGTTATCTCACTACATGCAATCCTATAAATATCCAAATCTTAAATTAATGTTTCATTAATGCTAGGCATTATCTTATAAGAAGTCTTAGACATGGGTTTCTATAAATGAATAGAGAATTCAGTATAAATTAATATCTGTGTTACATTTTATGTATAGCTTAGCCCAACATATACATTTAGTGCTATTTTGAATACTACCCATCCCTGAGGTCATGTTAATCCTAGAGAATTTATTTCATAGGGCTTTTGGTTTTAAACACTTTTAAAAAGAAGGAAATTAGTTGAGATGAGATTCAGAATGGAAGCTACTTTGAAGAGTTTGCCTCTCCTCAAGGAGCAGGAAACACCAAGCACAAAATAGTGTTATCAAAACATAATTTACATAATTCTTTACTACAATATGTCTTCCCTATAGACCATTCTGACACATGGTCTTTTATGGGATTTTCAAAGGCCAAGTTTTTGAGTATGTTTTGTCCTCCTCCACCCCATCTTAGTGTCTAAGACAACCGACAGCAGGATGCCTTTTTCCATTTTTTTTTCACCAAACATTTATGAAGTGCTTGTTGTGTCAGATCACCTACTTTTTTTTAATTCAATCTGCATAAAAAAACATGACAAAATTCCTATCTAGTCTGTAGTCTAGTGGAGAAGACAGAACAAAATGGTAAATAAACCAGAGTTGTTTGTATTTAGTAACAACAAATGTAAAGACTTATAGCAATATTCTTCTAATTTGATCATTCCACTTCATGATTACATTAAAAACAGGAATATACTTAATAAGAATTCAACTTTGATAAGCACTATATTGTTGTTTCATATCCTCTCTAGTCCTAGTTAGAGCATCCCCAGTCTAAAACTACGATTCAAATAAGTGAGAATACAAAACATTTGCCATAATTCCCTTCACAACTGGCTGTGTTTCATGAGTAAATACAGAAATTTAAAATGTTTAAATATACTTAGCAGTGAGGTATGGAAAGAAAATGTTTAAGTATTCTCATAATACTCTGAATTGTTATTTCAGGTACTTATTGATTGAGAAATGATAACAAACTATTAATTTATCATAGTAATTAATTTGTAAACATTTAAAAATATAAAACTTAAAGGGCCATGTAGTAAATTAATCATGTTTTTCTCTGGGATTAACATGACCTCCAGTATTAGCATTAGTAATAACTGTCATTCCCATGAAGGAAGAGGAAAAACTAGCATTCCCCACTACTTTCATCTACAGATAAAGTCAGACACTTTAAATACTTTGAACTCACAAAAAAGGAAAATAAAGTATTTCTTGTCCTAGATTTAGAGTGAAAAACTGTCACTCACTTGCTCAAAATCACATGTGGGAGGAATAAATTTATGGATGAAACTGAATAGTAAACAGACCAGTGACAACCAGTAAACGATCATTCGCTTTACAAGTATAAAAGACAATTTTTTTTTAAGAGCACAATTCTCCCTGAAGTGAAGCTAAACAATTTTTTTTTAAATAAAAAAGACTCTAGGAGATGAGTCAAACCAGACTTTTCTTGTGTTAATGCATAGGTTAGCATGTTGTGTTATACTATTAAAAATTAAATGTCAGGCCTCCTTGGTGGCGCAAGGGGTTAAGCACAGCACTGTGAAGCTATCTAAGCCTCCGCAGCATAAGTTCGATCCCCGGCCAGCCAGGGAGCTACCCACATGGTGCAGTAGACCTCTCCTGTCTTGCCCACTGCTCCCTTCAGCAGTGAATTTCAGTCAGTCTGCCTGTTCTGTTCCCCACTCTGTCTCTGGTGAGTCCGCTCACACACACACACCCCTTGCACCTCTAGCCTGTACCCCAGTTCTTGTATGCATAAATAAATAAATCTAAATAAATAAAATTACATGTCATTATCAAGTAAACTCTCCTATAGTAAAATGTAATGAAACAGCCAGAAAACACACTTTCATATAGTTAGTAGTCTTTCATAGTTCACATGGTCAGTCATCTTTACTTGCAAAATATATAACATAATCAACTCTTTCCAAAGTTATATGTTCTAAATGGTGCCTTGCTTTGTTTTAAACAGGCAGTTGCAGCAGCATCAGCTGCTTCAAGAGATTTCAGTGGAATAGGTGGGTTAGGAGAGCTCTTAGAAAGTTCTTCAGAAGCATCAAAGTTAAGCTCCAAAAGTGCTAAAGAGTGGAGGAACCGAAGGAAGAAAAGAAGGCAGAGGGAGCATCTTGAAGTAAACAACAGAGGAGAGGAAGACAGGTTTCCCAAATCTGAATCTGAAGATAGTGTCAAGAGAAGAAGCTTCCTTTTCTCCATGGATGGAAACCGACTGACTAGTGACAAGAAATTCTGCTCGCCTCATCAGGTGAGGTTTTCTAGTAAGTGCTCTAGTTTGTTTAGTCAGGCTACTGCTTGTTAATTGCTGTATTTTGTTTTGGTACATTTTTGTAATATCTGAATTAAATGACATACAAGGAACTAAAAGATAAGTAACTACTTAAGTTTTAATGATAAATTGTCTTTAAAGAGGGCTTTTACTAAACTATTAATACCTTTTAATTTAAGGTAATAAGCATAAAAAATTGCACTAATTTGAGACCATCGTGACAAAATGTGTGTTCATATTTCAATTCCAAATTAGTTCTGTGACCTTAGTTGACTCATTACTTTATAGTTGTGAAGAATGAAGCAATATACAGAAAACCTAAATGACAAATAGCAAAATCCTATATAAGTTAAAATGGACCAATGAATTCCAAATAAGGGAAACTAAAAACTTTTGTGTAGTTTTAAATGCTCACAAAGGTATATACATATTAGCAATATCTATAGAACATATTTATGTCTTCAAAAACAGTATTTTTCCATCATTGTGCTCAAATAAAAACTTATGGCATAGCTCAATAAACACATATTTGTTGGGGCCTTTCTGGTGGCCTAGGGGTCAATTCTAAGAGCTCTCACTGCTACAGCCTGAGTTTGATCCCTCACCTCCCAACCCCCGCCCCAATTCACACACAAAGCACCCTCCTGTCTCTCCTGCTGCTCTCCTCAGCAGTATATTTCAGTAGATCTGTCTGCCCTGCTCCCCAGTCTGTCTCTGATGAACCCTCTCACCCCCTGTACCTCTGACCTACACCCCAGTTCTTCTATGCAAATAATAATAATAACAATACCACTACTACTACTACTAATAATAATAAAGTAAACTATGGGCTTCCCTGGTGGCACAACGGGTTAAGACGCAACCTATGAAGTTATCCGCAGCCACTGCAGCACAAGTTCAATCCCTGGCCAGGGAGCTACCCACATGGTGCAGCAGACCTGTCCTGATTTGCCCACTGCTCCCCTCAGCAGTGTATTTCAGTCAGTCTGCCTGTTCTGTTCCCTACTCTGTCTCTGGTGAATCCTCTTACACCTCCACACCTCTGGCCTGTACCCCAATTCTTGTATGCATAAATAAACAAGTATCTTTAAAAAAATAAAGTAAAAAAAAAAGTAAAATAAAATGGGATTTTCTATTTTAAAATAAATAAACATATTAATTGATCACCTGCTCTGTGGCAGAAATACTTCTAGATGATAAAAGTACCTCAATAAATACCATTCACTCACCTCATGGAATTTTATAATAAAGAAGGAGGCAATGAACAAGATAAATAAGTTACAGATTGCTGAAAAGTAGTAAGTGTTATCAGAAAAATAAATAAAATGGAATGGAAAAGGGGGGTCGGAGTGCTAACTTGAGGTAAAATTTCTAGGGTGATTTGGGAAATCCTCACTATAAAGTAAACATTTCAACAAAGATTTAGAGGAGGTGAGGGAAGAGGCAATCTCATGGAGGAGCATTCCAGGCTCATGGAAGAGCAAGTGTAAGGACCTGATGCAGTTACATGCCTGGAATGCTCAAGGAGCAGCTGGGAGAGCTGTGCTGGGTGTACCACAAAGAGGCATGAGCAAAGGGGAGTTAGTTAACAGCCAGAGTTTGAGTTCTAAAAACAGAATCGGTATATGTTTTATGTAGTTCATTTTATATTTGTAGATAAAGAGGTAGTGAGACAGATGAGAGAGAAAGCTAGAGAGAGAGAAGGGAGGAGGAAGAGTCATCAGATAGACAAAGTGACAGCAGAAGCTTCAAAAGTAAAGAAATATTAATCAGCATAGATACTCTTATATCCCAGTAAAAACAGGAACAAGGCATTTACACAACTCACAAGCGAAATGCGATGGAAACACTACAGTTTCTGAATATGTAAACAAAAAGGACTCTGATAGGAAAAAGGATAAGTGAAGTGTGGGGAAGAAGCGTACAGGAAATACAGTTTATAACATATACCTCAAGGCAAGGAAGCCATTAAACTATGGGTACCCTACTTTCTATTAACATAAATTTAAATGTTATTTTACCTTTATTAAATTATTTTATTTTAAATCCATAATGCATGCATGTTTATTTAATTATTTTAATTATTTTAATCCAGAAATTTTTATAACTATAACCAAGCACAGTTGTTAACTTATTTAAGACACTGATAAAATATGTACATTCAATCTGAAATGTTAAGTATTTCCAGCAGATACTCATTTTATGTGTTTCAACTATAACATCTAATTCTTAGCATCATCTTCCGTCTTGACTTTTCCTAATCCACTTGTAATTCAATCCCTACACTCAGGGAATTAGTTCTTACAGACCCAATCCCTTATCAAGGAAAAAATTCCCACTTACCTTCTTGGAACAAGGTTGGAAAAAAGATACCTAGAATTTATGATTCTACATATCTGAGGCAAACAAAGATGGCCTCTTGCTCCTTAAAGCATAAAGCTTGTTTTCCCTAGAGAAAGAGCTATCACAGCTGTGGGTATTCCCTCCACTTGGCTGCATCTTCTAGTGTGTTATTTTTGGTTTATTTTCCCTGAATACTATTTTTGTTATCTTCTTTTTCAGTCTCTGTTGCCTTGAAAGCTGTGCTCACACCCATTATTATACTTTCCAAAGAGTGAATAGAAGTTTCAAATAAACTCAAAGATCTGGAACGCCTCTGAAAATACCCAACATAAAAACATGTATTAATGTACCAGACACATTATGGATATACAGATATACCACATGCTCCCAACTAATACTGTGTAGGCAGAATTTTAGTTTCCAGAGTTTCCAAACATAGATATTTAATATGATTACACTGAATCATCAGAGCTGCTAATGTAAGGAATAGTATTCCGTTAAGCATAGGGTGAGGTCTGCCTGCTGTAGGATCACCTGGAATGTGTATGAATTTTTAGATTCCAGAGTCTTACCCCCTACTTACTGAGCCCAAATCAAAAAAAGTGGGACCTAAAAATACACACATGAAGTTATGAAACACAAGTCTGAACATAACCAGCATTATACTGAAAATTTAAATTGAGTCTGAGGAAGATTAAAAATATTAACATTCTTTATTCCTGGGGGTTGTATTAATGTCTGGTTTATTATTCACTTTGATGGCTGAGAATCAGTTTAACTACTGTCTGACATTAGACAAACCTGTTGTGCAAACCAAGGGTCACATTGACACAGTCTCAGGATGGACAAACTGAACACTCAATATATCTGATAGATAATGTAACCAAATTCAAAGCAATAGTACATTTCTTAATGAATGATCTTTCCAGAACATCACCAAGACAGAGGGTAACAAAGAGAATTCTGGTACTTTTATGGCTGGGGAAAACCATAAAAATCAAGCTAAAATTGGGGCCTAAGAAAATTAGCATGACATAATTAGGTAGAGGGACCAAAAATACATTGGATGGAGTCTGCCTTACCAGCAAAACTAGAGGAGACTGTTAGTTGGTATTGCTAGTTTAAAATCCATTCAAAATATGAAAGGACTTCATACTAAATTTACATTTTCCAGTTCTGGAAACTGCTAACTTGATTTAATTTTGAATGTATGTATTCGAAAAAGTGTTTTTGAACCATCCAGCTCCTTTTAATAAAATTAAAGTGGGATTAGAAGAATAAGCTGTCTTCGCATCACCTTCTGGTAAAGTCACATATAAATGTGTTGCTTTTTTAAGCTAGTGCTAAATTTTCAATAAAAACAGTGACATAACAGCAATTTAGGAAATCTCTGTTGTGTTGCTATGACATATATTCTCTCATATAAGGTGAATCATTAGCAGCCATTTGGAAAACTGTTAGCTAATTTGGAAGACAGCTTCATAGGTAAGCTTCATGACTTTTATTCCCACCTGGAGAGAGACAAGTAGATTCAGGAAAAGAGTAAAACTTACTTCCTTTTAAAAATCCCAAAGAAGAGAACAGAGAGAAATGGTTTCATTTTAAAATTTTTTCCAGAAGTAAAATATTTGATTTAAATATTTTAAATTTGAACGAAGTCTTACTTGAGTTGCAAATTATTTTCTAAGTTGCATGCCCTTTGGATCACAGCATTTGGAAATAAAAGCCACTTACGGTTGTTTAACTATCACTCCCACCAAAAAGAATCACTCATCCCCAGCATCATGTGCTGCCCCTATTATATCATGATACCAAAACCCCCCTCACAAGAATACAGTGAAGATGAAATGAAACAGCTGTGCACTTAGTAAGTTGTAAGCCAGGACTCTTATTCAGAAAAACACCTTTATACTTAAATTTAGATTTGATAAAGTTTGTCTTTAACGAAAATTACAGAACATGTGTTCTCTGTAATTTAATTACCTGTGTTTAAGAACATGACTATTCTATCACAAAGGAACATGGGTCCTTCAATGTTAAGACTGATTAAAAAACTGTGTTTCCCCTACCCCATTTCTTTCTTGATGTCTCCTCAGTCTCTGTTAAGTATCCGAGGCTCTCTGTTTTCCCCAAGACGCAATAGCAAAACAAGCATTTTCAGCTTCAGAGGTCGGGCTAAGGATGTCGGTTCTGAAAATGACTTTGCTGATGATGAGCACAGTACATTTGAAGACAGCGAGAGCAGGAGAGACTCACTGTTTGTGCCACACAGACACGGAGAGCGACGCAACAGTAACGTTAGTCAGGCCAGTATGTCATCCAGGATGGTGCCAGGGCTTCCAGCAAATGGGAAGATGCACAGCACTGTGGATTGCAATGGTGTGGTTTCCTTGGTGGGTGGACCATCAGCTCTAACCTCACCTACTGGACAACTTCTGCCAGAGGTGATAATAGATAAGTTAGCTACTACTAACATACCAAATTGAAATAATCAGCCTGGGCAATTTAGCCTATTCTGTTATCCTGCTTCCCCAAAATGAACATCTTAAAAATAATATATGATTAATTAATTGGAGAACTGTTAGAGCCAGCTGAATTGTACAGGACCATTAACCTCTAAATACTTTAGACTAAAAGAGCCCAAGTTTTAGAATCTGGGGTAAATTATATATCTGTAAATCCAGTAGACCTATTATTGCAAAATAATGGACACTTTCTCAATCAAATAATTACTATAGATGTATTTTTACCCAGAATTTTATGTTTATTCATATGAAATATATATTAAAATTAAATATTGCAATGACAAATACATTGCTAATGGGTAGTTCTATTTTAAAGTGATTCTAAAATAAAATGCATTGATTTCTTATAAGATGGCATATAGAAATAATTTTTTAAATCTCAGGAAAGCACACACATTTCATTGTACATCTGTGTTGGTGCATTGAAAAATTTGGCCCATATTTGTCAATACTGTCAGTATAACCTCAAAGAAAATAATTTATCTGTGGGGATATATGATTCCATTATTTGTTTTGGAGGACAACTGATCTTATTATTAATCATTGAGATGTACTGAAAATAAGTTGCATTTGAATGAAATGAAAAAATAAATTCCTTTAGCATACTTATGAAAGTTTCCCAGAAAACTCCAACAGGCTAATTAAAATATTTCTCTAACATAATTGCCCTGTACAAGTATATCCAACCAGTGGTTTGTAGTTAAAGGGGCATCATCAGTGATACTTTATAAATTGAAAATGTAACAATATTTGATTATTATTTGAAAACTCTTACTTGGAAAAATTGCATGTAGCATGATTTTCCAAAGAAATGCTACATGGTGTTATATTTTTCATTGAAAGGGTGGTTTGAGCCATCAGTATTTGGTTTGCAGGGCACTACCACTGAAACAGAAATCAGAAAGAGAAGGCTAAGTTCTTATCAGATTTCAATGGAAATGCTGGAAGATTCTTCTGGAAGACAAAGAGCAATGAGCATAGCCAGCATCTTGACCAACACAATGGAGGGTAAGAAGCAGGCCATGGGATAGTTTTCTTGATTGTATACTTTGTAGAACTATTTTTTCTTCAATCCCCAAAGATTGAACTGTATAACATTTAAGTATTTGGAATACATTTTACCACATTAATTACAAATAATAATACTGTCCTTAATTCTTTTTGACTCCTGTCTACAGAGTGTTATTTCAGTGAGGATTTATCCTCATGTTACATTCTCCTTAAACAATTAGAGTGACTTTTTAAGTCTTGGTAAGTAGAAGTGTAAGGAAACATCTTTCAAGCTTTAGTCTGTTTTCTAGGCATGGAGATGTTGATGGGTTGGGAAAGGATTATGAATGAGCTGGACAAATCAAAACCTGAGATCCACTTCAACATGGAGCCTAAAAAAACTCTCTCCTTCATCTTCCACATACATAGAAACCATTGCATTCCTCCAAATAACTGACAATTTGCCTCATAGGCATGGACAGCTGCTATTATTTCTCCCTTGTTCACTGATTAAACCAATCTCCACTTCTTGAAGTTTGGAGAGATAATATACTACTGATGCAATTTTATGTCAATTTTATCAGTCACAAGTAGCTTATGTTCTTTAAAAGACATCATTTATATGCTGTATTTTGTTCTACTGGTGCACTGGAATATCCAAACAGTCACATAATTATTATTTTATAACAGCTTTACCCATTAGAATTGTTACTAACATTTTTATATTAGGTAAAAGATATGAGTAAAAGATATGAGTAAAAATAAATAATATATATGAATAACAAGTAGATTTGAGTTTAAATCTACACTGAAAAAAAGGACATACTACATTCTTATTGTGTGCAAAGTCAATGCTGATGCTGAAACAATCAGAAGAGAAAATGAGTAATACACATTAATAAGGATCACAACTTTATGCAGTGTTGTTAAAAAGGTGCTTTCAAAAGAATAATTTTAGTACATTTAATATTTCTGTAAAACTTACTTAAAAATTCTGTTTTGATAAACATCCCCTCCCTAGTTTCTTATTTTGAAGCAAAATATTAAATTCAAAGTGTTCGTTGAATTAAAAGAGAACAGAAGTCTATTTATTTTAATGAACATTTTATGAAAATAATTACTGGGATTTTTCCTAAAGTGTGATAAGCTTGGTAACATGAACTTCTACCCTAAGTAGATGCATCAATTTTATCAAATCATGTATAATCTATAGCAACAAAAATTCATGTTTATTGTTACTTACTCCTCCTCATTTTCTCCTTAGAACTTGAAGAATCCAGACAAAAATGTCCACCATGCTGGTATAGATTTGCCAATGTGTTTTTGATCTGGGACTGCTGTGATCCATGGTTAAAAGTGAAGCATCTGGTGAATTTAATTGTTATGGATCCATTTGTTGATCTTGCCATTACTATTTGTATTGTCTTAAACACCCTCTTTATGGCCATGGAGCACTACCCAATGACTGGTCAATTCAGTAGTGTGTTGACTGTAGGAAACCTGGTAAGTTCATTTGAATGTTACTTATTTCCTTTGACCGGGGTTAGGGAAAATAGACCAAAGAAGAAATCCATTTGTGTTGTGTGTAACCCAAAAAATATTTCCTCTTTCTTCATAGGCAGAAACATCTAAAGAATTTAATAGGGTATCTCAGTGACAAGGTCTAAAATTCAATTAGCATGAAGCTGATTGTTTAGACCAATGTCCTTGCTGATTGGTCATGATGTCTTATCAATTGTAAATACATTAAAATATTTATTGCCATTCTTGCAGGAAGTACAGATCCAAAGAAACCATAAGATCTAACTGGCTTCACAAACATTCAATTTAACACACCTAGACTCTGAAGAAGGCATGCTCATTGAAGAAAATACAAAGATAAATTTCTTTACAAAAGAGGAATTATCTTATAAAATCCCTCAATAGTATTCACACAAAGAAGAAATAGTTGGTAAAGATTATTTGTAATTTAGTCATACCTCTGGGTTCAGTTACTTGAGTATGCATCTATATATGGGTATGCTGACATGGACATTCCCTCCTAAATCTGTAAGAAGTTGAAATGGATGGACAGATATAAAAAAGGATTTACATAAATAATCAAGACATTCTCTTTTTGCACAAGGCAGAAACTAGCTTAAGAGGAGAATAAAAACATACAACTCATGGAATGGAAAACAATCAAACTACTAAGCCATATAAAGGGTAATTTTGCAATTGGGCTTTAGTAAATGCTTTAACCACCAAAGGCTTGAATGTAGCCCAAAGGTACACTGCCTCTATGTATCTAGATCAGGTACTCAACCATAGCTCATTGGTTTTACATCCTGTAATGTCTTCACTGGGAAAAAAAGACTCCTCGTGTCTATTCAAAAACCTCTTTGAACTCCATTCAAAGACTATCATGATAGGACAGTTTGGCACAGCCTGGCTAGGTGTTCACTTCCGGTTTAATCAGCCTTGGCAGTGAGTGGAATCATGTGAAAACAAGGCAAACCCAAAGACTCACAGAAGTATAAAAGCAATTCCAACAAAAGGGGGAAAGAGAATACTGGGCAGATAATTGCATAAATCTCTACCTCAGTATGTGAACACAACCTTACTGCATTTTTTCATTTAATGATGCATGACGCAGATTGAGATATTTTTTATCTTTGATGCTTGAGATACTGAGGTTTTTTCAGCTTGTCCTTGAACTTTTCAATTACTCTCTCTCTGCCTCTTTTTCTGGACTTCTTTTCATATGTCTGTTAGGGCTATGTTTTCACTCAATGTTTTTATATACACATCAAACTCTGTGAATTACCTACTTTTGTGATCTGAGCTATGTTTACTCCTGCATTTCCAACTCTTACTAATTATTTCTCAAGGATAATTTTAAAAACAGTAGTCACAGCTGAAAGATCACCTCTCCCACAGTTCATTGAAAGTCCTGATAATGTATTTCAATCTTGTTTTACCTCTGGTAGTGGCCTTTTTATTTTCTTTTGCTTTTCTTACATATAATTTGAGCTGAAGACCATTATTTCCTCTTTCAAGGTATCTCTTTATTAATTCTATAACTAACATTAAAGTAATATTTCTAGTACTAGGCAATCAGTATCCTTTCACCTCACTGAAGTATTTATTTAGAATTCAACATTTCTATCTTGGTTTTCAAGACTCCCTATTTGATTTCACCCTCCCCATACCACCTTATGTCCACTGTTTCCTAATCAGCCACCATTAACCTTGTCAAAATACCACACAAATGTTTTATTTTACATGTGGGAAAATATTTTCTGTTCTCTACATTCATGTTTAGAGTGTTCTGATTCCAAAACACACCATCTTAATTCTTCAAGCTCCCATTCCAGCCTCATGTTACCTAATTACACTTAGCCCATGTTAAACACTCTCTTCTTGATTTCTAGTGCATTTATGAATAAAACATGGTTGATTATTAGTCATTTTCTTTGTCTGTCCCAATTACTGGTTTTCAAGTTCATTATAAATTACTTGATGACCGAGATCATGTCCCATTATTCGTGTATACTTCTCACAGTGTTTATATGGTTGTGCTTAATAAATAACCAACCTATAGTTTGCTATGAAAAAGGGCTGCTCTAGGTAGGATTTTTTTGTGAAATAACAAAGGTTTCAAAGTCAAGGGGAATTAATTTGACCTCATTGTCAATGTTTACTAATAATGTAGCATCTGGGCAAGACTGATAAAAAAAAAAATCCAAGCTTTTGTTTTTTTGTTATTGAAATGAATACAGTAATGCCCATTGCCCAGAGTTGTGAAGGTCAAATGAGGTGATGTGAAAACACTTAGCACTGTGCCTGGTATCTAGCATGTGCTCAATAAACAATTTCCTTCCTCTTATGTATGCCATTAACCTTTCTTTTAAATACTGATGGAAAATAGTTATATGCTAGTTCTTGTTTTTTTCCCAGGCTATTAGATAATTAGGGAAGTTGGACAAGCAAAATGAAATTTTGGAAATTTTCCAGAGTGAAGCAGGAAATTGAGTCTTTATAGAACTTTAATGTTGAAGCAGTTGAGTAAGAAAATACGGAATAAGACAGGTTGGATTAGAGGATGATCAAATGGAAAAACACTGAACTGAAGCACCATGTCTAGGTCAAAGTCCAAGAGTTTATGCTATATACCTGGATGGTTCTGAAAAAATCATTTCTATCTTTGGGCCTGTTTTCTTTCTTTCTTTCTTTTTTTTAAGATTTATTTATTTATATAAGCACTGAGTACAGTCAGAAGCACAGGAGAGTGAGAGAATTCACCAGAGTCAGAGTGGGGAGCAGAACAGGCAGACTGACGAAGTACACTGCTGAGGGGAGCAGCAGGCACGGCAGGAGAGGTCTGCGCACCATGTGGGGCCCTCACTGGTGGCCAGGTATCAAACCAGCACTGCAGAGGCTGCGGGCAGCTTCGCAGCCCAGCGCTCAACCGCTGTGCCACCGGGGAGGCCCTGGGCCTGTTTTCCTATGAAAACAATGTATTAGACTGTATGACTTCATGTTCCTGCTTTTTATAGCTTAATGAATAGAAACAGAGATGATGAGTTTGGGAGACCACTGACTGGCAGATTGCATAGAACCACTAGTAACTTGAGATTAGTGTTGAAAAAACAAGGTTCATCAAAATAGAGAGTGTACATGACAGGGAACAAACTTATGTTAACACATCTAATCATAAGTGTGGGAGATGTACAGACTATTTCTATTAGCTAAAAGTTCAATCATCCTCCTCATCATCATCATCTTAAACCTATAAAGCATTTCATAGTTTAATTTCTCATAAAACATTTTATTGCTACTTCTAACAACATTGATATTTCCATATTTGAAAAATAATGTACATATAATAACATACATTTACATAGCATATATAGATAAGAAGGAAATATCAAACAGATGCTCTGTACATATAATGCTTTATAAATATTTTCCTTTCTACAAAATAATATGTATGTTATTATATATACATGATATTATTATATGTGTGTTATATAGTATATATAATATATAATAGTATATTATAATGTGTTATGATAGTATATATGTGTATTATATATACATATATACACATAACATATATATGAAGAGACAGAATATTCTTTATATCATGTGTACTATATTATATACTTTAGATGGCTATATCAGACATGTTGTGGGAAGTTTATAGTTTGCTCATTCAAATAAAGTTAAATTTTTTATGGTTTACTTTATTATGGCCCAAATAACTGCATACTGTCTTATAAATAAGGACATAAAGGTTTTGGTTGAATTGATCACAAAAGAATTTTCCATGAAGGAGTGGTGGAAGTTTCTGTCTTCACTTGGATCAACTGCCCCTTTTGCAACCTTTTTCTAGAACATATAAAAATTTCGTGAATTCTTAGCTTATTGAATTGACCAAATTTAAATACAAGAGACTCAAATTCTATTTTGTTTCTAAGATTCTCTGTCTTGATTTTGGTTTTCATTTTGTTTTGTTTTAACCATTATAAAACCCTTGTGGCCACCCTAGGGATTCTATAGATAAGAAAACTTTCACCATTCATGGTAGATTGGACAATCTCTTCATCATACAAACATTTCCAACTAACTGTAACTCTTTCTTCAGGGAATATAGATAGAAATTTGTAGCTCCTAGACTAATTACTTTTCTTACTGTAACATTCATGGTAATCAGTGAAATTCCCTTATTTTGCTAGACCCAGAGAGAACTCAGAACATGGCACCTGTTTTTATATCTAATACACTATTTGCAAATGAAAGCCTAAAGAAACACAATTAACAAATCTATTTTAATTAAGTGGTAAAGGAGATGAATTCAAAATCTCAGGAAAGGAACATGATAACTCTTTGAAAAAAAAAATTGCCTTTGCCTACTAAAAGATAGAACTTGGGAGTCATATGGTAGAACTCACTTGGAAGGCCTCTAGCATCAATGCAGGAGTATTAAAAATGTGTATCCAAAAGGTCTGGAAATAATAAATCTAAAATCATTAAAACAAGATGCTGGTTGTAATAGAGCAAAAGGCAACTATAGTTACATCAGATCCTTTACAAAGAAATAGAATATAAGTCTGCATAGCAAACTGATCAATATGTAAGCTTTAGCCTTCAGAATAAACGTTTCTCATTTTAATGTCTATAAACAGAACTTTCCTCTCCAAGTAAATACCAACAGAAAAATCTTTCCATCACCAAATTGAGACTCTACTCCCTAACATGTGATCATTCCATTCCCTCTGAACTTATCTCCTCATTTAAGACTGGGTTAGGGAGCCTATAAATTCATTGTCCAAAAGAAATGCATTAACATAAATGAATTAGGCTTATGCAATCTCAGGTTTGTATATGTTAATTACTATTATGTTTTCAAAGCCTAGACAATATTCACCTATAAGTAGGTGCTCAGCCAGTTTTTGTGAATGAACTAATGATTAAAGAAATATTAATCCAAAGGTTTAAAAGATAAAAAGCTTCTGTATGAGACACGATATAATTAAGGTTAAGTTTAAACAATAAATATTAAATGTTTCGTATCTTGTCCTTAAAAATATTTTGTGATACAGAAATTTCAAAGACAGTTGAATGAATGTTTATAAACCATACATTAGCATTTTTAACTATACATGTCATTATGTATATAATCCCATCTATCCAGAAGTTGCCAGTTCTTTTTGTTTCTGGCATGCCTTGATTTTTTTTTTTAAACATTTTCTTTTTTTTTTTTTAAGATTTATTTTTATTTATTCATACAAGCACTGGGTACAGTCAGAAGCACAGGAGGGTAAGAGAATTCACCAGAGCCAGAGCGGGGAGCAGAGCAGGCAGACTGAAGTACACTGCTGAGGGGAGCAGCAGGCGGCAGGAGAGGGCGAAGTGCCATGTGGGACCCTCCTCCGGTGGCCAGGGAGCAGCCGGGGATTGAACCTGCACTGCAGAAGCTGCGGGCAGCTTCACAACCCAGCGCTCAACCGCTGCGCCACCAGGGAGGCCCTCTTGATAGAGTTTTAAAATTATGTAAACACAGCATCAAAATCAGTGTGCTGGTTTGACCTTAGCCAGAATGACATGTTCTAAAACGCTTAATCACTAGTAATGCTAAACCTAGACAAAAATGTACCAGCCAATCAAAATGATTTTTAGGGCCTAAATAAAAAAACATTTAATGCGATAGTTATGATTTTTAGCTGCAAATTGTAATTAAAATGTTATTTTTAAAGAAAAGTTTCATGTTAGGTTTACATTTTAGATAAAAGAATATAAGTTTAGAGTACAGGTTTCCATGACACAGATCTAATCACTTCAGAGGAGTTGAAAATACTGCCTTGTGATTTTCTGTAGGAAAGATATTTGTAAATCTTTTACCTGGATAACTTCTCAGTTTAACTCATCTATTTTTATCATTGGGCTGCCTATAGGAAATAGTAACTGCTTTTGAAACTTTTGTATAAGAATAAAATTTGTACAAATCACAATTCATTTTACATCACCAGGGACAAAAATATCCCATCATGAGTCATTCTATAAAAAGGAAGATATCATTTTTCAATGTGCATCCCACCATATATCTAGATTTTCATGTATTAGGTTTTGATTAAAATGTATTTTATTAATGAGAAGCAGTTTTGTTTTTCTTGAATGGGTTTTTACCTTAAATCTTTTTGTGATAGGAAAATTAGATGTTAGCTATATTTTCACATTTGTGAAGGTGGATCAGGATTTAATTAATTTGATGTTTTTAGGAAGCCAAGCCAAATAATTTTAATAATGTTATTCTGACAAAGTTCCTTCAAGGTAAAGGCTGATTTACTTCAGTAATTGGTAAGCCTGAAATAACAGTCATAAAATTCAGTTTTTACCCACAGTTAAGAGAACTGGTTTAAAACATTTTGCAAGAGTAATTTCATAACTCTTCATGTTTTTGGGTTTCTTAGCCTGTGGTTTTGAATTAAACAAATTTTAAGTTTGTCATATTGATTTTCTTTTTATTTTCAAAGATATTTATCTAACCAATCAAATCATTTATTCATTATGGGTGTATGTACACTGAGAATGTCTCGCCCTCTCCACTGCTTTTAGCAAGATCTTCAGTTCCTTGCTCTATTAATCCATGAAGTTTAATTGTCAGGCACGAATCCAGAGATCATTATAAAACACCTGTGCAGACTCACTCACAAAATTTGTATCAATTTGTCACATTTCCTGCCTTTATATTTTAGATGTTTTTCCTTATGATTCCTTAATATTATTCTTTACAAATTTTGGCAGTATCAAAAGTATTTCATTGCTTGTGAAACTATTTTGCTTTAGGTCTTCACCGGGATCTTCACAGCAGAAATGGTTCTCAAGATCATTGCTATGGATCCATATTATTATTTCCAAGAAGGATGGAATATCTTTGATGGAATTATAGTCAGCCTCAGTTTGATGGAGCTTGGCTTGGCAAATGTGGAAGGATTGTCTGTACTGCGATCATTCAGACTGGTATCTGCATAGACTATGTTTCTGCCCTCATTGGCATAATGTTTATTTTGAAATTGAATCAGTCTATACTAACATAGATATGAGGTTTAATATTAAATTTACAGCAATATGTGTTATACTAAGAAAATAAACTTTCTCTTTAAGTGTAAACTATTTTCTAACAATGATAAAAATAGTTGAAACACTTCATAATGATTAGCTACATGACTATATTTTAAAAAAATGCTTCTAAAATTATGTTTTTAATTCATTTTTTTAGATGTCTATAAACATGGAAATTAAAACTTTAGGCCCCAATTTATCTTAGCTTTTTATCAACCTTATATTTGTAGGAATTACTTTGAAATTAGATGTGGCAAAATATTTGATGTCATAAGCACTTTAAACAATAGTATAACAAAGTTTTTTGAATTATAGCAAAAAATTTTCTGAATATATGTAAAGTTTTATTGGGAATTAGGTAGAATGTGTATCTTGAAATTGAAACTATTTCTGCATCTTTTTATCCAATTAGTTTAATTTTACTTTATAAATGTCCACTAAAAATAATCATACCTCTGATGTTTCCTTTTACTCTCTAAAGTCTGACGGTGACATTAATTTGCTAAATTCACAAATGTCTCTAATCAAAATGTTAATTTGTTTTCATTATGCTGTTTCATCTGTTGATGAATCAGAAATGTTTCATTTATTCTGAAATGTTTTATCTTTCTCATTTTTACACTTAAATGATATTATGATTTGATTTATAATTCCAATATCATTAACAAAGTTTTTCTGGATTTGAATTTGCTTACTATGGCTTTAGATTTTATATCCCTTGGAGGTGGGTCTACAATATGGCATACTGATAAAATAATACCTGTCTAACTTCCAAAATTAAATTGCGATTACCACTAAGAGTATCTTTTCATTTGATTACAGCTTCGAGTTTTCAAGTTGGCAAAATCATGGCCCACTTTGAATATGCTAATTAAGATAATTGGCAATTCTGTGGGGGCTCTGGGTAACCTCACCTTGGTGTTGGCCATCATCGTCTTCATTTTTGCCGTAGTCGGCATGCAGCTGTTTGGAAAGAGCTACAAAGAATGTGTCTGCAAGATCTCCAGTGACTGTGAACTACCCCGCTGGCATATGCATGACTTCTTCCACTCCTTCCTGATCGTGTTCCGTGTGCTGTGTGGAGAGTGGATAGAGACCATGTGGGACTGCATGGAGGTCGCTGGCCAAACCATGTGCCTTACTGTCTTCATGATGGTCATGGTGATTGGAAACCTAGTGGTACGTATGTATTAAAAATCATAACTCAGAACAAGATGAGTCAGTAGCTAGGTAGGCAGACTGACACAGTCGACACTATATAGTATGCATATAAGAATCCTAGTACCAATATTCCAAGCAGGGGCAAGTTATCTAAGGCTGGGTTTTCCCGGTTATGAAACTGGAATAACAAAATGGGCACTTTGTAGTTGATGAGAGGATTAAATGAAATATGTCCGTGAAAGTTTGAGGACAAAAATATTAGCTTTTTCTCTACAAAGAAATGTTTTTATCAAGACTAATTTTATCCTAATATTATTATTTTTTAAAAGATTTTATTTATTCATTTATGCAAGCACTGGGTACAGGTAGGAGCACGGGAGGGTAAGAGAATTCGCCAGAGCCAGAGCGGGGAACAGAGCAGGCAGACCAACGAAATACACTGCTGAGGGGAGCAATACACTGCTGAGGGGAGCGGCGGGCAGCAGGAGAGTTCTGCGCTCCATGTGGGACCCTCACCCAGCGGCCGGGGATCGAACCAGTGCTGCAGAGGCTGCGGGCAGCCTCGCAGCCCAGCACTCAACCGCTGCGCCACCAGGGGAGGCCCTATCCTAATATTATTTTAATAATGATCTCCAATGAACCTATAATTACAATTATATACTCTACATTGAACGTTCTTTATACATCCATAGTTCATTTTGTATGCTTAGAACCGTAAGTCACATACAAACATATTTTGAAGATAAATTTCAACAAAATAGAACGTAACTGTTTAGTTATATATGGTAATTATCAAAAGGGGATTGAAAATATTTTCCCCTGAATTTGCTTTATAGAAAGAAAATGAATTATTGCAGTTTAAGTTATTCATATGTAAGGACATTGACCAGATATTAGAGGTTTTGTTTTAGATTTTATTTAAAAGCAGTAATATTACAATTTGTATGAATGAATGCTTAAATTTCTCAACCATGTATGAACAAAGTGTTTCTTGATGATATCACCCTACACCAATCCTTTGAGGAGTACATCTTACATGAAGTTGCTTAGAAGAGGATTTATGAGATACCTGTGAACTGCAATGACATTTAGATCTGTAAATTAGAAAACTCTAGATTCTGAACAAAATTTGAAACATAAATAAGGAAATAAACTGGGATTCTTGTCTTCTCTCCATATAATCTATTCTGATTTAAAAAGTACATTTCAGGTTAGACTGTTTCTATAAGTAAATTTTCTTTTATACTAGTTATAATGCATTATTCCTGTATTAATCATATTTTATCAGTTGATTAATTTTTCCCCATGTATCGTATTGATATTCTGGGATTTAAGATTTCCTTATATATTCTTCACAAAAAAAAGGAAAGAGAAAAGTAATTTACATTATATGGGGTTAGTTTAAACCTTGCAATAATTTTAGGTTTTTCTCCATCTGTTGAACTATTTGAACACAAATTTCAATCTATACAGTGGGAAATGTGATAGTCCTTATATAATTTGCATTTAGAAATGAATTCTTATAAATGTTGTGGCCGCTGGACAAAGGAATTTTAAGTGTATCATTTTTTACAGCTGTTACCAGGTGATTATTAATTCACTATCTACACAAGTAAAGCTAGATATTCCCTGGACACAAGAAAGTAAAATTATTAAATAAATATATCCTTTTTCATCAACCAAAGTGATACAAATGGGATTTCATCTTTTCAGTGGCAATCCTGTATAGAAACAAATATTAGGTCAATGTGGGTTCCCATTGACCATCTATCTAGGTAGGAAAGAAAAGGTGTTAATGTTGTCATTTTGTTCTCATAGCACATAGAAGATATCAAATCCTATAAATAGTGTGTGATTAAGACACAGTGTCTAAAATATAGAGCACATTCAAGAAATAGTTGTTTCCTTATAACAAAGATCTGTGAGTGTCCTGTTTAGGTTATTATTTTATTCATACTTCAATATTAATATAGCAAACTTACTTTATTTCTTCTAGGTTCTGAACCTCTTTCTGGCCTTATTGTTGAGTTCATTTAGCTCAGACAATCTTGCTGCTACTGATGATGATAATGAAATGAACAATCTCCAAATTGCAGTAGGAAGGATGCAAAAGGGAATCGATTATGTGAAAAATAAGATACGGGAGTGTTTCCGAACAACCTTTTTTAGAAAGCCAAAAGTTATAGAAATTCATGAAGGCAACAAAATAGACAGCTGCATATCCAATAATACTGGAATTGAAATAAGCAAAGAGCTTAATTATCTTAAAGATGGAAATGGAACCACCAGTGGTGTAGGTACTGGGAGCAGTGTTGAAAAATATGTAATCGATGAGAATGATTATATGTCATTCATAAACAACCCCAGCCTCACTGTAACAGTGCCAATTGCTGTTGGAGAGTCTGACTTTGAAAACTTAAATACGGAAGAGTTCAGCAGTGAATCAGAACTAGAAGAAAGCAAAGAGGTAAGAGTGCTTTTAACAACACACTGTAGTTATTTAGTATTTTTACTGTGGTTATATGCATTGTTAAAAAGTATGCTGGAAATTATATAGATGGCAATGTTGGAAAATTATGAAATATTCCTTATTGAAAATTCATAGGAATTCTAACTTTCCATGGAAATCAGCATTCTGAACAATTAATGTATTCCCCTTCTTGATAGTTTGAAAGTATGCTTAAAAAACATGACCTTTCAGGAAAGTGATGTTATTTATTACATCTATTGTACACTACATTATGCTCTTTAGAAAAATCAGTGAATGCTATTTTATAGATCACTGTGAAAGTGTCATTCTCTTTACTTTGTATAATACATACTTTTGCTAAGATCTTTATAGTGTGAAAATTTCATGTTTTTATTCATGTCTGAAAGTTTTATTGACTGGGATAGTGTTATTAATTTATGAAAGTGTTATACTAGGAAAATGCAAGTAGCACTGATTACAGTTAGCTTAGTCAAGGATGAGCAAATTTATGAGGTCTTCAGATTAACTTGAAAATGCTAAGAACTACATAAAGAAGCTTCACATGAAGATTACAGCTGTTTAAACTGTAGAATAAAGACCAGTCTTACTGTTATATTGCTGGCTGTTTGAAAGAACAGAAAAAAAGCACATTGTTCCTACTATGATTAGAATTCATAGTAACCTATGACAGTAGCTTAGTGGTATTAATTCTGCAATTCTGTATTGTGGAAAACAGGATTAATATTTTTTACTTTTTTTTTATTATGGACTTCTAATATACCAGTAGGAAGTAAGCCTAGCAGGAGAGTATTTCTGAATACTTTAAAAGATATGTTTTAACTTGATATAATATAGACATCATAGGAATCAGATCAACGATAATCTGATTTTGCAAACTTATTTTGGAACCTCCTTTTTACATAGTGACATCAACAGAATTTACCATCAATAATAAATAGTTGACAATGTCACAATGCATTGCCTCATGATTCTTTTTTTCCCAGCATTTTAAAGCTGTTGAGATCTAACAGCAAATTTTAAAATATTTTGGAAAAAGGCAAAAGTACATACAAGGTGAAGTATTATATTCTTTCTCAGAATACCCCAGTGAAAGTCTGCTTAATGGAATTCATTCTAAATTACATCTTGTTCATACTATTGTTCAGCACTGAACTACTGGATGCTAAACTTAAGGAAGAGTTAAAGGTGAACTTTATAACATAACCCCCTTTGGGAAAATCTTAACATCCTTGAGGAAACTAACACTATCTGACAAAGTTATTAAAGACCTTTAAAAAGTTTAATCCTACAGGACTGAGTATTAGGCTACAGGTATTGAGAACATGGCGAATTGCCAAGTGAAAATATAACTGAAATAGGTTTCACAGTTTGAGTCAAATATATGAACAGAAAGTAAAAATCAGAAGCTACTAAACAAAAGCCAGAGTTGAGAGTGAACTTAGCATTAAGGTTAGGCAGTGAGACAATGAACATGAATAAAGTATTGGTTAAGTATTGGTTAAGAAGACCAATAAAGTATTGGTTAAGAAAATATGCTCAAACACGGAAGGCATTTTCAGATTGTAAAGTCTTTGAAATAAGTCATTTGGAATTGAGAGCATAATCAATATGGAGGCATTTTTTCTGAAGCAAGGGAAAGGCAATAGGAAAGTGATGTCTTAGGAAAATTTATTTGCTATCAATGCATGAAAGAGTTCATAGTGAGGTATAAGGGGCATTATCTTGGAAACACAATAAAAGTCGTTTGCTACCAATAAGGTGATGGAATTCTTGATATTATAAGTAAGTACCTTAATAAATAAGGTAATAAATAATGGGAACTGAGACTAAATGGCAGCTTGACAAACTTAGTAAAGAATCTTGGAAATTGGAAAAATGATAATGCCATTTCTGAAAGGTTTATGTGGTAAGAGGAGGAACTTAAATGAGTAATACTGAATTAGAAGTGACTGTACAGGGAAACAGGCTCTGGGTGTGAGGTGAGGGTTTAAAAATAGGTCTCTTAATTCAGATTTCAAATGATCTGATTCCTTGAAAACAGAGGCATTTGCCAAAGAAGTAAATTAGAAAGAAAAATATGGGAAGTCAAGGGGGAAATAGCATGAACAGTTTGGGATTAAGAGGTAGAAAATTCAAAGAAGTAGAGAAACTGTTGTTACATTAATATCATAGATTATATCACATTGGACCTATGGAAATTCAATATGATAATTTCTTTTTATCAAACAGGTGACTATCCTAATAGTTAAAAATATCTGTAAAGTCCACAGATATTTTAAATGACTGCTTAGAAGAATACTACCCAATTGTCATGCACTTATAATGAGTAAAGTAACATGTTTGGGATAATGAGATACAGTGTCTTCCTCATCAATACCTGGAAAACATTTTTATTATCTGAACAAAAACACCTTATTGGGTTATTTTTTTAAAATAACACTCATCCTCTTCCAAGCTAATTTTGGATACATGGTATCCAGCTACAGAATGTAATAAAATTGCTTAAAATGTAACCTACTTTAGTGGGAAAATACAACACCATAAAAATGAAATCATATATTTTTATAAAATTGGAATAACATTTGAAGTTATTTTGCATAGCAATATTTAGAATGAATTTTATGTGGATGATTATGTGGTAAAATTAGTACCAAAAAAAATTGGAAAAGTAATAGTGTATGCTCACACAAAGAATTAAAGTGTAAAGTAGTTTTAATAAAAAGCAAAAATCAGTGTGTTCAACATTAAAGGGTAGTTTTAGAAAAATTCCAGCAAAATGCAGTTTTGAAATTTCTGAAAACCTCCAACATTAAACACAGGTCATAGTTGTATGCTTATGTTGCTTGGGTTATTATTTTAAATAAATATTGCACACACACATGCACAAATTAAAAATAACAGATCCACAAAGTGGCATTTTGAATCACTTTCCCTAGTTGTGTTTTTTTATAAGTAGCATAAGAACATTGAATTAGAGAGCACAGAAAATCCTTTCTCTTTGCTAACAATGTGAGAAATCATAAAAGCTAAGCCAAAGTGATACCTTTCTCACCTTAAAAAGAAAAGAATATTCACAGTACATTTCTGCTTTGAGTAGAGACAGTAAATTAATCATTAATTTAGATGGTACTTGAAAACTCTTGCTATTCCACTCCTTCCATTGATTTTCATAACAAAACATCTCTGTAGTGCTGCTGAGGAGAAAGGATACCTAGAAGTTCTTATATTAATATGTTTGCTATATTTATCTATGTTTATGATACTTGCATATATTTTATACAATATATATTATAGACATATATGTATCTGTTATATCCATATAAATAAACCATTTAGATAACAAGCTGATACGGGAAAAAAGTACATAGCTTTGTATGAAAACAATCGGAATTGAAAGTATGACTTTCAAAATAGTGATGTTTTTATTAAAAAAAAACTTGGAATACAAATCTTGTGACAAGATAGAATGTAAAATTTTGTTTACTTTATATTTTTAAAGTTTACCTAATCATGATTTCTGGAACTTTTTCTATAGCTATGGATTTTTTCCAATTTAGTTCTTAAAAGGTTTCTTTGTCTTCCTAGGTGAAGGATATAGAATAAATGCTTTTAAGAATATGTAAAGTTGAATTCCAAAGCATAGTCTACCAATATCATACTGTGACCTTCACTACTTACCATTCTTACTTCTCACAGGGGTAAAATCAAGCTGGAGCCTTCAAGAATGCAGCTCTGGTGTTTTTTAACCAGCTAGAGGCTCAAGTCACCACTTTTACCCAGGTTACCCAAGCAAGTTGCACATGTACAATCACTTTCTAAATGAGTTTTGACTGGCCTGCATGCTATTCAGCTATGTTCCTTCCCCTGCCGTGGCAAGGAAGTGCTAGACCAGCACAGCTGCTCTCCGCTGAATCGTGTGACACATCACAGCATGGTCAGGAAAGACGGGCAGTCCCAACATCATATCTGATTCTGCTAATCATTTTCCCAGTTTAGTCTTCTCGACTTTTAAAAGCAATAATTGCATGTTCTCTAGGATTTATATCTATTTTAAAACACAATGTTTAAAGTTCGATATAGTCAAGAATTTAGGAGAGCATGCTTTTTTTTTTTTTTTTGATTTCTCTGCTTTTAGTTCATTAAGATAAGACCACAACTTTTTGTTTTTGATTCAGCCTTTATAAGTAAATTGAATTACCAAAATGAGCTTCACAGGGTTTGGTGTTTTTATTTTTTTGTTGTTGTTGTCTTTGTTTTTTTGATAGTGCTGCCATTTTAAAAATCATTATATTCAGATTCATGAATATAATTTTCAGCCCATCCAATTCATGTGCTCCAGATGGAAATGTTTGCTTTCATGTCTTTTGGGAAAGACTCTGTTTAAAAAAAAAAATTAGGTGATCATGAGGTTTTGGATAAGAAGGGCCATAGTCTGTATGCATTTGGGCACCAACATATCTTGGATTTTTCATGTAGTTTAGAGAAAGTGTTAAGTCATGTGTCTGCAAAGTGATCATTGTAAATTAACTGAAAGAAAACATTTTGATATGAGGTAGAAAAAGTTCATTGCATCTTGATTATTAAGTAATTGGCCCAGTGTACTCATTTTTAAAAGAATTTTCCTAGTTTACATAAATTTCTCTCTAAATGTTCTACCAAAAAGAGCAGGCAAAAAACAGACTTGGAAAATGCCCTAGTTTTGATTATTAGAGTTTTGTGAGAAATAAAGATCCCTCACAAGATTACTATAGGTTTGTGAATTAACTAAGTTTTAGTTAATTTTCTTAACTCAATTTTCTCCTATTGTATCATTTGCTCACTAGAATCTCAGTCAGAGTGAGAGTTCTGTGAGGGACATTGTAAAGTAAAAATAAAAAGTTCTTGAAGAATGGCAGATCCCATGATTTTTGGTGAAAAAGAATATCTGACTAAAGGTTGGGCTTGTCTCTAGGTTCATTGATACAACTTGCTTCCTCTTTAGGGATAATTGACAACTTGTTGTAGAATGCAACAAATCCAGAAATTAAATTATTAATAAAAACCAAAAAATACAGTACCTGGTGATTTCTGTTGTTTTTATTTGGCAATAATGACTTTTTAATTTTAGGAGTAAAACATTATTATTAGTCACTGAAGAGAATCTGATTTAATTTTTTTTGACAAGCTAAACAGAATTAAATGGCATTGAAAAAAATGGTGCTATATTTTACACCATAATTATAACAGGATCCTTTCCTTTCCAAAGTCTGTATGGAAACTTTGAAAATAGGTGGTAAGTTCTGAAGCACGTACCCTTCTAGAAAAGGCACTGTTTTCAGAATCTGGAAAGCAATGGGAGATCACCACTAGCTTTCAATTTTTCTACTGTGCTCTCAGTGTCTTCCAAACACTCTTTATGAAACTGAATGTGAGGAAACTCTACCAGAACCAAAGATGGGTATATGAATAGTCACTTAACACTTATCTCAACCTTTAGACAAGTGTTTTGGTGCATTAGTGGATTGCTGAAATCAAACCCAATTAAAGCTAATTTAGATGAAAATTTTTGTGTCTCCTTACAACATAAATCAGCTTTTCCTTTACCTTTTTGATGCCCCCTTAGCTATTCTTCAATTACCGCATAATTATTTGCAGTTTCATATATCATGTGCTTATTGAGGCTATTTTAAAATATAAGGAGCACCAGAGGTGTTGCCCATTTAAAATATATTGACCGAAACCACACCAAGGTGGTACATATTTTTAACCATTCAATAAGTGGGTCAAGGGAATAGAACTATTGGTTTTAGTTTAGCTTTTCCTTCCTTGGAGAGGCAGCCTCTCATGGTGAGGTCACCTGTTCTTGTAGTTAACTAAGTCAAGATATGAACATGCAAATCCAAACGATCAGACTAAGGCCCTAACAGTATGTGTGACCAAAAGATCTTACTCAAGATAAAACCCAGCAGTTGTGAGAGAAATGCCTAGTTTTTAAAAGCAATCTGTAATGGCTGAATCTTTTATTTTGCCTCTTGAATCATACGGCAGTTTGTGAGAGTCAAACATTTGATAGCTGATTGAAAATAAATGAAACGTGAGCGCATGTCAGTGGAAGTAGGCCAGTTGCTAACATTCTCTCTATCTCTGAAAGTTAAATTTCATTATTTAATTGGATTAAAAATCAAGAGCAATTATTTTCCATAAAGGGGAATTTCTAATAAGTTCATGCTATTAGAGGAAAAAATTGTCTCGTAGTCTTTTTGGATGCTGATTCTCTCATTTCTTACGAGTGATACTGGCAGTTAACCTACTTGAAAACCTCATGTTCAGGTACCATGTCTTTGAGAACATGGTTCTTGGTCAGCGTGCAGCTTCCACAGCATTGCGCCAGGCTTCTGCTACAGCCAGGCATGTTTTCTGTGGCTGAATTAGGCCTGGAGAATGTTGCATCTTAAAACCTGCTTTCCAGTGTGCATTTGCAGAGCATAAGCCAGCATCCCTCTGTAGAATCAGTGGTTTCTACAAGGGATGGAAGAATCTAAAGTGCCATAAAATAGTAGAGGTGTAGGGAGAAAATAGTACAAGAAACAAGGTTGAACTTGTACTATGTAGTTTTATATGGAAGCTTTCTATTGTTATGCCTATCTACTTAGTTATATATTTCTAAATACTTCAGCACAAGAACTAATTTTGACTTATTTAGTATATTCATCAAGTTCCTTAATATGGAAATTTTCATTTCTTTACTTTTTATATTGTAGTATCACAACTATGGCAATATAAAGAAAGTAAGTTATCTTTTGTATTTATCATCAGTCACTTGTTTTTAAGTCAAGTACATGCATACAAATAATTTGGAAATTATTTGAGCATGATTATGATCAAATATATCACAAACTATCTTCTACCAGAGTATGAATGCCAGTATATAACTTAGTTAGAAAATGTTGGGACAATGTAGGCAGTATTTTATCAATGTGTAGATAGAATCACTGTAACACAGATACAATTTTAAATATTTAAGTAGTTTTCTAGGGTATAGATTTGTGATTTAAAAATAAGGTGGTAAAATTCTTTATGCATCCAGTGATTAAAGCATAGCTAATAGAATACCATAATAGAAAAGTTGTCATAACTTAGCAAAAATACAATCAAGTTTTTATTTATAAATATGGGTAAATTCACAACATTTGAAGTCTGATGCAATTGGTACAATATTTTCATTAACTTTATGGGAAAAAATGTGCTTTCTTATCACAAAAATGTGACCTCTGTAGAAAATGTGAATAAGCCTAATTCTCCAATTTATGAAGGAGACAAACTTTTTGTCAAACATTATAGGGAAAGGATCCTCCTTCAAAAAACAACTACTCAGTGAAATTAACACTAGCCTAGTAACTGTCTTTTAAGGTTTGGTGCAAGAGGAACATGGCAACTTGCAAATATTTTGCCTAGATGTCCCTCCAAATACATGTAAGGAACTTTCCAGAGTATAAATTTAAAAAGCTTATTCTTATAATCAGAAAAAACTCATAAATAACAGTGAAGCAATTCTCCATGTAAAATGTGTTTGCTCATCTGTGAAGAGCAGACTACATACAGTTTTTTCAAAGACATCTCATGCCTTATAATGCCAGGCAGAGAGAGATGAACTGATTATTGTCCATTTCTACTCTAAGAAATATGAGTGCATAAATTCTACACCATTTGGAAATTGTAGTTATTGATATCCAAAATCTTAACTGCATTCACATATTTCTAATCTACAAACAATAATGATAAAGACACATCAGAGTTCAATACTTGGTAAACAGTAGATTCAACTGACATTAAAATTTGTGACTACTATTACTTGTGCTGTGAAAAGTTTGCTTTAAATAAGTATTTGTATTTAATATACCTATAGAATATGTGGCAGACAATTATACTGGCAAAAGTCTAACATCTCACAATTATATTAACAGTGGTAAATGGAAAATGAAGGATGAATAGAATTTCTAGTTTTCAAATGCAAGTATATATGTGTATGTGTATATATGTTTATTGCTTCCTTCCCTAATATTTCTTTACTGAATGTCAACCAATATTTTAGATAAACATTTTGGAAGTCTCATGTGTTCTGATCATTAAAATAATATTAATTAAATAATCCCCATTTATTCATAAAATGCATTTTCTAATACAATTAGGTTTCTGTAAAGGTCAAAATTGAGTTAGAGATCAAATGGATATTAAATTTCTTAAACACTATTATTCTTTCTATAAGATTAATACAAAAATAAATTTGATCATTTATATACTCTTCATAAACGCAACAACTTTTTTACGGTACAGTCTATACTTGGATCTTTAGGTATATATATATATATGTGTGTGTGTGTGTGTGTGTGTGTGTGTGTGTGCGTGCGTGTGCATATATTTGGTATACATTGTATATATGTACCTAAATATATTTATAAGTAAATGCATATACATAAGAATATTCGGTCAAATGAAACAAGTCTAATTGATGAAACATTCTATAAAATTTAATATGGAGAAATCCTGCAAGAAAGAAATGCTTCATGAATGAAGCAGAGCATAACCAGGCTCAGAAGAAATTACTGAGCTTGGATTGACCAAGATGAAGAAGAGGAAACATGAAACTTTCATAACTAAGCCCAAAATAATTTGGTTTGTTAATGGTTTTATTCATGTGGTAGATATTATTGTTTCCACTTGTCAAAAGTAACAGTATCCAACCTATAAACAACCAGAGAAATTGATACAGAAGTTTTATTGGCTGAATCTCAACAACTATTCATCATTTTTTTCATTATACCAGAAGGTGCTATAATACTATCCAGCTAGCTATCGTAGGCACTGGCATTTCTTAAAAGAACAAAGATATCTTGGCTATAAGAAGCAGAAAAATTCTGAGAGAAGAAAATATAAATCTGCTTTCCCACCTCTCCAACGAGTTAAAAAAAATAATGGTAAAAATTCCTGTACTATATTGATACTAAGAACCATCACTCAAAATTGATGGTTTAGCTCCTCTTCAGCATATGCCATACCAGTAGGTATTTTTTTATAGAATTGTATCTTGACTTAAAGTCATTTTTTGTAGTATTTTAGATATGGTTAACCTCACCCTCAAAGTAACACAAAAGAAAGTACCATCTGGATTGCTTCTCTTCAATTAGTTCATATTATAACATATAAAACTACATTTACATTATGATTAACATAAATCAAGAATAATGAGCCAAATATCTCTTATATAGCCTATGTTAGTTCATTCAGTTATTTTTCTCAGTAACCCTTTAACTCCAGAAGGTGAGAACAAAGTGACTATACCAATTAGTGACTTAAGTTAATGGGGACTTTGAAACCATTAACATGTCCATGCGCTGTTCTTTCATTGTAAGAGCTTTACATTACCTAGGTTGTGCTGTATGTCATGTCTTTGCATCAGATTTCATAAAACATCGTACACCATAACGTTTCCCCAGGTGATCTCAGAGTACTTAATAAGATTTTTTTTTCTGTAATGTTAAGATGGCTTTTGCTAGCCATGTGGTATATCACAGTGATTTATTTAAAGGAAAAATTCACAGCCTGATCACATGTTGAATTCAGAATGTGCTTCTAAGGAAAGTCTGTATAGATTCTGGACAATACTATTTATGAAGAAATTTCCATTTCATTTAGAAGTCTTTGGCAAGTGTGGAATTCACTTAAGCAGTTCCAAAAAAAAAAAAAAAGAAAAGAAAAAAAAAGACCTCTTGCAAGAGAGAGATCCATCATGGTTCTGCTAGTAAAATAAGAAGAAAATTACGTAACCAGAGAAAAATATAGCTCGAAGTTGAAATATAATGACTGTGACTAATGTTAATGTGCTGCTCTTCCTTTCTAAAATTACAGAAACATGGACAGTACTTAGAGACAACTGGTAATGTTCTTTGCCCTGTGAAAATTTCCATCGGAAGAGGTGGAAATTACAATTTGATTTGATGCATTTTAATTAATATAATCAGTAGTAGATGTCAGCATACCAAATTTTAGCAAACTATTCTTGATTTGGCTGAGTATTGCTGTATTAAATTATTTTCACACGGCATTCATATACACATAGAAATCATAAAGCAAGTTAATCACTGTAATCCATCTTTTCTAAATCACCTACATTGAATGCTGTTTATTTATTTATTTTTGTCTGTATCAGGTTAGTGGTTATGTTGTTTTGAATAGAAGGATTAAGTGTTAAGTTATTAGTATATAATTGTCAGTAAAATTTAAGAGTCAAATGCTACACTACCATTTTTTTCCCACACTATGGCAGAGCATTTCCAAATTATCTGAATGAAAGGGGAGAAAAATCACAAATTTGTAATGGTGTTTTGTTTCCAGAAATTAAATGCAACCAGCTCATCTGAAGGAAGCACAGTTGATGTTGCTCCACCCCGAGAAGGTGAACAAGCTGAAATTGAGCCAGAGGAAGACCTTAAACCAGAAGCTTGTTTTACTGAAGGTAAAATGCAAATGACTAATACAATATCCCCTCTTTCCTTAGAAACTCAATATATCTCATTTAAAGGAAATATTTCAAAGAAATGGTGAAGGCATTTTGAGCTTTGTTTTCTTTTTTTCTTCTGGACAATTAAGATGATTTGATATGTCTTTTGGTTTTATCCTCCAAAACGGAGGGAAACTAGCCCTGTGAGATAAATGACATTCTGGCAGGTCATCTGTTTGGCACAGAATCCTTTCAGATCTCATTGGCAGGACAAAATTTGATTTAGAAATGCTGTAATAATTATACTATTCACTAACAGTTTCAGTGCGGTTGATTTGCTCTGTGAACAAAACAGTTTTGGATATTTACGTGCTATAGCACTTGGGCAAGAAAAACAGTAGTGGCTCTAGCAAGAACCAGTACATTGTTGTGCATACAAATCAATAAAGATTTGCTGATTCAATGTGATTGGATTTAATCCTATGCATAGTAGTGAAGAGTTAGGGCAGAAGAGTGGATGTAACTTAGAAATAACACGATGAAAGCTAAGAAGGGGAGGATAAAGAAATGAGAGATACTGACTGACAAGATGAGTCGTAGGAGTGACTAAGAAAAGTACCAGGCTGAAAATAATCTTGGGAAAGCTGACAGTGGTTGATACCTTGGAAAACATGGGTTTCTGCACATGTAAAGAAGGGAGGTATAATCCAGAGTCATATAAAAAAGTGAATAAACAATTTAAAACATACAGATTTCCTCTAAGCCCCTGGGGTATTCTTGGACTTTAAGGCAAAGAGAGATCCTAACTGGTGCTGACGATGAAAAGCCTTTACATTTAAGTGATTCTTAGAATTCTGGGTAGCTGATTAGTCATATCAAGTTTCAGAATGAGTCATTATACATGAGGGATACTGAAGAGAACTAGAGAATGCAGTCAATTACCCCAAAAAACAGGAGCTGAGACTAGAATGGGGAAGAAACAACAAAGTTTACTTTTTCCTATTCCAGCTTAAAACATAGCTTTGTAATTTATTATAATTCATGTTTTCTTTTAGGCTGTATTAAAAAGTTTCCATTCTGTCAAGTAAGTACAGAGGAAGGCAAAGGAAAGATCTGGTGGAACCTTCGTAAAACTTGCTACAGCATTGTTGAACACAATTGGTTTGAAACTTTCATTGTCTTCATGATCCTTCTCAGTAGTGGTGCTTTGGTAAGTGACATGCACATTGGCAAGAATCAGGTTCTAGTGAAATATTTAAATTATGCTCCAAAAATACCAGATGCATACCCTGAGTTTAAGGAGAAAAAGAACTCTATCAGTAGCTTGCAGAGACTGGCACTCAGGTTTAACTATGCAAAATTGAGTACAGGGTACATCAGAAGCATGAAACAGACAGATGGGATTTCTCATCTGGTGTTTATCTAACAGATGTTTTCTTCACTGAGAAACCATTTACAATGACATTCTGTAACTACATTACCTTCCATGTCAAATATAATCCAGTTTTCACTAATAATCATATTAACGACTATGGAGTAAAATTATATTTTGTTTTTCTCATATCTAATCAATTTATTTTTCAAAATAAACTAGATCATTCAGGGAATCATAGAAAGTAATGTTGGAATAGGCCAATTCTGTCCCCTATTAATAGAATGTCATTATTTTCTAAGTTCATGTTACTTCTCTAAAAGCAGATTTAGTTAAGATAGAAATTTTGAATAAGGGGGTTGCAATTGTATGGGGAATATAAAAATAAAATTAAAAAAAGAAATTTTGAGATGAGACATGGGGATGGGGAAACAATACTAAACTAATAAAGTATATCGACACTGACTTGCCCAAATTTTGTTAGTTTCAGTCTTTCGATGTCTGATAATCAATGTTGGTCTGTCAATTAGTAATTATTTATCAAATTATTGCTTTTGTGCCCAGTATTATAGTAAATAATCTTACCAAGTCTTGGGAGAGGCATACCATCCAAATAAAATAAAAGTATTCTCAATTCACAGGCTTTTGAAGATATATACATTGAACAACGAAAGACTATCAAAACTATGCTAGAATATGCTGACAAGGTCTTCACTTACATATTCATTTTGGAAATGCTTCTCAAATGGGTAGCTTATGGATTTCAAACATATTTCACTAATGCCTGGTGCTGGCTAGATTTCTTGATTGTCGATGTAAGTATCCTGAGTGATTTTTATGAAAATTTATATAGAAAGCAAGTTTGATATTTCATATATTTTTATGATTAAAACCCTGTTTTCACAACCTAAGTTCACTAATGTTGACATAATTATGCAATCTTTTAAAAACTACATAAATGAAACGTCTCAAGGAAACCACAGAAGAGGTCCTAAAAATGTTGAGAGCGTTAAGAAAATATGCCACAAGTCGACAGCAATTCTTTTTATGGAAGTTAAGGAACTCAAATAAGGAATAACCACAAATTATTGACAGATCTATGCACTTAGCTTATTAACCAATTGAAAATAGCAATGACCTCTCCAGAAGTATAATCAAGACAGATTTGGGATTAGAACTGGAAAGAATTGGACTTTAGCCTCTTACAAGAATAAATGTTACTAAAAATGTTAAAATAACCCATTTATTGTATTCATCCAGTCACATGTCCACGAACACTATAAAATGAATTTTCACTCTTTAAGTCAGTAGTAGATATACCAGTAACTAGTCAGACATTTACATGCAAAGGATTAGGTGTAGGAGCCCTTCTTTCAATCTGATTGCCTTGGGGTGAGCAGGAACATTGCCAATTTTGAGCTTCTGACTTGCATCCTATTTTTTTTTTTAAATATCAAGCAATGGTGAGGCACTGGGATATTATGACATATATCTGGGTCTTTTTAGTCAGTGATCTTCCATTGCACAGGTATGAACAAAACAAGGGCTTTAAGCACTATCTCTAAGCACTATCTCTGTTTCTAAGCAATGAGAATGCACTTTATTTTTAGTTCTAACAATTGCCAATATATGAATCAAGGATTGCTCTGTGCATCCATTCGTTCTTTTTATCATTTCTGACAACTGTGTAAGCCTATCTAAATTCTACTCCCTTTTCTCCTACAAATACACTCAGAATTCTATACCCAAAACTGCTTAACCCCTTAAGTTGATAATAAATCTCTTGCCAAGCTCACTTTAATAACCCAAAAGTGACTTTCAGTTTCCATGGCTTTAATGAATAATAGAATTGAATCTCCATATTGTCCTGAAAAAGCTGCTGGTATGGTAATTTTAATATTCTCATATTCTGCAGCTGGAATGGACCTAAAAGACTATCTCACCTTTATTCTAGACATTGAGAAACTGAAGTCTTGGAGCTAGTATCATGATTTCTAATTCTCATTTAAGTTCTTTACTTCGATTTCTTATCTAAATATTAAAAATGACATATATATTTTCAAACAGCTTTGAAAGTTAGTATTTATAATCTCCATCTTCTTGAAATGATGGAACACCAAATACATTTAGAGAGCCTCTCTATTTCAAAAAGATTTTGTCACTGTGAAGATCATTTACAAATGTGATAGAATATCAGAAAATTCTGAAATTTACTGAGGTATTTATATTTGCTGAAAAATTAACATTTACTAAAAATATTTGCTACACTGTACTTTATTCCCATGTACTTTTTCAAATGTAAATAGATGATGCAAAAAAATCTCTCAATAATAGGGGTTTTATGTCATGTTTTATCATTAGACACTTGGGTATCTATTGAATAATATAAAAATGATAAGGACATATGGTGCCCCCCCAAATTAATACTCCTTTAGTGAGCTAAATTAGTAGATTAGAACTGAGAACTTAAATATATTACTTTTAAGCATATTGTTATCCTAAGTGGGTCTATTTTCTTCTTTTTCCCAAAGCAGAGGCTGATGTCTGTGAACTAATTTAACCTCAAATAACAACTTGTTCCCAGACCACTGGGTTCACTAAGCTAAAGTAAATATAGAGTTAAAACTGATTTTGAAAGTACAATAAAACATACTTAAATGAGTTTCAAAGTCCAATAGGCATACCACTATAACAAAACTGAACAGACACAGAAAACTCAAAAAAAAAAAAAAAACGTAAACAAAACCTAAGGTATAAGTAAAATATTTAAAACCAAAAGAAATATGCTTTTAAACCTTAGGAAATTTATTGTGTGAAAAATGTAACCTTTTGAATTCCCTGCCTAAAAATAAAGATAGATTGTAGTGGACTGTCTGTCCAACCTCCTAACATTCATTCATTTATCCAATAAATATTTTGAGCACATGCTATTTTAGACAAGGAAGATATAAAAAAGACAGATCAAACCATATTAGAACTTACACTCTATGGGAGAGTGGAACAAAGTAAAGACTTAAATTTAATCTAAAAATAAGATGAATCTAGGTGGTGATTACTGCAATGAAATAAAACAAGGTAATGGCATATAGAATAAATGCAAACTGAGGAGGAGAGAAGGAACAGAGGAGTGTTAGCTTGAGTGCCTAAGGAAGTGTCTTTGGAGAAATAAATTACAAGAAAATTACCTTAGTCCATTTGGGTTGCTGGAACAGAATATCATATGCTAAGTGACTTATAAACAACAGAAATTTATTTCTCAAAGTTCCAGAGGCTAACAGACCCAGATCAAGACACTAGCAGTTGTCTATTGAGAATCTGCTCTTATTTCTGTGTCCTCACATGAATGAAAGGGCCAGTGAGTTCTCTGTAGTCTCCTTATAAGGCATGAATTCTATTCATGAAGGTGGAATCTTCATGACCTAGTTATCTCCAAAAATGCCCTCCCTCCAAATATACATCACATTGAGAATGAAGTTTCAATATACGAATTTGTGGAGGGGGGCATAAACCTACCATCTTTAACAATGGGATAGTCATTTGACGACCTGAGGTAAGAGAAAAGAACCATTGGAAGACCCCGAAATTATGAGAGCTGAGACCACCTAAGAGACAAAAGAAAGCTGTTATGCTTGTGTGTGATGAAATGTGGACGAGAGTATACTAGAAACTGAACTTAGAAAGGTAATCTAGCAGTAATGGCAAGAGGTTCATGTTTCCTTTTAATTTATTATTTGTATATATTAGGAAGTTTATTGTATATTGATTATAGTTACAATGGGAAGTTCATGGAGGAGGGGGTGAAAAGGAATTTGATCTACTGTTTTAAAATGAACACATCTGATTATAGAGAAGGTAGGGCAAAGAACAGAAGCAGGAAAACCAATTAGGGGGCTGTGTTAATAATCTAGGAAAGAGAAGATTTGTCTTAGACTGAGTTGATGGAACTTACTGGTGGACTGGATGTGTGGTGTAAAGAAGAGAGAGGATTAGATGAATAGTGTTTTCTTTCAATCTGAACAAATGGTTAGGGGAAGAAGCCTTTAACTGGAATGGGTCTGACAGGGCAAGCAGATGGTAGGTAGTAGGGATATAATAAGTATGAAGTGCCTATTAGACATTCAAGAATAGATGTTGAATTTTATATGTCTCAAACTCAGGAGAGAAGCCAGGACCTGATTATAAATTTAGGGGTCATCAGTATATAAATGGCATTTGAACCTTGATGAGCTCACCTAGACCAGGAATATAATTTGATGAGGAAACCCAGAACCAAACTCTGAAGACAGTTTAACATTTATAAGGTAGGCAAAGAGAAAGAAGCAGTTAATTAAATTGAGAGGTAGCAGTTAGAAGAAAAAGGAAAGCTGAATATCCATGGTGTCACAGAAGCCCAGAGAAGATAGTTAGGTTTCACCCAAGACGGGGTGCTCAATTTTGTCAAACATATACCATTTTTTCCTGATTCTGTAAAATCCTTTTCTTCTAACCCAAAGTTCAAAAAATTACTATCTTCATATGAAAACCAAACTACCCTATACTATAACTAATTATAAAAGTTATACTACAGATGTTGTTCTTGGCCACACAATGGACTACATATAAGATCATAGTTCATTGAAAAAAATTTCAGATTTCTTGTGGTCCTTATGGATTTTCACATAAATGTCATCCTGAGAAAATTCATCTGAGCATCTATCTTGACAACTCTGAATTTGATTCAAAACTATCCTAAGGTGTTGCTATTCTAAAACAAACTCAGTAAATGATTCAATCATGATGAAATATTTACTCACTACAAGTGATTTCCATTTTACAGATGGTCCAGGTTGCTGATGTAATTGGAAAATAAAGGATGTTTAATATTTGCAGCTCAGAAAGTCTTTTCCTACTTGTCCAAGACTTACTAGAATCCCCAACTGTTGTGTTGAGGGGAACAAAGGCAGAATAGGGTCACTTTCTGATTCTATTATGTGTTTCCATAATTCTGTACAATGTCCAGAATCCCTGCCTTAGTTCTTAACACTTATTCTTGACATAATGACATCTTCAGTAGTAAAACTCAAATTGTTGTTAATAATAGTAGTAGCTCAGTAAGATGCCCAGAATTTCCTAATTACTTATGGTAGGAATGGTGCTAATCAAGAGCCTTATACAATAATAATGAATATTGATAATACTAACTTAATCTTTACTGTATATAGTTGCTGCTAAAAAACACTTTACATATGATAACTCATTTAAATTTCAAAACTCTGAGTTTGAAACCATAATTATTCTCATTTTGCAGCTGGGGAAACCAAGGCAAGGAAAGATTATGTTAACTGACCAAGTTAACATAACTCATGGGAGGCTAAGGTAGATTTTGAACTCAGACATTCTGGCTCTAATGACTGCACCTGATACCTTGGTCACAAAGCTCATTATCAATAGCCCTTTTAATCAAAATTATTTACTAACCCTCTTCACAATCCTGCAATATAAATATGACTTTTTAAATGTTTTTTTAATGTATGTATATAAGAACTAGGGTGTAGGCCAGAGGTGCAGGGAGTGAGAGGATTCACCAGAGACAGAGTGGGGAGCAGAACAGGTCAATCTACTGAGATATACTGCTGAGGGGTCAGCGGGGGAGACAGGAGAGGTCTGCCGTACCATGCAGGTCAGCTCCCTGGCTGGGGGACTGAAATCATGCCACAGTGGCTGGCGATAGCTTGATAGCGCTGAGACTTTAAGCCCTGTAGTATCAGGGAGGCCACACTATAAATATTATAATCTCTCTCTTCCATATGAGTAGAAAACATACAGTATTTATTTTTCTCCTGATCTTGTTAGCTGAGTACATTCTCCTCAAGGCCATCCATGTTGGCACACATGGCAAGATTTCATCTATTTTTTTTTTTTAAATAACTGAGTAGCATTCCAGTATGTTTCTATAACACCTCTTTTTTTTTAATTTAAATTTTATTTTTAAAGAAACAAAGCAAATGAACAAAACAAAAGCAAACTCTTAGATTCTACGAAGAGTGGTGGTTACCAGTAAGAGTGGCACATATCAAAAAAACTACCAACAACAGGGCCTCCCTGATGGCGCAAGGGGTTAAGATGCAACCTATGAAGTTGCAGCCTCTGCAGCATGAGTTCTATCTCCAGCTGGACAGGGAGCAACCCACATGGCACAGCAGACCTCTCCTGACTCGCTCGCTGTTCCCCTCAGCAGTGTACTTCAGTCAATCCACCTGTTCTGTTCCCCACTCTGTCTCTCGTGAATCCTCTCACCCCCCACACCTCTGGCCTGTACCTCAGTTCTTGTATGCATAAATAAATAAATCTTTTAAAAAATATTATAATCTCTATTTTGCTACTGAAAAAAATTTGCCAGTCATACAGCTAATGGGTGGCAGAGATACTTTTATCTATCAGTTTCTACTCCATACCTTGCACTAGTACACAGTCCAATGAAATACAGTGTTGTACTAGTCCAAGTGTTTCCACACTTCCCTCCAAATGTGGCTGCCTTTGTTGGTGGTGAATGAAAGCAGTGAGATATCTTGCTAATAAGTAGATACCCGCCTTGAATTCAGCTGGAGGTTGTTTTTATTTTATTTTATTTTTTTTGGTGGAGAGAATTAGATTAAATTAAAAAGAACTTTTTAAATTAAAAAGAATTTTGTCAATTTATAACAATTTTTGATCTCTGCACACATATTTCCATGTTAATAGTCTAGTATATGTTATGGCTTTTTCTAGTAGAAAGGATTCACTTTGCTCCCTTTTGGGGAAGAATTTAATTCTCTTTTAGTATTATCAATTTATTAACAAGAAAAATCTCTTTTACTGGTCAGATCGTGAAGGCAGTCCAATTAATTTAACAATATAAAATTCTACAGTCCCTTTAAAAAGGGTGTATCTTTTAGCATATAGAGACTAAGTTTCTATTTCTAGCCTTTGTTTAAATTCCAACACACATTTCATATATGTAATATTGATAAAAACTAACCTTTACTGAGCCATAAATCACTGTCTTTATATATCTTAATCCAGTTAGACATCTATTATAATATCAACTGTGCAAGTGAGGAAATTGAGGCAAAGAATAGTTACCTAACTGTTAAGTATATGACAGGCATGTACTCACTTAAAATATGAGAAACAATTTTTATCTTTCCAGAGAAAAATAATTAAACATGATAGATTCATAAATGCACAACCCATTAACAGAAGTCATGCTCACTGTCAATCAGAAGACCAGCATTCAAGTACTTTTCCCGAGGTGTGCTTAATTAAAGATGATGCATCCATTAATAAAGATACTGTGATTTTTGTCTTTTGAGCATAACAACATATTATTATTTGCTTTAATCATCTAGAAATAACTAAATTATAGAATTCCATGCAAGGAGATAAATTTAGAGATCACCTGATTCGTTAAAAGTCCTCATTTAAAAAAAAAAAGTGTGCCCGCCAAAATTTATTAATTGTTCTCCAGAAGTGAACATTTAGATTACTTCCAGTTTCCCACAGCCACAAACAATACCATAATGACTAAGATATTTGAATTGTGAGCTTTCTAATCTTGTACAAAGTTAAAGAGAAACTACAAAAGCTAAGACAGAAATAGAAGGGATGTCAAAGGCAAAAAGGCAGTCCTTGATATACAAACTGATTTAAAAACAGACCGGACCCTCATTTCTGAATGACCTTGCTTAGGAACAGCCCTTTAGTTCTCACAGTCACTGTATAGACCTCACTCCTTTCTTGTAAACCTCACCCATCACAGCTGACCAAATTCCACCATCTCCAGTATCCCCAACCTCCCATCTTCTCCAAGAACCGTTTGTCAATATTCTCATGGCAACTTTGCACTTGGTCCTCACCACTGCTTCAGTGCCTTTTAAGAAAGTGCCTACAGATAGGAAACAGGTCTACCTTGGGATCTGAGCAGTATGTGTATACCTAGCAATCAAATTTCCAAGTGTCCTTGCCCCTAAGAAGCACTGAGTTAGTCTGTATGCTGTTTAAACTCTATGGTGTTATTGACAAAATGGAATCAAGTACTTGGTTGGATGGGATGCGCCAAGTCTTCAGGTAGCAGCACCAAAAACATAAAGAAGCTGTTAATGCCTCCTGAGTTAAAGGAGCCCAGAATATTGAAGCCTGTGTGTTCGCTAGTGACCTTTCCCATCGCTCCTGTCTTCTGTAGCAGTGAACACGAGACAGAAATGAATAGCTCAATAAATTATCCTGCCACTAGTCAAGTTTAACATTCAAGTCATTTATTTTTCTGTTCAATTCTGTGAGATGTGTGCTAAATTAAACAATGAGGTGTCAGTGACTCCATTTACCTTCAAAGCCTCAGTTCTGGGTTTGGAGTCACCCTTTATACCCTTCATACCATGTGTTCTTAGGCAGATCACTGTTACTATCCTACCTCACAAGATTATTGGGAAGATTCATTTAGATCCATTTCAACAGCCCTTTCCATAGGAAATAAGCTCTAAAGCCATCCATCCAGTGGATGTAATGAATTAACTTCTTTCTTATGCACCATGGAAAGCTTTAGTTATGTACAACCCTTGCAAGAATTGAGAGGATAGTCACTCAGTCACTTCCTGTTTTGTGGTTCAGATGAAGAGCAAATTTTTGATAATGGATGCAAAAATTTAAGATACTATTTGAAGTCAGATCACCTGGGTTCAAGCCCCAACACCATCGCTTATTGTCACTGCATTCTTTTTTTGAGGGTGGGGGGATTAATTTCCTTACAAGTTAAAAATAATAGTACTTACTTGAGATTTATATGTATACGATGCTTAGAACTTAACATATAGTAAGTTCTCAATAAATGTTATTATACGGAAATAAAAACAAACTCCCCTAAATGATGTCTTCTTTAATCTTTCAGTATTTAAAGAAATTTAGCACATATATAATATCAGAAAGATGTATTATCACTCTGAATGAGTTACTACATTCTAGATCATAATAGTAATTTGGGTAAAAATTTCTTCATTATTTTGAAATTATAACATGGTCTAATAAAATGTTCCTCCAGATAAAGTTTTCCCCTTATTTATTTATCTAACACACATTGACAAAAACATATTCAACCAGCATTAAGCATAATAAGAAAATATTTTATCTCAACCTATATAAAATTTACGGAAGGGGAGAAAATATATCTAGCAAACTGATTCTATTACATGGCAAAAACCTCCGATGAATAAACAAGATACTATATAGATTCAAGAGAGAAATATTATTTCTAAGCCATCAGTGATATTAAGCACAGAAAGAAATGGCTTGAAACCAAATCCGGAATCATCGTGGTATATGTGCATGTTGGCAAAGGCTGAATGGGAGCAATACCTAACTGCAACAGGTTATAGATGTTTAGGAAAATGAACAAGGGCTCTGGCTTCACTGCTAAAAAAACAATATGAGATGAGGCTGAAGATATAAATGATGATCTCACTATGCGGCACACAAAGACTTCCAAGATATATCTGAAGATTTACTTGGCTGGTACTGAAAAATAAACACCATATCCTCCTATGTCTTTAGTCAACATTTTGTTACTTGGTGACCTGATTAATACTTTTCCTTTTATAGGTTTCTTTGGTTAGCTTGGTAGCTAACGCTCTTGGCTACTCAGAACTTGGTGCCATCAAATCCTTACGGACTCTAAGAGCTTTAAGACCTCTAAGAGCTTTATCCCGGTTTGAAGGCATGAGGGTAAGAAGAATGAAAGCTCTCTGATCATTCATGTTAAAATTAAATGTAGGTGGTGCTTTAGATACAGAGGGCTGCCATAATATAAATATGTACAAATAAATATAAGTAATTATCTTCTGATATTGATTTCACAGAATCACAGAATTTCAGTGCAGGAATCTTATCACTCAACCTACCCTGAAACTGAGGTTTATTTACATAGGCCCTTAGAACTTGGTGCAGAGCTAGGACTACTAACCAGTTCTTCTGATAATAGCTGAAGGATGTTTTCACACCAGCCAAACACCATGTGCTACAATTTTTTTTCATTGCTAATACATTTCTAAATTACTATTTACCACAGATATTCATCTTAGGAGAGATTTTTCTTTCTCTCAATAGGTAATTTGATTATTTAAAAATTGCTGATAATGAAAGAAAGGTAAATGGTTTCTGTGTGCTTTATTTCTTCAATTAATAGCAATAATAAAACAAGAAAACACTAAATAGTAGCCTCTGACAAAATCTATATGTCCTAAACAAACAAAGTAGGGGGTTAGAATAATTAACTAAGCATTTCAGGCAACTCCTGGGGTTTGTTTCATAGATCTCCCTCTTAAGCAAGCTTTCTGAATGAGGTTCACTTTTTCCATAGTACTTTGTTTTCCTCTATAGTGCTCTTCTTTAGTATATATTTTATTCATCTAAACATAAAGTACACACTTAGATAGATACACACCCACTTGCCATGCCTCTCAAAATACTATTTAGCACAAAGGCCAGCTTTGTTTAATCCAGCTTACAAATGCACATGGATATTGAATTTCTTCTAGACTGTAGTGCTTTTATGTTAGGAGGTGGTTTGTTTGGCGCAATAAAAATACTTCAGCCTTGACTTCCAGATTTACTCACCAAGGAGAATTAAACTACTCTCCAGACTTTCCAAAAACATTGTAAGCGAAGAAACACTTGATTTTGCACAATTTTATTTCATTGCTACTGGCTAACGAAAGCCACAAGATGTATAAAAATGATTATACAGTTTTAAGATCTTTTCACACAAATCTTTATTCTACTGACATTACTTAAGTCCACATTTGGCTGCATGGTTATATTGGGGTTCCAAAGTGAACATTTAAGAAATCTATAATAATAATATGGACACATTTAGCATTCTTTTTGTACAGAGACAAATTCCATCTCATTTCCTAGTTTAACATATTTTTTCTTTGATTTTTACCAATAAAAAAGTAAAAGGAACTTGAAATTCTGTATGCTATTCTTCATAAACATCAAGTGTTAGCTTAAGTTTAAGGCATGCTATGTTTATTTGTAAAGGGTTTGACTACTTCTTCAAGCATCATTCATTAACACTCTTGAAATTAAAACATTTTGAATGATAATTATTCTTTGTTTGTACTTAATACATCTTTTATTTCCCCCAGCATATGAGCATTTTATACTGTATCAGGCTTTTATTTACTCCTTTTCATGCACTGACATGTTTTGCTTTCTTCAAATCCTTAAGCTCTTTCGTTGTATTACTGCTTATTTTCCCTGATCAAATATGTCCAAGAAAATACCAGAAGAAACAATTGTACACCTGAATTTTTATTTAACTCTTTTCACACCCATTTCAGTACTAAAGAATAAATAAAAAGAATGGTTTCCATTTTAACTATTTTATATTGCTTTATCCTCATTTTTTTCTAGGTGGTTGTGAATGCTCTTGTGGGAGCAATTCCCTCCATCATGAATGTGCTGTTGGTTTGTCTCATCTTCTGGTTGATCTTTAGCATCATGGGTGTGAATCTCTTTGCTGGCAAGTTCTATCACTGTGTTAATACAACAACCGGTAACATGTTTGAAGTTAGTGAAGTCAACAATTTCAGCGATTGTCAGGCTCTTGGCAGGCAAGCTCGGTGGAAAAATGTGAAAGTAAACTTTGATAATGTTGGTGCTGGCTATCTGGCATTGCTTCAAGTGGTAAGTGGCAAATGTGAGTTTTGAAAGACTTTCAAAATGCTTCAAGTGAGATCATTTCTCTGATGCTCTTCTTTGAATAATTAGTATTTGACAGAAAAGTTCTTGATGGTAACACCTTTAGTATTAGCTTGACTTTATTGTAAAGAAGGTTTGGCTTGACTGTAAGGAATGTTGTGCAGTTATTTTATGATATATTTTCTCCAGAGTTCAGCTTTTAGTATGTTTTAAAGTTATTTTATATTTTTTGTAATTGTTTTTTCTTGTTATACTATCTACTACTATTGCACCATCAGCATTTTTAGTTTTCTGTAGCTATCACTGACAACAGAGAAAGCTTATATATTGAAATGACAATGTTTATATTGTACTGATTAATTAAATGTGTTAATCATTAACTGTATCATTTATTGCATTAACTATCATTTAATGCATTAACCAAAGAGTATGATTCCTCTATGTATGAAAATACAAATATCTAATGGAATGGATTTAAAAAATGTACAATGTTTAATAAATACAACTTAATTGACAGCATATTGAATAATCAATAATTAATTAATGAAAGTGATGGAGTTATGTTTAAATATGCCAGAAATTTGAATCATAGAACCTACCTTTCGGTATAAAAGGGAATTGAGGCTGAGATAATAGTTTCAGGACTCAAACCTCTAGCTAAATTTAATGTAGAAAAAAACAGAGTACCTTCCAAGAGAAATAAAGAAAATGAGTTCCAGATTCTAAATTAAATCTTACATTATTTCATTTCTTCATTCAATTCATGATTTTTTATAGAAAATTTCATAATATTGTACAAAAAGTGATTTTTAATGACACTATTACATTTTCAAATGGTAAAATGCAAAATTTTGGCATTAGGTTTTTATGCACAATTCAATGTATGTTGTTTACAGGCCACATTTAAAGGTTGGATGGATATTATGTATGCAGCTGTCGATTCACGAGATGTAAGTATCACTCAAATAATATATAGTTACTAGATTTTCCATAGTGAAATTTTGTGATAAATTAACTGAATGGTCCAAAATATTATATTAGATGCAATGAAAACATTTTGCATGTAGAAATGATCTTCTTAATCCAATCCACTTCAGTATACAGACTATTTTGGTCTAATGCAAAATACATATCTAATGTGAAAGGATATATAACTACATGGATTAAAAGACATCAGAGTGGCCCAGAGAATGTAACTCATAAGATTGAGAAACCTGGAAAAAAGTTGGGAAATAATTCCCTATCCCTGGAGAGTATGATAAAGCAGAGTCCATGAAGCAGCATCTAAAAATAACATGATAAAGGCAAGAAAGCTCCAGGGAAACTCAATTTTGAAGACAGGGATAAAATAATGCCTCAGAATATGCCTATTTATGCTGATTTTTTGTAGAAGTTGATATTCTGTTATTAAAGTCAGATTGCCAAGAGCCAGCATTCCAAATCAAAATTAAAAATACAGCCCCCCAAAATTATAAGATTAAAAATAATAGGTCAAAATGTTTGCCTTCTTAAGCCATTGTTATTTTCTCTAGAGAATACAGATACAATTAGAAAACAGATTCCAGAACTACTGACCTACATTATACTCGATCATACCAATTTTAAAGGCGAGAATTATTTTTGCAGAACAGTATCTCAAGGCTAGGCAAAAATAGATTTATAGTAAATAACAATGTTCACCAAATTGTTAATTTAGTATAAGTATTTTTTGTGTTTTTAAATATTATTTAATATTTTCAATATTATTTAGGTTAAACTTCAGCCTGTATATGAAGAAAATCTGTATATGTATTTATACTTTGTCATCTTTATCATCTTTGGGTCATTCTTCACTCTGAATCTATTCATTGGTGTCATCATAGATAACTTCAACCAACAGAAAAAGAAGATAAGTATTTCTCAGCTCTCACCTTTCTCCATTCTGTGTTCTGTCTGTTATGCATTCAAATAACCAGCACACTGGTAGTCATGGAGGACTTAGATCATTTTTATTTCCTTTTCAGTTCACTATGCATACACTTCAACTGCAGAGGATTTCAGCCTCCAGTTCATGTCTCCTGTCCAGGATCATCCTCTGCAAACTGTTGTAGTGTCTTTCTGACCCAAAAAAGTGACAGCTGCTTAAAAACATCCAGTGGGCCTCCAGTGTTTTTACCTTTGCTTACATGGCCTTTCAGGAATAACTACCACCAGTTTTCCAGCTTCATCTTTTCCCACACCACATTTTCTATTATCTCTTTCCCAACTGCTCAGTCACCACCTACCCACCATCAACACTATTACTGGCTACACACTCAACTACGTGGATTTTCTGTGCTTTCCCGAACAAGTCATATTGTTATACCTCTATGACTTTCCATAATATATTTTCTCTTCCTGCAACGCTTTACCTAACAAACCCTTTATCGTGGTTTCAGGTCTAATTTAAGGTTACTTCCCTTTGCAAAGCCTGTTTCTGAGCCTTGGAGTTTACTGTTATCTCTGCAGTGTTTTTTTTTTGTTTGTTTGTTTGTTTGCTTATTTTTGTATACCTATCTATTCTTCACTTTTTGTTTTCAACTTCTTCTCCTACTTGGGAGCAAGATACTGTGTCCCTTATTTATGTAATTCTGAAACCAGGCATACTGTCTAGCACACAGGAAGTGCTCACAAATTACCTAATAAAGAATAAATTTGTCATCATTGAAATGGACTAAGAGAACATTTTTACTTTCAGAGAAAATATATTTGAGACCCTGGAACCTCCTTCAAAACATAATATAATCAAATTAAGTATCTTGTAATAATCAGAGTTTTATATGGTTATGGGTTTTACATACTATTAAGATACTCAGAATGTCACATAAATGAGAAAACTAGAATATACCTATATGAAGCAGGTCAACATCCATTTAAAAACTGGGAAAAGATTAAAGGAAAGACTCAAATTTTTTGTAAGCTGTTGTAACACATGTTAAGATTGTGACCAGTTTTATTCTCTGTCTTTACTTTGGAGGTCAAGACATCTTTATGACAGAGGAACAGAAAAAATACTACAATGCAATGAAGAAACTTGGATCCAAAAAACCTCAGAAACCTATACCTCGGCCAGCAGTAAGAATTTTCTTCAACACTCCAAAGCCCTGGCTCCCTATGAGGAACTTGGGCATTGCTCTGAACCAGGCGATATATCCACCATATAATATGCTCTAGCAGTAGGGTTCGTACTGTGTGACACAATTCACAACTACTACACTCAATAACAATTACTGAATTGTTTAAAAAGAAGCAATGAGGTTTTTTTTATATAGTTTTTCAGTCAAAAACCTCCAAAAACAGTAACAAAAACTCCCAGTAACAATAGATAAAGTGGGCTTCTGCTCCTGCTGCCAACAATACACCCAGCAGGCTCCTCTGATCTTGTATAGCAACCTCTTGTCCTTTTAAGTAGATGGAGTTTTCCAGAATCCCCACCCCACCCCCATAACCTAGTTTAATGAACACAAAATATTTTTAACCTTTTTAGAAAAGATGTCATCAATCATTTGTTTTACCAAATGCACAGAAAAGAAAAAAACTTCTTCAGAATTTTTACTCTGTAGAGTTTCATGATAAAGGGAAGACATAAACAGGAATGTTCACAGAACTGTTCTCTAACTTATTTATCCTTAGATGGGTAAGGAATAAGGAAAGTGAGGTACAAAGAAGGGAAATATCATACTCAAAGTCACAAAGACTATAATTGCCTAACAATTTATGAATCCTATGAGTATACCATATTTATAAGACTAATCAGAGCTGTCTAAGGGACAAGGGGAAGAAAGGGTGGATACACAAAAGAAGAAGAAAGGGTGGATACACAAAAGAGAATGAACCTGTTTTACCTAAGTCACTTAAATAGTATAGTTAATGCAAGGAAGTTTAGTCAGCTCATAAACTTTGGTTTTTGGTAAATGATAAATATTTATCATTTTATTACAAAAACTTTAAAAGTCCTGGGCCTCCTTGGTGGCGCAAGGTGAGACACACCTCTGCAGCATGAATTTTATCCCTGACCAGCCAGGGAGAAACCCACATGGTGAGGCAGACATTCTCCTGTCTTGCCCACTGCTCCCCTCAGCAGTGTATTTCAGTCTGTCTCTTCTGTTCCCCACTCTGTTTCTGGTGGATCTTCTCATCCCCCGCATATCTGGCCTGTACCCCAGCTCTTGTATGCATAAATAAATAAATCTTTAAAAAAATTTTAAAAGTCTTTTCCCTAATAAAACTATATTTATTGGTCATATATAAGTATAGGAATCTTTAAAAAAAATATGTCGCTCCTGAGATGACTGTTAGTAAGATAAAGAGAAAAAACATAAGTCATACATCTTTGTTGAAGCACAGGTAAAAAGGAACAAATGAAAAGAGAGATAAAGAAATTAAGAGGCAAATATCTAGATACACATAGTTAAAGAGAGAGAATTAAATAGGAAATGATTGACATATTTTAAAAGAGGGAGAGATAGAAATAAGATGAACATCAAAATTCTTAACGTATCAGTAAATGAATTCAGGTATTCATCTATCTAAAAGTCCAAAATATTAATTTTGTAAATCTTCTATAATATTAATATTGTAATCTTTTGTAATATTAATACTATAAATCTTCATTGGTATTTTCATTACATTTTGTAAATGCAGTTATTAAAATCAAGCAAAATATATGAAAATCATCAGTCATTTGCCATCAATTTATGTTTTATTCAGCTGTCTTCCAATGAGATCTAAGTAAACCAAATACACTTTCTTTGTTGTCATAAGAATTTTTTCCATTCTTGCTTCTTTTTTTAACATGGAAAGAAATGGAGCAGAGAGAACTATTTGGGGGAAATGTGAGTAGGGTGCACATCTGATGGCCTTAATGTAGAAGGACTCATCTATAATTTTACTGAATCATTAATAATTGCATACTGATATGCATTTCAACCTTCTCTCTTCTTGCTCTCTCTCTAGAACAAATTCCAAGGAATGGTCTTTGATTTTGTAACCAGACAAGTCTTTGATATCAGCATCATGATCCTCATCTGCCTCAACATGGTCACCATGATGGTCGAAACTGACGACCAGAGCAAATATATGACTCTAGTTTTGTCCCGGATCAACCTTGTGTTCATTGTCCTGTTCACTGGAGAATTTGTGCTCAAGCTAATCTCCCTCAGATACTACTACTTCACCATAGGCTGGAATATCTTTGATTTTGTGGTGGTGATTCTCTCCATTGTAGGTAAGAATGGTTTAACTACCAAGAAGTGCAGTTATAGGAAAAGTTCAAAGCTGGACAGCTGTGTAAAAGGGAAGTTAGATCTGAGAATCCTAATGTGTATAACTCTAAAATTTAGCAAATTTAGCACTATTGTTCATTTTCTTCTAATTAAAGAATGTTGGTATTGTTCAAAAATAGGAAATGCATTTGAGATTTCAGAACTAATCTTTTGTTCATAATTGGCACATTTCATATGTGCAGATAACTGTTTGTAATATTTGGGTATGAATAATGTTACTTGGGAAGCCACTATAGGGATTATTTTATTTGTTGGATTTTTCAGAAATCCACAGTGGTTTATGATACTGTGGAGTTATAGAATAATACTGTATAATCTTTAATTGCCTATATTAGGGATTGGATCCAAGTTTTTAGTAAAGGTTTATACTCATAACAAATTTGTGTTTTTCACAGACCTTGAAAAGATACAAGGTTCATATAAGCACGAGATACTCACTGTTTGTTTTCTGTATTTTTCCACAGGAATGTTTCTAGCTGAGCTGATAGAAAAGTATTTTGTATCTCCTACCTTGTTCCGAGTGATCCGTCTGGCCAGGATTGGCAGAATCTTGCGTCTCATCAAAGGGGCCAAGGGGATTCGCACACTGCTCTTTGCTCTGATGATGTCCCTTCCTGCGTTGTTTAACATCGGCCTCCTGCTCTTCCTGGTCATGTTCATCTACGCCATCTTTGGAATGTCCAACTTTGCCTATGTTAAAAAGGAAGCTGGAATTGATGACATGTTCAACTTTGAAACCTTTGGCAACAGCATGATCTGCCTATTCCAGATCACCACCTCTGCCGGCTGGGATGGATTGCTAGCACCTATTCTCAACAGTGCGCCACCCGACTGTGACCCTGACGCTATTCATCCTGGGAGCTCAGTTAAGGGAGACTGCGGGAACCCATCTGTCGGGATTTTCTTTTTTGTCAGTTACATCATCATATCATTTCTGGTCGTGGTGAACATGTACATTGCTGTCATCCTGGAGAACTTCAGTGTTGCCACTGAAGAAAGCGCAGAGCCCCTGAGTGAGGATGACTTTGAGATGTTCTATGAGGTTTGGGAGAAGTTTGACCCAGATGCCACCCAGTTTATAGAGTTCTCCAAGCTCTCTGATTTTGCAGCTGCCCTGGATCCTCCTCTTCTCATAGCAAAACCAAACAAAGTCCAGCTCATTGCCATGGATCTGCCCATGGTCAGTGGAGACCGGATCCATTGTCTGGACATCTTATTTGCCTTTACAAAGCGTGTGTTGGGTGAGAGTGGAGAGATGGATGCCCTCCGAATACAGATGGAAGACCGGTTCATGGCATCAAACCCCTCCAAAGTCTCCTATGAGCCCATTACCACCACTTTGAAACGCAAACAAGAGGAGGTGTCTGCTGCTATCATTCAGCGTAATTTCAGATGTTACCTTTTAAGGCAAAGGTTAAAAAAGGTATCATGTCAATATAACAAAGAGGCAATTAAAGGGAGGATTGACTTACCTATAAAAGAAGACATGATTATTGACAAATTAAATGGGAACTCCACCCCAGAAAAAACAGATGGAAGTTCCTCTACCACCTCTCCTCCTTCCTATGATAGCGTAACAAAGCCAGACAAAGAAAAGTTTGAGAAAGACAAACCCGAAAAAGAAAGCAAAGGGAAAGAGGGCAGGGAAAATCAAAAGTAAATTATCTTTGTGGTCAATTGTTTACAGCCTATGAAGGTAAAACTAATGTGTCAACTGGACTCCCAGAGGAGGTCTATGCCAAACTGACTGTTTTAACACATACTCATGGTCAGTGCCTATAACAAGACAGTGACCTCTCCGTCACTACATCTCTGTGAGTCAGGGTATCAACACTGACAAGAGGTTACTGTTTTTACTACCAGCTGACACTGCTGAGGAGAAACTCAATGGCTACCTAGACTGTAGGGATAGTTGTGCAAAGTGATCGTTGTAACTACACCAAACACCTTTAGTACAGTACTTTGCATCCACTCTATTTTTAACTTCCATATCCACCATATTTTTACAAAATTTGTTCTAGTGGATATCCCTAGCACCCAATTCATAGTTTATTCATAATACTATGTCACTATTTTTGTAAATGAGGTTTAAGTTGAGAAAAAAAGTATATAAGAGCCCTGTATTCCTACTCCACGAGTCTCTCAAGTAATCAGACTAAAGCATTTTCCCTGAGAGATGAAATTCTTGCTTAAAACTAGGAAAAAATTTACAATGTCAACAATTTCAGGTACTTCCATTTTCTAGACCACTTTAATTTTGAAAGTGTTTTAGTCTGTTATATTTGTTTATATCTAAACAGTTATGTGCCTGTAAAATCTCCTCTACTTTTTAAAGGATTATTTTTATGCAAAGTATTCTGTTTCAGCAAGTGCAAATTTTATTCTAAGTTCCAGAGTTCTATATTTAATTTTGGTTAAATGCCTTTCAAAAAAGTAATCTAATAAATCTGTTCTAGAAAAGTATATCAAGAGTATCACTTTAGAATAGTGGTTCCACTTTCTGCTGCAGTATTGCTTTGCCATCTTCTGCCCTCAGTAAAGCTGACATTTTATGTCAATAAAACACCCTCTGTTATGTAAATAGTTATTTTAACCTGTGGTGCATGTTTGGGTATATATATATATATATATATATATATATATATATATATATATACCTGCACATGGGTATACAGATATATAGATAACCTGATAAACAACTTCTATGAAATCAAATATGTACCACAGGGTATGTGTCTTTTGCGAGCTTCCAACATGGATGTATCTATCCTGTACCATCACTGAACATAAATAGTTTGAAGACTATCACTACTGCATGTTAATATTGCCTATGCTGCTCTATTTTACTCAATCCATTCTTCATAAGTCCTGGTTAGAAGTCACAATTTGGTGGTAGAGTGAATTCAACCAGCTTTTCATTTATTATGTCAAGCAGAATAGCTTGCATTTATTTAAAAGCACCTTTACTTTTGCATTTTTAATTCAATTTGAGTGTCATGTGGTGTCTCTCTAGAGTTCAAAGAAACACCCTGCACACTGCATATTGTCAAAACCTAGACTTCATATTTTGCTAAAAATATGTCCAAAACTTGTTTAAATATAAATAATGTAAAAATATGATCAATTTTATTTGTCGCATTTTGTACATAAGATAATTATTTTCAGGTTGATGACATGGCAATTTATTTTACTTTATGCTTTTGCTTTTTATTTTTAATCACAACTCCAAACTTTTGAATCCATAAGACTTTTCAATGGATAATTTCCTAAAATAAAAGTTAGACAATGGGTTTTGTGGATTTCTTTGTTATATAGATATATTTTCTACCATTCCAATAGGAGATACATTGGTCAAAAACTCAAGCCTAGATCATTTTCTACCAACAATGTTTGCCTCAATCTAACCCTTTATTCATGGAAAGTTTTTTTTTACTCAACTTTTGTAGTATTTGCTTATGCAGACTAGTCTTATTTTTTTAATTCCTGCTGCACTAAAGCTATTAGAGATATAACATGGGCTCTGTCCTGTTTAGCCATGAACAAAGTGGCAAAGTTGTGCAATTATCTAACATGATATAAATTTTTGTTTTTTGCACAAACCAAAAGTTTAATGTTAATTCCTTTTATGAAATATTTACTTGTAGTGTATTGATGAACTGCATGCAGGGAATTGCTATTACTTAAAAGGAATGGTGAGCTACGTCATTATTGAGCCAAAAGAATAAATATTTCATTTTTTATTGTATTTAATTTTGGCCTCTGTTTTGTTTTAATTATTGGAAGGTTAAAGTATATATAATTGATGAAAGCTGTACTTGATCTGACATTTGTATACATAAAAGTTCACATAAATTTTATAATAACCTAGTGCATTGTTTTTTTTTTTCTTGTTTGGTTTTAAATCTTGATTTAAAATCTTCTTAAAATTGGTTTTAAATCTTCTTTTAATAATAGTCTGTTGTTTATTTCCATGATGTCAGCTCATCGTGGGGTAGTGGGTGGTGGGAGGCTGGAGACCCATGGGGTGCTAGTCAGGACAAATGCTTAACCTACCAGGACCTCGGGCCCAGCCTGTAACCACTCTGGGAGATTCTGCTTTTGGTCTGGGATCTTAGTGTCTCAGGCTGCAGGGAGAACAGAGAAGCAGGGCCCCAGTCTCCCCCACCTCCCTTCCTCAGGCTTCCAGGTTGGTCTAGCCAGAACAGGGGCTCAGGAGGAACCCACACTGATGTGAGGGTTCATGAGTGGGTCCAGGTTGGGATCACTGTCAGCCACAGCCTGGCCCGGGTGAGACACGAGGGTAAGGAATAACCTAGTGCACTAAATAAAAACTATTTCAGTTTTGTGAACTTTTGTGTATGCAAAGGATCAAGCACAAATGTTCCAACCTGCAGATTTAATAACAAAAATAGTAGTTGTCTATGGTGTTTGTCAATTTCAATGTACTCCCGTAGCTGTAAGCATTTAATCTCAATTCCTCCCAGTATAATTGGTACCCTCTCCAAATTTCTTCGTAGCTAATGTTACCTACTTTGTCACTTTCATGCATTTTATGAACTAGTTATACATATGGTATTAATGATGCAATGACTGAAAATGTATTTTAACTTTCATTCAGAGTTCCTTTGGTTTATGTCAAGTCAAAACCAAATGCTTAATCTCAGTGGAAAACTCCAGTTGTAATGCATTTTTTTCCAAAGATGAATTGGATCTAAAAATGCATTTCTTGCAGACTGGCCCAACCACTATGGAGAGCTGTGTGGAGATTTCTTGACCTACTAAAGATAGAGCTTCCATACAATCCAGCAATTCCACTCCTAGGTATTTACCCAAAGGACACAGAAACATTAATTCCAAAGGGTATCTGCACCACTATGTTTATAGCAGCACTATTTACAATAGCTAAGCTATGGAAACAACCCAAATGCCCAAAAACAGATGACTGGATCAAGAAGATGTGGTACATATACACAATGGAATATTACTCAGCAATCAAAAAAGATAAACACATGCAGTTTGCAGCAACATGGATGGAGCTAGAAGGGATCATGCTCAGCGAAATAAGTCAGAAAGAAAAAGAAAAATACCAGATGGTCTCACTCATAGCAGGAATTCAGAAAACCTAAATAAGGGACCAGGAAAAAGACTAATTAATACAAAGTAAAAATCAAAATCAACAAGCAACTATAAACCAGAGACACACTACAGGGGGTGGGGCGGTGGGAGAGGAAGGATTAGAGTCAAAATAAGGGGGTGCAATTGTATGGAGAATATAACCAAAATGAAAATGCATACATTATGCAAAAATGAAAAATGATGTAAGAATTATATAAAATAAAATATTAAAAAATAAAACAAAATAAAAATGCATTTAATTTCCTCAACATAAATGATACAAGGTGACTAATTAGAATTCATTGGATTTTCTGTCCAAGTCAACTTTCTGATCTCACCAACACTATAGAGAAATATTACTTTGCAAAAGACTTTTTATGCATTCTATTATATAATCATTACCCAAGTAATCTATAATTGATATGCATTATATCTAATCACCTTCCAAGACAGAAGTCTTTATTCACCAAAAAAGTACATTTGAAAATATACCTATCTAGACAAAGAATATTCTGAAAATACTGTTCAAAATATAGAGTTCCTAATATCATTTGATAGATTCTTAAAGTAACTACTTTCACAAGAAAAATCCTTTTATTACTAAACTTCACATAGAACTTTTAAAAATTAGTAGAATTGATCAAGTCGAATATCAATATAATAATAAATTAAGGAAATAAATTCACCAACAAGTGATACAAAACGGTTGCCTTTTAGTAAGGAAAAACCACTCAGATGGTAGGAAAATGTATACTCTGGTTTTCAAGTAATATAGCAAAAAGAAAATCCCTATATAGATTTATACATCTGACTAATTTTCAAATAACTAGGACCCAATAAAATAACATGGCAATCAGTCCTGTGCATTTCAAAGTATCAGTAGTAATCATAAAGAAAGGTCTTGCTAGCCATATTTTTTAGAAATGGAAAGTATAAAATGAACTGAAGTAAGAGTTCTGACACTTGATTTTTTAGCAATGTTATTGAAGCAAATTAAATTCTGGCCCCTCAGCCTCCCCTATTGAGTAGGGAGGGTAGACTGGGGATGTTGCCTCTAGTGGGCCTTTAATTCTAAAATTCTATGTTCAAAACAGAGTTGCCTATTAAGAGTTAATAGTTTCCTCTATATTGGCAACAATAAGGAAAATGCATAATGTCAACAGAACCTTTTAAGACATTATTCAGGTAACTTTCAATAGACAGAAACAATATTTGGCCTGGACTGTAGACCAATTAAGAAAAAAAAAAAAAAAACTTCATGTCCTCAAAGACTTTCTACCACAAAGGCGAAGAATGTTTTAGATAATTGGAAACATGACTATTCTGACTTCTTTACAGATTTCTAAACCAACATCTGTTATATAACAGGAGAAATTAAAACAAAGGAATCATTACTCTTTGTAAAACTGTCTCACACCACAAGTGTATTTACTTCTTTATCTATAGTTAACATTTGCAAAAAAAATTTAAAATGAAAAATAAAATATTTGGGCCTCCCCTGGTGGCGCAGCAGTTGAGCACTGGGCTGTGAGGCTGCCCACAGCTTCTGCAGCGCCGGTTCTATCACCGGCCGTCAGCAAGGGTCCCACATGGCACGACAGACCTCTCCTGCCATGCCCACTACTCCCCTCAGCAGTATATTTTGTCAGTCTGCCTGTTCTGTTCCCCGCTCTGGCTCTGGTGAATTCTTTCACCCTCCCATGCTTCTGACTGTACCCAGTGCTTATATAAGTAAAAAAATTAAATTAAATTAATATTTGCCTCAAGACTTCAAGTATTTGGACTTAAGCCTTGTAATCCCCACAGTATAATTTTCAATTATAAAAGAAAAAGATACACATTTCATATACTAAGTGTCTAGAACATTTTACTTTTTTCACAGAGAAAAGAACTAATGATTTGATGCATCTAAACTTTTGTTGTCATTGATTTCTAAGGGCCTTTTTTTTGTCAGCAGTTTTTCTCCTCTCATTTTCTATCTAGAATCTCTCTGTTCTCTACAATTCTGCTAACTGACATACTGATGTATATGTCTGAAACATTCAAAACCTGACAGCACCCCAATACTCAGAGAATGAATTTCCTATTATTATTGAATGAAAAAAAAAAAAACCCTACATAGTCTGCCCCTCACATACCCCACTTCTAGTATCTACCATTGGCCACCACACCACAGCACATGCCCCTCTCCCACAGAACCACATCATCTTCAATTTTACAACATTTTGACATTTCTTCTGTCTTAGTACATGTTCTCACTGATGCCTGAAATGTCTTTTCCTCTTTTTTTCCTGTGACAAACTGTTGCTTATCTTTTAATAACCGACCCAAATATCACCATCTATTAGGAAGTGCCCTCATATTTCCTCTTTTAGACCAAATCATTTCTTCTCAGACTTTCTAAAGTGCATCTGTGATGGTGTTTATCAGCCCATGTTGCAGTCTCTCTCTTTTAACAGACTGTAGTACCTGCAAGATATGGGACACACCTCATTGATTTTCTCATCCTTCTTTCTTGTGTTAGCAATGATTAGCCAAGTATCAGTAGCTCTTAGTTTTTAGATAAACTGCTACCAGCTCCATTGTGTATATGTACCACATCTTGATCCAGTCATCTATTTTTGGACATTTGGGTTTTTTCCATAGCTTACCTATTGTAAATAGTGCTGCAGTAAACATAGGCGTGCAGGTGTCCTTTTGAATTACTGGGTTTGTGGCCTTTGGGTAGATACCAAGGAGTAGAATTGCTAGATCATATGGAAGCTCCATTTTTAGTAGTTCGAGGAACCTTCACACAGCTTTCCATAGTAGTTGAACCAGTTTGCACTCCCATCAGCAGTGTAGAAGAGTTCCTTTTTCTCCACATCATTGCCAACATTTGTTCTTGCTAGTTTTTTTTTAATACATACCATTTTGACTGCTGTAAGGTGGTACCTCATTGTGGTTTTGATTTGCATTTCCCTGATTACAAGTGATGTTGAACATTTTTTTCATATGCCTGTTGGCCATTTGCATTTCTTCTTTGGAAATGTGTCTTTTTAGCTCTTCTACCCATTTTTGGTTTGGGTTGTTTACTTTGTTTTTGTTGAGTCTCATTAGCTCTTTATAGATCTCTGTGATCAGTCCCTTATCATTAATGTTGTGTGCAAAAATTTTCTCCCAATCAATGGGGTATCTTTTTACGCTCATTGAAATAAGCCAGAAAAAAAATTGGATGGTTTCATTTATAGGGAGGAATGTAGAGGAACCAAATAAAGGATCAGGAAAAAAAGTAACTGCTATAAAGTAAAAATCAAAACCAACAGGCAACCAGAGTCCAGAGACATCCTGTAGGGGAGGAGGAAGGAGAAGGATCAAGACAGGGGTGGAAAGGGCACAAGGGACTATGGTGATGGTGCACAGGATAAATTGGTGGTGGGAATTTCACGGGGAAATCATACATTTTACAAACAGGAAGGATGATGTAATAAATACATTTTAAAAAGTGAGTGAAAAACAAAAAACCCAGAAATATTGCTAGTATTGATTGATTGATTCTTAGGCACACATAGAAATATTTAAGTGCCAAACAATGAAATCAAAAAATTTTTTCAATCCTTACTGAGGATGACTCTGAAATTTAGTATCATCTAAATTCTGATAATTCACCTTCACAATCAGTTAAAAATATACATATATCTTTCAAAAACTTTATACCTTACAACTAGGTTTATAAGTAATATATATTACCTAACAGAAATTACTAAAACAAAAAACTTCATTAATTCTACCAGTGAAATGGCAATTTTATTCAGCTGTCCTCAGTTAGAAATATGTTACAGGGATAAAAACAAAGGTTTTACTTCATTATCTTAATTATGTAGATATTTTTCATTGTAATAATTCAAGAGCACACTGATAATACACTGATGATGCTAGGATTTTGCTTGGAGGATATCTATTTCCATCATATAATAAAAAACCTATCCTGAAATTATCTTATCATAAAATATGTAGAACTGAAATAAAGTATTTTTAAAGGATCATTCTAATGTGTGGTTGAGTTTATAAGAAAGCAAGAGAAATTCCCTGAGGCTGTTAGAGAAAGACATACAAACACTGAAGTCAGAGGCTACTCTGTGGGCTTCTGGTGATCCCAGGAACTATAAGTTGGTTTTAAGTTCCTGAATACAGGAAATGGATGACAAAGACTTGAATCCAATATAAGTTAGATATTCTGAATAAACTCAAGACCCACAAAACGCTACATTAAAAAAAAATTAAGCATATTGCAATTGTATGGGGAATATGAAAATAAAATTTATTTAAAAAAAATTAAGCATGCTTTAAAATGTCTTAAATCTGCAAAAGCAGGTAGATAGGCAACGTGGCACACAAATTTTTCTATCTTCTCTTAGTTCTGGGTTTATGGGAAAAGTCTCTCTTGAGATTCATAGCCAAAGGCCCAGAATTAACCTGAATTTATGACTCAAATTCACAGTATCGGCCCAGTACAAAATGGTGTATGTCAAAATTTAATTTAAAACAGACACAATTTCTAATGGTTCTAGGCTTTTGGTAGAACCCAACCAAAATCCTTTCTAAAAGACCACAGTGCAGGGCCTCCCCAGTGGCGCAGCGGTTGAGCACTGGGTTGCAAAGCTGCCCGCAGCCTCTGCAGCACTGGTTCGATCCCCGGCCCCTGGGCAAGGGTCCCACATGGCTCGCAGACCTCTCCTGCCTCCCGCTGCTCCCCTTAGCAGTGTTCTTCGTCAGTCTGCCTGCTCTGCTCACCACTCTGGCTCTGGTGAATTCTCTCACCCTCCCGCACTTCTGACTGTACCCAGTGCTTGTATAAATAAATAAAAAAATCTTAAAAAAAAAAAAAAGACCACAGTGCAGCCCAGACCTCAGAGTTCCCACAAATAAAGTTCAAGAAGCAAGCAGTCACAATAACAACTCAAATAATTAAACAAATGTAAGAAAACAGAGCCACAGAATAAGAGTGGGGAGAAAACGCCCACGTAGTCTTCAGATATAAGATATAAGGATACTTAACAATATTAAAAAAGTAAAACAAAGTAGGGGTTAAAATATGTATAGTAAGTGAGAGATAAAAAATTATGAGACTATCTTCTTTGATTTGAATGCAATTCAATTAGGACTCTAATATTTTAGAATAAATTTGGAGGCTCAAAAATGCATGTCTATCTTCTTTTCCTGGAAATGGTGAGGTAGCCAACATTGGCAGACTAATGTTCTCATAGATAACAAGTATAAATTCTGGTCAAAAAGAAATAATCTTTAGGTACTAGAGAGGGACTGGAAAAAGTCACAAAATTGGAAATGGCTCTGAATGAGTTTACTGTTTATTATGACTTTTATCTGAGGTCAGAACCCAGTCAACACTAAACTGAAATTTATATTAAAATCTGCAGTCTTACTTGAGAAATCAGAAGACAGAGTTTGACACATGCAAAGTAGTTGGAAATAACAGAACCACAGGAAGGAAACTAAATTCAGCATAGAAACTGCCCAATTTTCTAGCAGCTCCCTAAACTTTGCATTTGTGAGACAGATTTAAAGCAATCATGCAAAGAATTGAAGATTCAGAGTTTCCAAATGCAGGAAAGATAAACTCTGGAGGTAAGCTCAGCCAATATTCTTCAGAAGAAGAAAAGAGAAACAAGAAAATCTCAAAGATATCTTTACAATACTCAAAAGAAAACAAAAACAATGGCGAGCTACATGTTGGATTTAACAAGCTAAAAATTCCAAAGCACTGATTTCATTATATTCAGATTGTATAAGAATATATCAAATCTGAAAACACACTTCTTTATAACTTTTGAAAGAAATAAAATGAAAAGTACAAAATAGAATGTACAAAAATATGACACTATAGAAATTGTCAGGTGAAGCTAAAATAGTACTTACAAGTAAATCTATAGTCAGAAATCCTTATATAAGTATATAAAAAGGTAGAAAACGCAGTGAACCTAGGAATAATTTAAAACCAAGAAAATAATTTCAAGGAAACTATAAGCAAGGAGAGAGATGATTGCTTGATTGATTGATGGATATAAAAGTTCATGAAATACAAAAAAAATGCAATAGAATGAACAAAGACTAGTGTTGGTTGTTAGAAATAAAATTAATATATTTTAAACCTCTGGCAAGATTGATCAAAAAAGGTAAGCTGTAGGAGGAATATAAAGGGAACAAAATTATGGTTTATTGCTGAGATTGAAATAATTACAGTAACAGGATAAAATATATCAAATTGGTTTATTTCCAACGTTTTGAAAAACAGACAAAAGTAATACATTATGAAATAAACAGCACTCCGACACTGAAAATAAAATTACAAAAAACTTTAGCTTCTAAATTAATGTTTTACTGAAATCCCTCCTCCCCTTACAAAGAGATACTAGACACATATAAGGTTCCAAATTTCGAGCAAAGTAAGCCTTGATACCAAACCTAGACAAGGACAGTAACAGAATGAAAAAAAATATTGGCCAATTTTACATAAATGAAAAAATAATACATGTAATATGTATTTTACCTATATAAACCAGATCTAGCAATGCATTAAAAATGTCAAACAGTTGAATCTTCTGGAATGGCAGCGTAAGAAAGAGAAGTCTCTCACCAGCAAAACAACCATTTAAGTGGTGGAAATTATACAGAATAAATGTTTAAGGTCTCTGGACACTGTCCTAAGGACAGACAACAAATGGAGAAACAAACTTAAGAAAATCTAAGTATCAGTGAGAAGAGTCAGGTTCTGTGTCATTTGAGCCACAACTCATCCTTTTCCCCGACCCCAGTCCCATATTATATGAGCTTGAACCTGGGGGATATAAGAGCACAAGTCCGCCTTAGCTCCTAGTGTTAAGTTCATGGAAGAGGAGGCAGGGCAGGCCATAGCGATGGAGCCCCGGAGCAGTTTCCTGAGGGCACTGATTTTATTTGGAATAAAAAAATACAGATTTCCTTAGCAAGGGTATTACTGGAAACTAAAATAATTAATAAATTAATAATTTAACAGTATTAAATAATTTTAAATTATTTAAAGTAGTTTAATAGTCCCACGCTACAAGCAAATCAGTCAAGCAGCCAGAAGTTTAATAAGTCGGGCTAGAAAAGAAAAAACCAAAATGAGCCACCTTAGGTCGCAGCCAATTCTGTGGCCAAGAAGTCTGTATGTATGCACTGAGATTCACCTTACTCAGGAGAAATCAGAACAAGACATGGGGCAGACACGAAAACACTCCCCAAATGACACACAAACCCACAAATATAGCACGGAAGGCTCATTTACACAAGAACTTTTAAATACATTTGGTCAAACACTGAATGAACATAAACTATCTTGATCCAGCGGTGACTCCAAAGGGGCCAGAAATAAAAATAAATTTAGACTCATCCCTAGCAGTCTGAAAGACTACACATGTCCAAAGTTGTGCTTTCTCAGGATCACAGAGAACTTTCTGCTACTGGTCCTTGGCTGAAGGGCCAAAAATCCAAACTCTCTGAACTGCCAGAAGGGACACACACACATCAAAGGCAAAAGGTCAAAATCTAACTGGCTAAGGGGCTTAAATACAACCTTTCACCAAAAATTGGCCAGTACTGACCCAAGGGCAACCCCAAGCTATTCGGGCTAAGAGGTAAAAATAAGGAAAACAACCTGAGCAGGGAAATCAGAGGCTGCAAACTGTAGAGGAAATAGACTTCACAAAACCTGTTCTGCCAAATCACTAAAGAAACAATAAACACCAAGCAGCAACAACCACCTTAAAGGGCAGGAGGAGTAAGAAATCTGAGTTGAAGAACCTAGTAACTGTAGTAAAAAAATTCACTAGAGGGATTCCACGGTGAATGTGAGTTGGCAGAACAAAAACAATCAGTAAAATTGAGTATTGATCAATAGAGATTACAAACTAAAGAACAGAGAGAGAAAAAAAATGAAGAAAAATAGACATCCTCAGAGATATGTCAGACACCATAAAGCACACTATAAAGTAATGGCAGTGCCAAAAGGAGAAAGGAAAAAAAAAACATTTGAAGAAATAATGGTTGAAAACTTTCCAAATTACATTAGAAAAAGAAAAGAATTAATATATACATATATATATGAAGGTAAGTGTTGGTGAGCATATGGAGAAATTGGCATTTGTGCACAATATTGGTGGGAATGCAAAATGATGCAGCTGCTATGGAATACATATGGAAGTTCCTCAAAAAATTAAAATACTATATGATCTATCAATCACAGTTCTGGTTATTTACCCAAAGGAACTGGAATAGGGATATTAAAAAGATATTAGTATTCCTATTTTCATTACAGCAATATTCACAATAGTTAAGATGTGGAAACAAACTTAAATGCTCATATTGATACGTGAATGAATAAAGACAAATTGGCTTAAACATACAATGGAACGCTATTCAGGAAAAAGGTTTTGCCATATAAAACAATACAAATTAATCTTGAGGACATTACACTACATGAATGAAGCCTCAAGTACAGCATGAAATACCTAAAATTGCCAAATTAAATTGATTCAAGGATTAAAATGGCAGTCACCGGGGCCTAGCAGTGAAGGAATTGGGGAGTTACTAATTAACAGGCCTGAAACCTCAGTTAAGCAAGATGAAAAAGTTCTAGACAATAATGTAGTTTACACTTAAAAAATTGTTGAGGGTAGATCTCATGTGAACTGTTCTTACCACAATAAAATAAAAAAATACAATATTATGAGACTATATAGATGGCATATAGGCTTTTTCTGTAAATGTTCTGTATGTATTTTCAAAAAATATATACTCTGCAATTGTGAGGTACAGAGATCTACATATTTAATCATCTCTGTATTCACTAAGTTGTGTGCTTATTCTATCAATTATTAAAAAAAATAAATTTCAACGTCCTATATTATATAATTGTGGCTTTTCCTATTTCTCCTTAAATTTACTCAACTTTCTCGTACCTAGCCCAGGATTCAGAGGTCAAAAGAACATCCAGAGGGTGGTGACCTGCAGGATTAGCCGAACACCAGCAAGGTGGAGCTGCACATAGGTCTGATTCTGGCACACGAGGAGGTAGAGGTAATCTGGCGAGAGCGAGAAGAATCGCGGGCCTCAGGCTGCTCTGCGCAGCACCAGGCAGAACTGAGCACATTGATTGGGGCCATGTGCCACCCCTTAAACCTAAAATAACATGGCAGCAGCTTCCGTTCTGCTTGTGGGCAATGCTGAGCCAAGGTCATGGCGGAAAGGGAATGCTGGGAAACGTAGTTCCAGCTGATGTTAATTCAACATCAAGAAAAGGCAGCACCTGAGGCTAAGGAGGGGCCCCTGACCCAAGGCAGACTTGAAGCAAATTGTAAATCACTAGATTCAGGGTGCTACACTCTCAACACGAGGTATGAGACTTCCTTGATAGAAAGCAGAAGGAAGGTAACTGCCAGCCAGTTAGTACCAGATCCAGCAGGACCCCGGTATCTGAGGTTTCGCTCTCCTAGTTTTTAGTTACCCGTGGTGAATCTCCGTTTCAAAGAATTAGGAAAAAATAAGGTATTTGAAGAAATGGGACTAGATTCGTATAACTTTTATTGAACGATATGGTTATGATTATTCTAGTTTTCATTATGATTGTTAATCGCTTACTGTGGATACCTTACAAGTGAAAGTTTATCACAAGTATGTATGTATAAGAAAAAACATTGTATATACAGCATTTGGTACTGTCTGCAGTTTCAAGTATCCATCGGGCATCTTGGAATGGATCCCACTCAGATTAGGGGATAACTCTGTATAACCATAGGGTAAAATTTTTAAATATATATATTTGGGGGAAGCGGAGCTTATTTCGATAAGTATATATGTGAAATATTGCTGAGAATTTTTAGCAAACGTAAATCAAATGTTTATCCTAATGAATTTACTTGGCAAATTTAGGTTTGCATAATGTGCGTGGCACAGATCTATATTGTCCAATGGTAAAACAGAATTTTTGCTGGGCATTAAAGAAACATTTGTTTTCCTTTCAAATATTCATAATGTACAGTAACAATATTCCCAAACTAAGGCCGTGTTTTCTTTTCCTGTGATCTTTATTTTTAAAATCATTTCAAGGCATTGAAGTACTAGTTCAAAGTTAAAGTTAATACAAAAGGAGGAGGGGAATTTGAAACCATGTGTTGGATAATAGAAAAATCCTTGTTTATTAAATAAGGTTCTGGTGGGTGTGTGGCTTTAGAGTAGATGACATTATGTAGAAACATAATGAAACACACACAAACAAATCGCACTGGGAAAAGGGGAAATGAGGCGAGGTTTTTCTCAGCAAGGGCCCCATCCCCAGCTCTCAGAAGGTCTTTTGCTACAAACAGCTTCCCTGAGGACACGCGGTTGTCATGGAGACAGAAGAGGCCTCCTCCTTTGCCCTCAAAGCAGAAACAGCAGGGCTGGTGGAGGCAAGCAGGGAACACAATGGAGAACCTTTTTGCTGCTGTCAGTGGTCTTCCAGCAGTGACCTGGAATATTGAGAGACAGAAAGAAAAATGAAATGCAAACAATCCACACACACATATACACACACCCCAACACAATATTAGGGACGATAAAGATACTCTGATCACCTGTTTATTTAGCTTAAACTTGAATAGATCAAAAGCTGCTTTTCAAAAAGCCATTAATTCTTCCAAGGTTGATTAAGACAAAGATATGACTACTCCAATATAATTCAGTCTTTTCTGTTATAACAATAGTTATTAGAAATAATAAACAATGCTCTAACAAGAATATTTGAATTCTTTTAAAAAGTTATGTGCTAGTTTAGTTACTGGTATTTTTCAGTTAGTAAATATCAGTATGTGTACAGAAAGATAAAAACAAGATAACACATATCTTAAAATTGAAAATGTGTAAAACTAACACAAATAGATGGTCTCCATTAGTACTTATCAAGAACCTCTTCTATTTTATAAATATGCCCTATTTGTACTGTAAAATAGAGTAAATCAATTCAACTCAAATTTAAAAAGCAATGAAAAGTGAAAATGTGAGTCTTATGATACCTAAAGGTAGCTTTTTAAATTTCAGATAAATATAAATAACATTTCTTCCTTTATTCTGTAGTCTTATTAAATTCAAAGCACAGCTACTTTGTCTAGAAAATCCGTGGTGACATCTTTGATTTATACTGACATCCTGTAACCTGTAACAGAGAATGCAAACAGGAAAAAGGAGTATGTATATGCAAAAGGTTAATAATAAAATAAACAATAAATTTACATGTAAACTATTTTTCTTATTTAATTAGGGCAAGCTACTTCCCTTGAATAAATTTTCAGAAGAAATTTAACCCAATTACATTCTTGGATTTTTTAAAAATCCTTATACAAAAATGGTATGACTGTCTATTTTTATAATGTATTATTCATGAACTATATACAACTCTAATGTTAAAATGAATTTTTTTAAAATTTCAATGATGGATAATATTGGTGGAATTTTTGAACTTTAAATAGGGAAACATTTATTCACTGAAAATTTTATTCACATAGATTCTGAGACCACAATCAAGCTTATAATTACAGGAATCTATAAAATAATGGCACACCAATCTTGTTGGAAAAAAACATGAAATACAAACCAAAAATGAGTAAATGTTACATAAAAATAGGTCTTAGATCAAAAGGGCAAAATGCACTACTTAGCAGATACTCATACTTGTCTAACATTCTAAAAAGTACTATCGTAACAAATATTTAAGTTCTTTACAATTTTGGTGACATAACCTATTATGATAATAGATATAATAGATGATAAGAGATAAATAAAAATGATGATGGCAATTTATCTGCAGTAAATTAGTGGAAGCTCTTTTCCATTGCTTTCCACCATCCTGGATATTATGACTACTCTTACTTTGCAGCTTAAAACAATTGAAAACTTTCCTTTTATTCTCTCTTTTTCATAAGAATGTGCATGTGGAAAGTGTGTGTATAGATATATGCACATATTTATGTATTAATGATAAAATATGTGTGTATGTATATACATATATACAAATGTATAGGCAAATTTGTATATACATATTATTTTTGTATATTTGTATACACAGTTAGATTAAACAGACTTGGAAGGGTCCTGGGACAAGGACAGGCAAGGACTCAAGGCAAAATATTACTGTTCACATGATAAAGAAGAGGTTAAAAAGCTGACTCTAAGCCCAAACACTTGCTCCCATAAATTTCCCTGGCCCATTGTTTTTTTTACTACTAATTTTCCCCAGCCTTGGCATTCTTGTGGTATCTTTCTGCAGCTTATCAAGTTGGCTACTATGGAAGAAGGGAGCTACCAATGTGAGGCCAGCCAGGTTCAAACTAGAGCTGCAGGCACACAGCTTCCACAAGGTGTTCACCTTGGAGATGGTCGTGAGTCCTGCCCGACTACCTAGTTGCAGCTGGTTGGTGATCATAACTAGCAACAATAAATGGCTCTTAGCCAGTTCATTCTCCTTGGATTCTCAGCCAATAAAATTTCATTCCTTTGTTCTCAAACCCCAGTCCTAAAACCCATATAGACTCCTAACCCTGTACCTTGGGGAGTCTCTCATGCCCAGAGAGGTCCCCAGAGTTTCATTTCCTTCCTCTTTCATTTATTAATAAACACTGACTCTGTGCTTGCCCCTACCAGTGTCTGTGGAGTTCTCTTTTCAATCCTGACCAGACCGTTTAGAGAGTCATTTCTTGAGTTTGGAAGCAGGTGACTCCAGCCCATCTTTCCCAGCAGGTAGAGCATGGCTGGTTTGCTCCCAGGTCATGTGCCTATGTTGCTGTTGTGGGGTCAACTGAGGTGTCTCAGGCCAGCTCCCTTGTCTGATGACAAAGCCCTAAAATATATTACATGATAATATCAGCAATTAAACACACACACACACGCACGCACACACATTTCTCATTTTCACAGTGGAAATTTCCAACCCACTCTCCCAAAGGGCAAAGTGTGGAAAGAATATTTCCAGGTGTTGTTCCTCTCCTCTTATCTCCCAGAGGAGGAAAAGTGATGTCCCTCACAGGGATTTCAGTAGAAATAACCAGGAAACTTGGCTTCCACCTTCTGGGTTCTGCTTCTGGGTCTTCCTGCCTGGAGAGATATAGTCAGAGTTACTTTGAGCTACAGCGACCATTGTGGGTGGTCTTTGCTCCTGCATTTGCCCAACTTTGTCTGGGACTGAGGCACTGAATTCAGCCTCCCCAAATCTCAAATGTATGTAAATATATATGGGTGTGGGGGTCAAGGGTATAATTTCTTTCTCTCTTAATCTTCAAATTTTAGTCAAGAGGTTAACCACTCATTCAAATATTTAGTGATTTCTTAATTTGTAATTTCCGTACAATCGCAGAACTTAATCAACTCTCCTAGATACTATTTTCAATTAATTTGGAGACATGGAATACTAGAAATCTGAACACTGGAATTAGGCTACATTTTTTGCATGTATTATATGCCAAATTATTTTGAGTTATAATTCCTTCATGTGCCATGTATATGGAGATGTAATGAGAGAGGCTAAGAACCAGATTTTAAAGCAACTCATTCCCAATGTTAATCACCACTCTAAATAATGTGATTTAAAGAGGTATGAATCTCTACCTCTAAATCAATGTCACCTCAAACAAAAATTCAACTTAAAAATGCATATATAACCAAATGTAAATAAACAAAAATATAAAAACAAGCATTTTGAAATATTTCATTTTCAACTTGAAATATTGAGCTTATAAAAAAAATCATAGAGCAACCATATCTTTTCAATAAAGTGATGTATCTTGTATCCTGTGACTGAATCTCCTTAACTTAAATAGTAGAACTCATATTGGAATTGAACTTCTTAGTGGCCAGATGATTGAAAGCAGGCTATAGGCAAACTTGTACTCTCCTGACATTCTGGTCCAGTCTCCAGATTTCTCCATCTCTGGAAGCTGGAACATAAAATCCATTTGTTTGCTTCATACACTCCTATGTGATCAGAACTATGAAGGCCCATAGGCTTTTAAATTTATTTAAAAATATTTTTTTGTGGAAGAAGATAAGCCAATAACTATGTAGTCATAGTAAATGTAATAAATCTCTATTTTGTCTTAATAAAGACTATACGTTGGTTAGAAAGAGAACAATAAAACAATTATAGACCACCATACTATGTTTGCAGACCCCAATGAGGTAAGTTTTATCAATCCTATTTTAAAGATAGAGAAACTAAGGCTTGGGATCACAGAGTTAGTTGCAGAGCCAACAATCAAATTCAGATCTGGCTGGTACTAAATCTACCAAAACTGAATTTCTTTTTAGTATATTACCTCTAAAACTAACAGATTCATTATCTATTCTATGGCCATCTTCAGTTAATATTTTCTTTGAGACTACATTTGATATTGCATGACATTACTGAATATCCTTTTCTGTAGACAATCAGAAGGTGTGAGAGAACAGAAAATAAAACTAGTACCTACACTGGAGCTTAAAATAATTAAAATAAAATAATTTTAGAATAAGTTGGTCTGAGTGTAAAGGTTGGATCACATGAACTGTCTGTGAACATGGAAAATGTTGATTAAATAGACAATGTCTTACCCTATTAAGGTCAGGCAGTACTGACACACATGAAGAACAAATAATAGACACTAAAAAATGAAGCAAAGTATATAAATAGCAGAAAGGTCAAAGCCAAATCCAAGCAAGTTGACCATTATCATTATTAACACATTTACTGAGCACCTACTGTATCTGACATTGTGAGGAAACATATCAATCAAGAATATACACTCTGGAACTTACTGATTAGTTGGGGGTACAAAGAAACAAATAGGTAATGCCAATGCTGTGTGGTAGCCTGGGGAAGTGGGAACAAACAAATTGGTCTAGGAAGAGAAAAGTGGGCACTTAACCTAGTCTTCATTTTCCCTACAAAGGGATATCTAACTGAAAATGAGGAATGAAAAAAGGTGGCAAGGCTGTAAGCCAGTGGAGGGAACAAATCATATAATACAGCAAGGTCTGGCACAGAGCCCTAGCAAAGAGCAGACAGATGCCTTGTAACTTACCAAACTGACCAAGGAATAAAGAGTATGATAATCTTGAATCCAACTGAAGAAGGAATGATAAGCCAGGTCTTATTTTCACCCCCACTTCATAGAAGTGGAGACCAGGCTTAGATTAGAAACAGGATTAAGGCTGCATAGCCACTAGAGGGTGGATATTTAAACCCAGTGGACTCCAGAGCCCTTGTTTTAACCACCACACTAAACTATTTTTTTTTTCATTTCCTCATAATTCTCAAAAATTAGCAAGATATTAAGTAAAACAAATTATTCTTCAAAGTGCAAGTTTATGCCTTCTAAAATAAGGTCTGTTTTTATTTCATCTTAATGAATTTTATGTTAAGATAATGCTAATATAAAGAGAAAATAAGACAAAATTTAGTATTTTTGGAGACTTATACCCTGATTAGATCAACCTGATATAATGAGATTCACCCTTTGTGTGGTAAATATCTATGAAGTTACTATGCCAACCAAACAAGACTTTTCCCTTGTTTGTTTGCAAGTATTAAGTCTCAGAAAAGGAAGTCATCTAAGATCTGTTATATTTTTAATGAGACCCAACCATAGTCTTCAAAAATAGTTGAGTCCAGACTAAGCAATGAGGGAAGTAGAACCAGTCTTCTGAAAGTAGTTTTCCACTTGCTCAAATTTCATTACCCCTATTATCCTAATTAACAACTTTCCCAAATGTAAGGTGTCTCCTGGTAATACATAAGCATCCAAGAGTGTGAGATGGCAACAGAAATGGGGTACACACCTACAGGTGGCTTCTGACTAATTATAAATGCAAAAGCTTGGTATCTAAATAGGAAAAAAGTTTATTAATAGGCTATAACAAATGAGACCATTAAAATAAGAAACAAGGTTATATATTCTGGAAACATTTTTAAAAGGTGCTATAACTGATATGCAGTTCTCTTTAACAATTGTGGTTGTTTTTATTACCTAAATAGGAACTAATTGGAAACTTAGAACTACGATTACAACTAATACATATAAATGGTATTTCTATTAAAATTCCTTTCCAGAAAGGAAATTTTGTAGTGATTATTGAGTACTGCCTTGCCACTTGACAAGAGGCAAGAAGTCAACCATTTAGCCTTAGACCTAAATACTGAATGAGGCCTGGAGGGAATGGTGGTCACTAAGTCATACTCATCTCTACCATTTAGACTAAGGCTAGTGAAAATAACCTGAAGCATATTTTTTAAGGGTAACAATGTATTTTCATCCTACACAGGCTCTTACTTGCATATGAATTACAAATTTAGTTTTGAACATTTAATCAGCATACATTTCCACCTTTGTCTCTTTATGAGAGAAAAGGCACAGACATACTACTGCATTTAGAGACCAAGTATTCAGATGTACTAACTAAAGTAATAAAGAGATTTATCTAGCAGAGGAAGTTTAAACGGATTATTTCCTATGTTTTTTCAGTTTGGGGAAAATGCCTTATTACTTCTGACTGCCATTCGCATATGGTATAAGATTTTTTTTTTTTATTCTGGAGTTCTGTAGTAAAACTTAAGGAGCAGAGAGGGGCTGCTGAGTTGTGATTTGTTGGCATTACATCTAAAACAGCTAGCGAACAAAGAAAAATAAAGTTTAAAAAATATAATGATAAGGGCATTTAGGGGAGGGTTGCCCCAGGACAAGGGGAATCACGATTACATGGATAAAACCGGTATATAACAGAGTTTGTGGTTTGGAAACTAACCCGGACATCACAGCAATATTTGAATTGAGTCTAATTGCTGTTAAATGTTAATTCAAGGTCAACATCCTTGAAATGCAAACTGGAGAGACGTCTGTTCTCCATTATTACTGCACTCCTCTCTATCTCCACTGGAGTAAGTAGTATAAAAAATTGATGTTAATATGGAAGTCAAGCAGTTCATTTCAAGAAGTTTAAACTGGTGATATTCTAAAAGGATAGGCTGACTTGAAACTATAGGGAATTTTGGCAATTAATTACATAAATTAATATTTATACAAATAAATATTGCAATATTTATTAAGCAATAAAATATTGTTCGTTTTTATAAGCATTTTGCTTTGCCAAATTGTCCATTATGTAAACATCCAATATTTGTCTTTGCCACTCTGACCTACCTACAACACTTCATTCCCTGGAACTCCTTCCATTTCACTATAAATGGCAACATTTTGTCTTTTCTTTTAGATGAATACCATGCCATTGCCTGCCTATACCACATCTTATATCAACAGGCACTTAGGTTGCTTCTATGTCTGTTCATTTCCCAGATTCTCAGCAATTATTTCTTTACATAAATTTTTTATGCCTTGATATTTTCAATCTGTCAGTAGGCAAACCCAGGGGTTCCTAGGGACTCCCAAACTTGCAACACTCTAAAGGGGTCTGACATCTGCACAAAAAGACAAAGCATACTTAGCATTAAAGAACTTTAATAAGATTAGTGTGCATAGACAGAGAGAAAGGATAACAGCTTCCCAATCAAACACCCCAAATCACCTATCCCCTGGTGGGTAAATGCCCAGTCAAATAGGGTTGGCCTGAAGCAGGGCAGCTGAATCCTAAAACCTCGCCACAAGTCTATGGCATCTCCTGGCAGAGAACCATGGGAAGGAGGCAAAAGGTGCCAAGGATTTCTGGGATGAAAGGAACAAAATCAAAATACAAATCAAGATAACGGCTGCCACTGTCAGCCTTTTCACATGTTTCTCCTCCTTGTGTCTCCGCCAAGTCCCTCAAATCCCTGCTGCAAATCCAAAGCCAAGAATTAAGCATGCCCTTCTTTTCTGCATATCTCTCATCTCCACATGTCTCTCCAGAGTCCTTCCCTGTTATGTAGCTTCACCTGACCTGAGTTCCTCCCATAGAAAGTAGAGTAGGGAACCTGGTTCTCCCCCTCTTTATGGAGATGTCTTGGTTACACTTCTGGAATCCCCATGATACTGATATTACTTCTCATTAGGTTATCCCAAAGAGCTCTTATACGTGTTTTCATTTTTTATTCTTTTTTCTTCTGTGGTTTTACTTGTGTGTTCTCCACCACTGTACTTTCAAATTCCTAATTCTTTCCACTACTTGCATTTATCTACCATTGGGATCCTCTATTGTATTTTTTAAAAAAGATTTATTTTATTTATTTATACAAGCACTGGGTACAGTATCAGAAGCGCAGGAGGGTGAGAGAATTCACCAGAGCCAGAGCAGAGAGCAGAGCAGGCAGACCGACAAAGTACACTGCTGAGGGGAGCAGTGGGCGGCAGGAGAGGTCTGCCAGCCATGTGGGACCCTCCTCTGGTGGCCGGGGAGCAGCCAGGAATCGAGACACCGGGGAAGCCCCCTCTATTGTATTTTTAACTTAGAGTTATTAGATCCATCAATTCTAGTTGTAACTGTTTCATATTCACTCTATATTATGTTCCTGTTTTTGAACATCTATTGTTTTTCTTAATTCAGCAAGCATGGCTATAGCTGCTACCTTATACTCTTCTTCAGGGATATTCCCCAATTCAGATGGATTGAGACTTTACTCAGGGTGTCTTTGCTCTCATATTTGTAACATGTTGTCTGTCTTTTCATTTCTAGTTTTACGGGTTGTAATAGTTTCCTTTTCTGATCTTATAGATTGGCTTTATACCCCTCCTACAAGAATTGAGTATAATTCTCTATTGATTTACCAGCATCTCTAGACCAATGTCTTTGCATTATTCAGATGGTCAAGGCACTAGTAATGGCAAGGGGGAATAGGCAGGCATTAACTGAGCCTGTAGGGCTCCAAAAAGTCACCTCCAGTGAGCCTGAAGGGTTCAAGCTTCCTATATTGCTGTGGTTATCCAAATTGTGTGGTAGGGATCCACAGTGATTCCTTCCCCTGGGTAAACTCCATAACAAAAATGTCTGGTATAATCTCCGGCAGCCTCAGCCTCTAGGCTGTGGTTGAACAGCACTGGGTCTGGGCTATAGTTGAGGCGCAGTCAAGCTGAAAATTATTTTCTTTGTTTTTTGAGCAGGAAAACTTACCCTGTGGATCTTGGTACATTGTTTAGATCCAGGTGATTCAAACTCTGACAGTGAGAGCATTCAGTTGTCTCAGTTTTCAGCCTGGGGGGATGGGTAAGTAGGTGTTTTGTGCATAGCAGCCTCAGGCTGCAGATAATAACCTTATCTATGAGGAGACACAGGTGATGTGATTTCGCTCCTCTCATCAGTTCAGGCTCCTACTGTTCTAGTTTAGGAGCCTCCAAATCAAACCAGTAATCACCACTCTTCACCCTTACTTTTATAGTTCTCCAGTGGTATACCCTGTGTCTTCATTCCAACTCTGTGCACCCCCTTCTCAGCACAGTGCCTGGTTTTTCAAGTCCCCTATGGAGGCATGTGTCTTTTAGTGAACAACACCAGGGAGGCTCCATAGAGTAGCAGCAGGCCCTTCCCCTCATGAGTTGTACTACTCTAAACACGATTTAATTACAGTTTTTCCTACCTCTTTCTGAGGTCTTTTGCTTCTGGTGTCTGCAATAGTTCAGTGGTTGTTGTCATCATTTAGAGGTAATTTGGTTGTGAATACATGAAGGAGGCAGGCAGGCCATCTTCTTCCTGCATCCATTTTGCCAGACCATATGATGGTAAATTTTAAGTACTAACTTGATTGGGAAGGGATGCCCAGTTAGCTGGTAAACATTTCTGACTGTGCCTGTGAGTATCTTTGCAAGAGAATAGCTTTTGTGAAGATCCCCTCACCCATTCAGATGAGCATTATCCATCTACTGAGAGCTTGAATAGAACAAAAAGATGGAGGAAAAGTGAATTTTCTTTCTCTGATTGAAGCTGACACATCCATCTTCTTCCACCTTCAAACACTGGTACTCCCGGTTCTTTGGAACTCAGACAGGGACTTACAGCATCAATACCCCACCCCTGCCACCACACCAATTTTCACAGACTCTGATTGAATTATACTACTGGCTTTTCTTGTTCTCCAGATTGCAGATGGACAATCATTGAATTTCTCTGCCTCTATAGCCACAGCAACCAATTCCTATAATAATTGTCCTCTTCTATATCCACATAATTTACTGGTTCTGTTTCTCTGGAGAACCATGACTAATGCAGAGAGGAAATCTTTAGATGACTTTGCCCCAGCTATTGACCTCAACTGCATTAGAAATTTTAATTGAAAGCTGCCCTTCTGAACTAAATAAATTCACAGAAGCCTTAGAGGAAATAATAAATTGTTGTTTTAAGCCACTAATTTTCGAGGTGATTTTGTTGCATGGCAATAGATAACAAGAACACTGTTATTAAGTGGTAGAGTTAGAATTTAAATAGTAGCACACAAGAGGGCCTCCTGGCAGCGCAGGGGTTAAGTTGAGCACGATGAAGCTATGTGCAACCACAGCTGTATTGCAGGAGTTCGATCCCAGGCTGGCCAGGGAGCTAACCCATGGCTCAGCAGATCTCTCCTGTCTTGCCTCCTGCTCCTCTCAGTAGTGTATTTCAGTAGATCTGCCTATTCTGCTCCCTATTCTGTCTCTGGTGAATCCTCTCTTCCCCTCTCCCCCACCTCTGGCCTGTATAAGACAGCTCTTGTATGCATAAATAAATAAATCTTAAAAAAAAATTAGTAGCACACAAGATTTTTGCAGGGGATCCACAAATCAAAATGATTATCATAATATGAAGGTGGTATTTGCCTTTTTAACTTATTGACATTTACACTGATAGTGCAAAAGCATTGTAGATAAAATTTGGGTGTCTTAGTCTAAATTAGAGCCACAAAAATTTTTAAATTCAATTTTACTTTAAAATATGCAAGATAGGGCCTCCCTTGGTGGCGCAGCGGTTGAGCGCTGGGCTGCAAAGCTGCCTGCAGCTTCTGCAGCGCTGGTTCCATCCCGGGCTGCTGGGCGAGGGTCCTACATGGCGCGACAGACCTCTCCTGCCGCGCCCACTGGTCCCCTCAGCAGTGTGTTTCGTCAGTCTGCCTGTTCTGTTCCCTGCTCTGGCTCTGGTGAATTCTCTCACCCTCCCGTGCTTCTGACTGTACCCAGTGCTTGTATAAAAAAATAAAATAAATCTTTAAAAAATAAAATATGCAATATAAAACAAGTAAAAATTATTTATTTTATAAAATCTCAACCACTGGGCCTCCCCAGTGATGCAGCAGTTGAGTGCTGAGTTGCGAAGCTGCCCACAGCCTCTGCAGCACCGGTTCTATCCCCGGCTGCTCCCCGGCCACCAGAGGAGGGTCCCACATGGCGCACAGACCTATCCTGCCGCCCGCTGCTCCTCTCAGCAGTGTACCTCGGTCCTTCTGCCTGCTCTGCTCCCCGCTCTGGCTCTGGTGAATTCTCTCACCCTCCCGCACTTCTGACTTTATCCAGTGCTTGTATAAATAAAAATAAATAAATCTTTTTTTTTTTTTAAAATCTCAACCACTTACTACATATATTCAGGGAATTGTGTGAGAAGAGGGGATTATACAAAAAAATCTTCCTGATTTTTACCTGTTCTTTGAGTGAAAGCATTTGGCTATTGATCTTGGAAATAAACCAGCCATTTTTCATGAAATATTTCTCACAAAACATCATTCATACCTGAAAGAACAACTTACAGACAAGCAACGGTTATTCAGTCTTGGGTATCTGACAGGCATTTTTTGGAAATGAAAGAAGCCTTCACTTCAAGGAAAACAGCTGACACTATTTTGAACCAATGATAAAATTCCAACTTTCAAACAATATAAAAATTTGGAAAACTAGTATCTACTAAAGTGAACTTGACAACTTCCCAATACTTAAAAACTTATCTCACTGTCAATTATATCTCAACAAAACTGGGGGAAATACCTTTTCTGATGAAGCAATGAAGCAATATTTTCCAGTTGACCAATCACTGATGGTTAAGGAAAAAAAAAAGAAAGATAGATTGATATGTTTTAAATGTCACACAGTATACAAAGCTTACTGACTTGGTTTTCAGAGTCCACATTGGAACTAACTTCTAAGAAAGACCTTCTTGTTTAGTGTAGTGTCAAAGATTAGTATCCACTATTATCTAAAAACCTATTAAAAAGCTCCTCCCTCTTCTAAGCACATAACTATGTGAGGCTATATTCTCTTTACACACTTCACCTAAAGTAACTTATTGCTGTAGACTGAATATGGTAGTAGGTATGGGAATCTGGTTGTCTTCTATTAACTCGGGCATTACAGATATTTACAAAAATTCAAAACAGTGTCACTCATCTCACTAAATCTCCTTTGTCTGGACATTTAGAATTGTTTATTACACAATATTTACACATGTTATTTTGTTACCATGTATTGGTTTTATTTTAAATAAATTAATATTTTTTAAGTTTCTTAATTTTAATGTCAAATATAGTAAAAATACAATAGAAACAACTCACATAAGAAAAACACATTGAGGGTCTCAACAATTTTAAGAGTATAAAGGTGTCACTTGTTTTTCAAGTATCAAGATATAATTGACATATAACATTGACGTATAACATTAACACACACAATATAATTAGACTTTAAAGAAGTCGAAATAAAAAGTTATAGAATCACTGCTCTAAAATAAAACACCATTTCACAAGCCACAAACACAAATATTAATCTGACTGCACATTAATTATCAAATAAGATATCAAATGGTCCAGGCAGTTAAATAGGTCTAGATTCAGAAACAGCTTATCAAAAATCATCTACAGATCATCTACCAAAAAAAATCTGTTACAAATAATAAGCAAATACAGTAAAGTTGCAGGCTGCAAAATCAATATACAAAAATTGGCATTTCTTACATGCAAACACTGAACTAGTGGAAAGAGAAATGAAGAAAATAATACCATTTACAATGATCAAAAAGAATATCTAAGAATATATTAAACCAAAGAAGTGAATGGCCTGTACACTGAAGACTATAAGATACTGATAAAGTAAGTATAGAAGTCTATAACCATAAAATACATAGACGAAAACATAGCTGATAAACTCTGACGTCCACCTTAGTGATGTTTTTGTGGATTCATGGACAGCAAATGAAACAAAGAAAATATAAATAAGTGGGACTACACCAAATTTAAAAAGTTTCTACACAGCCAAAAAAAAATATTCTATGATTAAAATGAAAAGGCAGCCTACTGAATGTAAACCTTATATCAGACAAAGGGTTAATATTCAAAATATATAAACAACTCATACAAACTCCAAACAGAAAAAGCATATAACTTAATTAAAAAACGGACAGATCATTTGCAACAACATGGATGGAACTAGAAGGGAATATGCTAAGTGATAAGTCAGAAGGAGAAAGACAAATACCATATATTTCATTCATTTCTGCAATATGAAGAAGTAAAGCAAACAAAACAAAAACAAACCTTTAGATATTGACAACAGACTGGAGGCTGCCAGAGGAATAGGGAGGGTTGTAAAGGGGACAATTTGTTGGTGGTAGATAATGACTGGACATTTGGTGGTGGGTATGGTGTAATATACCCAGTTGTCAGATGTGAAACTATACCTGAAACCTGTGCAGTATTGTTAATTAATGTTACTTCAATAAAAATAGATTTTAAAAAACAATGTTGTTTATGAATGACAAGCTCTTCATATTACTTAAATACAAAGTTCACAGATTACATTTATACACAGAATCACAGTGTTATCTCATGGAGTTGTCAGATGTTAGCATAGGAATTTTCTTTTTTATTGTGTCCTACTGTTACTAAGCAAGAAAGCTAGATAATAAACCCCTCCTCTTTAGCAATATTCTTGGGGTGACAGCATGTCTCCTACAAAAGTGTAACTGTTAGTTCCTGGCTGGAGAGTAGATTCACTATTCCCGGGTCAGACACTTAAATGCTCTGTAACAACATATTTAAAAGATGTTGTTATTAAAAGATTTTTACAAACTTATTATTAGTTGAAAGGCAAGAATAAGTCCACCAGTAATAAGTTATGTGGAAATAAAATACCTTACAGAAGTAGGAAAAGATATTGGAAAAAGTATAATTCTGTGTTGTGTTTGGATTCTTCTATAGGGAAAATTTCAAACATAAATTTTTCATCTGAAGCTTTTCTGGAGCAGGGCCCTTGGTGAGAATGCTGTTGCTAACTCTGCAATTTATTTTTAGTCTCAATAACAGATAACCCCTTTGTTCTGTTTACAGCCCACGCACTCATGAAACATTCCCTCTTTTCCTCACACAAGAGTCAGTTGCTGCAGTGCTCTGGAAGAGTCACACTGTCGCTACCAGAAGCATGACTCATTTCAATAAGGAGCCCTCAGCAGTTCATCAAGATAGCGTTGCCATGGCAAATAGATACAGTATCTAGTTCTCCGTGAATCCAGGCAAATAGAATTAACACTGCAACGTATATATGTAGTAATATTAATGTAAATGCATACATGCTTGCTATTTCAAATACTACTGAAGTTGTATCTTCCTTCTTTAAGGGACTTACGTAAAAAAAAGTCAAAAAAATTTTTTCTGACTGCATGAAAGTGTCAGCTTTTTTTCAAAAAGGATAAAATTTTATTGAAAATATATGTTTTCCTTGTTCCTTCTGGCAAGTAAAGGATGTTTCTCACTAATGGCATTTTCAAGGATGTGTGAAATACATACTTTTAAATATTTTATGTTCCTTAATAATTCCCATGACTATAATATCATTTCTGTTCCATATATGTGCTTACTTAAGGAACTAAATGCTTTAGAGTAATAGCTGTACGAATTTAAAAATTATTTTTAATTTTTTTCATAAGTAGAATTGTTTTTGGGTTCTGACTAGATTTGTGCTTTGAAAGAATTGTATATTAAGTACCAAAATGTTACAGTATATAACCTTAATGTTTCTTTGAATTTACTATAAGTATTAACCACTCCTCTCCTCCTATCTACTCCTTCTGTACATGCATACACCCATCCTGGAAATTAAATTGGTTCCCTGAAATGTTAAATGTCTCCAACAATGACATGGCTTAGATTAGCCCAGGAAATAACACTTGAAATAATAAAACACAAAAGAGTAGCTTTCCTCACTAAAAGTATAATTTAAATAAAATTGTCAAATTTTTAAAGTTTATTAAACATTCAAAAAAGAATATAGAGAGCTCTTGATTTATGGGGATAATGTCTGTGAAAGGGAGAAGTGGAGTAAGAAAGTATACATGAAACTAAATCCAAGCTAAAGTAAAGAAAGACTTACTCTGACATACCTATAACATTTCAGAATGCTTTTATAGATCTATAAACATCATACAACAAAGGAAAATAACATAGTTGTTTAAGAAAACTCAGTAGCACATAAACGACTTCAAAAAATGACCAAAACTTTACTATCTGTCAAAAATAATTATCACGGTCCTTCCTGGTGGCGCAAAGGGTTAAGAACACTATGAAGCTATCCACAGCCACTGCAGCAGGAGTTTGATCCCCGGCCAGGGAGTTACCCACATGGCGCAGCAGACCTCTCCTGTCTCGCCTGGCTGTTTCCTTCAGCAGTATATTTCATTAGATCTGCCTGTTCTGCTCCCCACTCTGTCTCTGGTGAATCCTCTCATCCCACACACCTCTGGCCTGTACCCCAGTTCTTATATGCATAAATAAATAAATCTTTTAAAAAATATTAACATTTTTCAAATTTTTAGCTTTTTTATGTCCCAGGTGACTTATCTTCTCCTAACTCCTTCTCCAGAGCCAGTTCTCTTTGTCTCTGTAGTGCTCATATCCAGAGTAACACAAGTTTTCCTTTGTCTTCACTATGAGGCCAAGGCCCTCTCAAAGAGAGTATTGGCAAGGACTCTTCCAATGTTAATATATCAAAAGGGTAAGGAAGCATGTTAGCGGAAGCAATAGTTTCCATGTAGGAAATGTTGTATATGGGATATTATTGGGATATTCTGGTAGACTTAACTCTACACCATCTAGCTCCAGAGAGTGCCACAGGTTTTAATAGTTATGAGTGTCCCAAACTGTGCCATAGGTTTTAATAGTTATGAAATACTTCATACAGAATTCAGGAAGAACTTACTCAAAATTGTTCTTAACAGTGAGAGGCTGTAAATTTTTACAAAAAATGTCATTTCTATCCTTTGCTCCAAGTCAGCGTTTTATCACTTCAATCAAAAGGCATAATGGGCATTTTTAAAACAATGTTCCTAAAATGCAGTTTTAAAATTCTTATCTTTTACCCTACAGGAAGTCCAGCTTCAAAGACCATGAAAAGGTGATCAGGTCAGAATGTGTAACTAGAAAAGAAGTCCCATTGATGGTGGTTGTTTTAACAAGACTTTTTTTTCCCTCATATGGCATTCTATTATTTTCTAAAAAGAGTATTAGGTAGTTATACATAAACTTTCAAATATAAATGGTGATTTGAGTAAAATTTTTGAAGGCTTTATAATCATTAAATTTATTCATCTATTTTATATTTGTAAAATCCAATAATGAAGTATAAGATTATCAACTCAGTCAATCTTAGAAACAAGATTTATTTTGTGTTATTCATATTGGTTATCCTGGTGTTGGCACAGGGCAGTCAGAGTAGGGGCTCAATAATTTTTTTAAATTAAAGCGCTAGTATAAATTCGACAGGCTTTGAAAAATCCTTTTTAAAAAAAAGTTTAGCTAGTCAATATGTTATGCCTTGCTTTTAAATGAAATTCCCTCTGATGTGTTTAAGATTTCAAATAATTTAAGCAAATAATAAATAATAGTGCAACTTTGTCTGGTCACTTGCTAAAAATGATCTTATCCAGTAAATAGGAAACAGGTAAATTCACACCCTCATGCTCTTGTTTGACACTCAGTTGAGAGTAGAAACAAGCAAAAGGTATTAAAATCTAAGTGCCATGCCGTATCCAATATAAATGGTCTAACATAAATGATTTTGTTCTCTTCTTGCCCCACAGATATTTATAAAAGAAAAATGATGGTCACTCAAACTGAATTGGCTTGACATAAGGCAGGAAAGTGGAAATAATAGCCTTCTGCAGTGTAATATAAGGGAAATGAGTCCAAAGTCTGCATTTTCAATTAATAGTTCTAGCAATTATTCATTAAACCTGCTTTTTAAGCCACCTGGACAAAAGCATGCACCAAAAAGAAATAATCCTTAGAATGTTATGACAGAATTAATTCATTTATCTAGCAAAATAATCCTCTGAAATATTTTATTGATTGGCTAACAATAGGAAAAATGTACTGAATCACTTTTTAATGGAGCAGCATTGTACAGTCCTAAAGTTAGAGTTTGTGCACTACATTGATGACCTAGATTCTGATATCTGCAAATCTTGGCTACAAGCTTCTGGGCTCTTCAAAATGCAATTAAAATTTAAACAAGCATGTGGGAATAAGTCTTTTGCTTTTCACTTTCTGCAAAAGACTGTGGTATGAACAGTCTAATATTCAATGTGCATTCATTTCACAATCTAAAATAACTAAATGCAATTAACTCTACTATGCTTGGCGAAGTATTCTCCCATGAGAAACAAACCTCATCCTACAGATCAAGGGATGGAAAATGAACAACCAACACCCAGAAATATGCTGATTTGATTTTTTTAGTCTAATGGCACTGCATTGCAATACTAATCCTTGTTCCTCTTACTACCTTTAATATCCCATCATGATCTATCTAAGTTCCTTGAGCTTGACCTGAGCACAGCTGGGCCACACTAACTGATAGCTCCCAGTTGTACGGCTAATGAATAAAGACCATGGGAACAATGATCTGGGGAGTATGTTGCATTGCTGAGTAACCAAAGTGCAATCAGGAGCTCCTCTCAGTCTCTCTTAAGTGCCTATTTCACCCCTGATAGTTCTCTTGAAGCTATTATATAAAAAAGAAATTTGGGTTGAGAACATGGAGTTCAAAGCAAATCAGGCCAGGCCACTATCTTCAAAAACCCTGCCCTTTATATCTATGTCTGTCTGTATATCTATCATTATGTCATCATCAATTCATAACCAGTTTTAATAATTTAACACATTCTGGTAGGTACCTAATATATGGCAGATTTTAAGCAGATAATAAGGTAAATAAGATAGCGTTTGGGGCCTCATTGCTGGCACAGGGTTAAAGTCTCAGTGTTATCATGCTATCACCAGCCTCTGCAGCTTGAGTTCAATCCCCTCCCCAGCCAGGGAGCTAACCGACAGGGCGCAGCGGACCTCTCCTGTCTTGCCTGTTGCTCCTCTCTGCAGTTTTTCAGTCAACCCTCCTGTTCTGCTCGCCACTCTGTCTCCAGTGAATCCTCCAACCCTCCCCCAACACCTCTGACCTATACTCTAGTTCTTGTCTGCATAAATAAGTAAAATAAATCTTAAAAAAAAAAAAGATAGCATCTGCCATGCATGGTCAGTCTCTAATGTGAAAAACTCATGCAGAAAAAATTACAACACAATGATGTATCTTATTTTATTTTTTTTAATTAAATTAATTTATTTTTAACTGAGGTAATATTGGGTTATTCCTATCAGGTATTACCACCATAGTGTACCCATCACCAACTTGCCCATATTCCACCACCATAAACTACTGTGCTTCCTTTCCTCTCTGTTAATTCTCCTCCCTGACTCTTCCCCACCTTGCTGTTTTAGTTCTGCATCCAGTTAGTTATTTTCAGCTTGTCTTTATCTGACTATTATTTAGTTACTTTATATCCCATGCAATACTGACACCATGTAGTATTAGCCTTTCTTCTTCTGACTTATTTCACTCAGCGTTATTTTTTCAAGCTCTAGCCATGCCACTGGAAATGGCACCAGTGTATCATTATTGATTGCTGAGTAGTAGTACATTGTGTATATATATATACACACACACACATACCATGTCTTCTTGATTCACTTATCTGTTCTAGGGCACTTAAGTTGTTTCCATAGTTTATATATAGTAAATAGTGCTGCAATAAGTATGGGAGTTCAAGTTCCTTTTGAATTAGTGTTTTTGAATTATTTTGGGTAAAGGCCTAAGAGTGGATTGAATGGCAGATCTATGTTCAATGTTTTGAGTCACCTCCATACTGCTTTCCAGTCTTCCCAGACTATATTTTCTAAAGTTCAATAACATTTTAGCCATGTTTGTTATATAAAATATATTTTAAAATTTTATTTGTGCATTCTTACCCTCAAAATTATGAGTATGTTAGGGCATATCACATTCAACTTTTCACTTTATTTAATACATATTGTAGTTACTCAAAATGCTTAGTGAATGAATAAACATTCTGGCTAAAATTAAGACATTTTATAGCATTCCTCAAACTGATGTTTTACATAAAATTATTATTAATGATGGCTCTTTTCTACTGAGTTATCCAATTTCTAGGTTCAGATATATCCCCAAAGAAGCAGGAGACTGCATTCTGAACACAGTTCTGGTGCACATAAATTCTTGGTCCTTAGAGTTCACCCATCTTCTTTGGCCCTTATGTATGTGTTAAATGAATAAGTTAGATATAAATATAATAACTTCCAGTCCTGATAGTCTATAACTGTACATTTCAAAAATTGTCTTTCTGTAAAAAGATCCCAATTTAACCTATTCCCCATTAAAACACTGATTAAATTGAGTTTAGAATATTTTGATGTCAGAGATAAATGTGTGATATTTTAAGAGTCTTCCACTTTCTAGAATTGATTTTTGTCAGCTTCATCCCTCCATAATCTGCTAATGCCCACTGTTTATAACATAATAAGCATTCTGGCAATACAGTACGCTCAGGCATGCTACTCCTTAAGAATTATCCCTGCGAGCATTTGGGCCAGGATTCTACTTTATTTTTCAGAATTACAACAGCAAAATTTTTCTTTAAGCTTAGCATCCAGCTGACCTGGTTTTTCACATAGTGCTGCCGGCAGCTCCAGACTGTCTGCTGAATTGACCATTACACCTCTCTCGCCTTTCCCCTACTTCTCTGAGAGGACTGCTGTTAATGAGAGGTTAGGTTGGGCATATATACTCCCTCCTCCCATGGCAGTTGCTGAGATAATTAGCTGATCTTTGTAGAAATTTGCCCCAGATCTTATGGTACTCCTTAGCAGAGCCTTATATACAATCACTAATAATCAATTAGGGTTAATATTGGAAATATAACTTGTCATCCTGGGACAGATGATCTTAACTTCTATCTCCTAGCTTTTATCTAAAATAATAGAAAAATAGATTTTTTTAAAGATTTATTTATTTATGCATACAAGAGCTAGGGTACAGGCCAGAGATGTGGGGGGTAAGAGGATCTACCAGAGACAGAGTAGGCAGATTGACTGAAATACACTGCTGAGGGGAGCAGTGGGCGAGACAAGAGAGGTCTGCCTTGCCATGTGGGTTGCTCCCTGGCTGCCTGGTGATAGAACTCATGCTGCAGAGGCTGTGGATTGCTTCATAGTGCAGTGCTTAACCCCTTGTGCCACCAGGGAAGCCCCCAGGAAAATAGATTTTGAGTTGTCAGACAGTACTGGCTTTTCTGAACAACTTCAGAAATATTATGTAGAAAAGGGCCTCCCTGGTGGCGCAGGCGGTTGAGCGTTGCGCTGCTAAGATGTCCGCAGCCTCTGCAGTGTGGGTTGGATCCAGGCCGGCTGGCGAGACCCCCACATGGCATGGCAGACCTTTCCTGTCTCACCCACTGCTCCCCTCAACAGTGTATTTCGTCAGTCTGCCTGTTCTGTTCCCCACTCTGTCTGGTGAATCCTCTCACCCTCATGCATATCTGGCCTGTACCCCGGTTCTTGTATAAATAAATAAATATTTAAAAAAATATATAGAAAAGACCTAGTTCTCCAGGTTTCACTAAATGGGTATAATCAGAGGTTATAAGATATTAAGAAGGAAGGAAGGAAGGAGGAGCTATTGTAAGTGTAAGACTCAGCACTAGAGAAAGATCCAATTACCTTCATTTTATTCTTCAATTCTATTACTAAGTATATGATCTTTGTGGGGTCCACAAGTCTAAAGTAAAATATGTAGCATTTAGCAGTGGTTAAGAAAAATTTGACAAATTTCTAATATTCACTGGGGCTTCTAATATCCATTACTCTTATGGCTTACAGTCATCTCAGGTATAGACAACTAATGTAAAAATAATTTGGAAGCATTACACCATAGCTAACACAGTTTTGTACTTCATATGATTAATAATCTCTTGGGCAAACATTATTTTCAGATTGAAAAAAAGAATGACCAAAGAGTCAAGTTTGCTCTCCAGTCTAGAATAATTTGTAAACATAGACTAATTTCAAACTATTCAAAAATAAATGAGCAACAAGATGGAATAAGCCATAAGCTCTGCTAGTTTATGAATTGTGACTTGGTTTCTCTCAGGAAAGTGGTTGAAAAAAGCCTTCCATATATATCAAGTGGTTGGTGAGTGTTGTGATAATCACAAACATGTGATACTAACATCTTTTTACTTCCTCATCTAACTACTTCACAAGAAGTCATGGCTTTGGAAATTCTGAGTGAACGTGTGCAATAAGAAAGATGAAAATACATCATCAACTTCTTTATAGAGAGAAAATAGCTAATATGGGGGAGATGTCTGTCTTTTTTTCAACTTAATCCAGCATGACCATCACTAGCCATGCATGGCTGTTGCAGTCTGGAAATGTGCTGAATGTAAATTAAGTGCTGTAAGTCTAAGATATAATCTGGATTTTGAAGATTACCAGAATGAATGTAGATAGTGAAAAACACTTCTAAACCACGTACGATTTAAGATCATATGCTAAGCGATTATGAGATCTTAACATGTACTAGAGTATCCAAGGCTTCTAGTTTTTCTCAACTGAGGAGTTTTTATTTATTTATTTATTTATTTTTTAAGTTATTTAAATTTTTTTTAAATAATAAATTTTATTTTTATATTCCCTATACAATTGCAACCCCCCCCCCCCATTCTGACCCAATCCCTCCCCTCCCGCCCCCCATCCCCCTGAGGAGTTTTTAGATGTGAGATTTTAGGGGCAAAAACCAGAAACATCCAAAGCAAACCAGGATGAGCTGGTCACCCTACCCATACATTAAATATTATTTACTTCATTCTAAAAGTGTAAAAAAAAAAAAAAGCATTACGCTCTGTTCAAATTCTCACTATTAAAAAAGTGGCAGAGAAGGAATTCATGCTGTGTCTGGATTGTATTACACCATTTAAGCCACATATTACAGAGCTCTCTTCCCATCAAAGCTAGTTTATTCATTTCTCCCAATTTGCACATGTGAAACATTCACTGTGAAGAGTGATTAGAAAATCTGAAATAACAATCACTAACATCCATGTGGGTTGGCTTTTTTAATCCTTATAACTATAAGATAAATACTGTTATTATTCCTACTTAACAGATAAGGAAACCAGGCACAAATAGGTTAAGAACTTTCTCATGAAAACAAATTTTCAGTAACTGAACCAAACCTATACAGTTTGATGTCAGTGTTGTTGGCTGTGTTGTTAAGAGAGTCCTTCTAAACTACTGCTCAATGAATGTTGCAAGTACATCACATTTACTGTGAAGAAGTTGGCAGGAACCAGGGAAAGTGGCGACCAAGAACTACATGGAAACATACAATTCTTTGCTATTACTACATGTGGGGTCCATTAAAACAAGGGCTGGAACTTAAATACATTTTACATGAGACCACCTTTTCTGAGTTCTTAATTATGATCTGTCTTTTGGTTTGCTGATGTATATTTTTCATGATACTTTAAAATACATATGGGTGATATATTTTCTGAGAATTTGCTCATGTAAAAATACCTTTTGCTGCTTTTTATTCATGAAAGAAAATCTTGGTATATGTAAAATCCTCGAGTTACAAATTTTTAACTCTAGATTTCATAGAAAACTAGTACAAGTTATATATATGGCACAAGAGTTAGTCTGTTGCAAATAAGCTGTTCTTTTTTATTTACCTCAGTGCTTTTGAAATATTTCATAACTCTATTGGAAATTTATTTTAATTGGCAAGATGTGCCTACCTAAAGATTTATTCATATTGATGTTTGACTGAAACATGGCGATCCCTTTCAATCAACATGATCAATCCAGGACATTTTTATCAATTTTATTTGATCGGTGCTTCTGGTCCAATTATTCTAGTTTCTTTCTCAGAACTTGTGTAATTTCGACGTTGACTTTCCATTTTTTGACTTCTCATATCTATGACCTTCCTCCTCATCTTTTTCACTATTTTGTGTTTTTCTTTACAATCTGAGAATTACTCATATTACTGATTTAATTTTCCATTGTGTTAAATCTGTCTTTAATTGTCTATAATATTTTTATCCAGATATTGAATTGTCATTTCCAAAAATCTGTCTATCTATCCATCCATCCATCCATCATCTTCCTTTTGGAATTATATAGAAATTCCATTGTCCAAAAATCTAATATTTTCAGGTTTTTTTAAATTGAAGTGATACTGTATAAAATATTTATACTGGAGTGCAGGCTCACACCTCTTTAAATGTATGTGATCATACATACCCACCACCAAAGTACTAATAACTCTCTACTTTGTTCCCACCCCCTTTCCTCCTTGTAACCTCAGTTCTGCTGTAAGAATTCAAGGGTCTGTTTTTGTTTTGTAAAATCTGATTCTTAGAACTGCTTTTTTTCTTTAATCTCCAAGGCAGATATTTTTCTTTTCACTTACTCAACACTAAATCATGCTTATCTAAACTCTGAACATGTATTGATAGAAAACGTTTAGTGATAGCAAATTGACCAATGAACCCTTCCCCCAGGTATCAAAATACAATCCCTATCTATAATCTAGTCTATAATGTAATGGCAAGTAAGTAAAAAATGTTCTCAGTCCCATTTTCAATATACTAACAGTTTTTAATCTAGTGAGATTCTCCTGCACTAAAGTGGGACCTTCTACTTCCTTCTACTCACTGGCTCTCTGATCCTCTTTATGGTAGAGTCAGGAACACTCCAACTCACAGAAAGGACTGATACTAAGATTCTGGGCATCTCTGCTAAGTACTTGTACTTGACTTGTGTGGAACATGACTGTCAGAATGTAACACATTGCTGTCAGTAAATACACAGTCACTCTCTTTTTGCCTAATATCCCTTCCACTATCTTTATCATAGGGTGTGTGTCTGTATTTGTGTGTGTGTGTGTGTGTGTTGGGGGAGGGGTAGTATCCAAACAACATTTTAGTTTTGCCTCTGGTTTTTATTGATTCAGATCCTCTGAAATATGTGTGTGGAGGGAAAAAGTGACAAGCTAACCAGAAGGAGAAAAAAATATCAAATATACCCTATATCCCCATCAACTAGATAAATCATAATAAAACAGCTTTAGATTAAAATTCTATTTCTTACACCTTAAAGTCGCTTTTCAGGTTTTTTGCAGTTACTGAAAATTCCTCTTGAATTCTGGTAATAGGTCAAGTTTCGGGTTCATACTATATTTATCCTGTTTGGACTGCTCTTTTTCTGTATCTTCATAGGTATGGAGAAATCATGAGAGACTGTAGTGAGAACCACAGTGAGGAATTTCAAACAATAGTTTAGACTATCTCTAGTTCATCCAAAACTTTATTTGTTACATTTTTCAAGATTCTTAGTATTAAATATAAAATGCTTTATATTTAACTTTCTTCATGATTTTTTTTTATAAGTCTTTGAAGTTCAATAGAATAACAACTCACATTCCTTTTGATCTTTGGTGTCACTGCATAGTGACTCTTTGAACATGGTGGGCTAGATAATTTACATATCAACCTAAATAGCATCAAAGATTCGTGAAGCACTTTGAGTGTTGCACAGGCAGCTTATCAGACATAGGCGAGCTTTTTCTGGTTTGACACCTCTGCTGAGTCACCTAATATGTAATTGGGTTATCTTAAAGTCATAATGGCCATATTTGACCACTGCTATTGTAAATAGGCCAGTCAAATCAGAATAACTACCTTCTATAGTAAATATATATTTTCCAACATTATTTAAGTTTGACCCAACTATATTGAAGTGGTAAGGACAAAGCATCATAAGCAGGCTTCAGGAGCCTGTTTTGCATTGGCAGGACATGATCTAATAAGACATTTCCATCTCTGCCAATACAAATAAAACATTTGCATTAGCAACATTATACATGTGGATTTCAAAACAAATTTAGCTTAAGGATTTGTCATAATCAATAGTACTATGCTATTAACTACTATACTTACCTTTATATTCTCTATAAACCAGATGCTATTTGTAAAATATTGCCCTGTTTTTCTAATTTAACTATACATGCTGTATTGCCATTCTAACAATCCTCTTATGAAATTAATCCTTCTTGGGAATCATGTTCAAACATCTAACTTTGCGTATTACGGGGCATTGCTAAAAATATTTACCTCCTAATACCATTCTTGTGTACCCGCAATGGTGAGATTGGACAGCATTTTCTCCAACTTTTCATTTCACTAACATGAAATTCCCAATTCCTCAATCATGAATACAACACCAATTGTGATTGTAAGTTTATGATAAAGGCTTTCATTCCCTTTTCTCTTAATTAAATTGATCAGTTTTAAATTAAAAAAAAGAAAAAGGACACAGAGAATGGCTCGAGGTAATTGTGGTCAGTAGAGCTGCTATATTTCCAATAAGTAAATGGAGGGAAAATATAAATGGTTTTTGTAATATGCTTATTTCTGCCTATCTATACATTAGAAAACTGACAAATCTCTTAGGCTACTACTACGTAAATAGCCCGAGAGAATGAATATATGAATTTTAAGCAGCGTATTCAATGCAAATGTGTAAGATTAGTTCAAAGATTTATCTGTTTGGAGCATTTCATGGAGTGTTTCTCTATTTGATATATGGTTTGTGTGTACTACTTATGATTGTGGGAAAAAAAAGGCAAAATGAATAATAAAATCACTCCTGGGAGATAACTGGTACATATTTAAACAGAGAGTTATTATAGGTAAGACTATATAAAAAGATCTTGATATAATAATGCATTTGTATTATTCACATATATTAATTTTTACTTCATATATTAGAGAGTGATGGATCTGTATAGCATTTACCTCTTTAAAATGATTTTGCATTGTTTCAAAGTACAATTATATAAGAATTTATATAATACATTATAAAATAAATATAATATATAGTATAATAATTTATATACAGATGAGATAAATGATTCCTGTGTATTTGTAAGTTTCAAATAAACTCCCCACTCCTCCAGTTATACTCCTCATTTATTGCCTGGCCAGTAAGTACTCAGGAAACAAAAGTTAATTGGATAACCTACCTAAGTAGAGCATTACTGGGCAAAAGAGCTTTGCAAAAAAATTCAGAAAGTATGCCCAAAGTATTTTGAGTTATTTTCTACTATTTCAAAGTATATATTTCTATCGTAATAGGTAATATTTTCATCATAAGAAAATTGATAGCTTATCCAAATTTCAAATATTAATTTCATGTAATAATTTGCATTTAAGTGGCTCTTTTTATTAACAAATCAAGATTATTTTCACCATTAGAGAATGAAAGAGAAGAATTTTATGGCTTCTAGAATTTTTATTATTACTTTATAAACACATCCATGAGTCTTATTCATACTTTTTATTATCTGCTATCTAAAATTTGATGAAATTTTAATTTTTCTCTTTCATGCTACTCAGAAATTTTAGCCATTTATATGTTATTTATCTATGTTACATGAAAATATTGGAAAAGAATATCTAATAATATATTTAAGAATATCTTAAGAATAAGAGTATTGTTACATTTTGTATTAATTATGGATTATTATTTTCTGTATTTCTAAATGCTTTGACATCTTGCTGACAGTGGAGAGGTCTTTATCTTATAGCTAATTCTTAGAGATTACTTACAATTTGCCAGGGTCACATTTTTTATATATGCAAATCATTCAATCTATGCAACCCTCAATCACTTCTTTTATGGGATTCCCACACATTCTGAGCCTGCCGCAAGATCATCCCAGGGTCAGGCACCAGAGGTCTGGAGATAGGTCTTATACTCAGAGACCCCTAAAGTTATTGAAACCAACCCATCCTAAGCCTACTTAATCTGCCTCATTTATTCCTTTCCACAGAGACTGTAATAAAAGCTACTGCCTTTATTCCCACTGCTCCCTCTACCGCCTGACTGACCCTAGAGATCCCCCCTCCTCTCTCGGTTTGAGCCAGCATATCCCTATATTTTATAAACTAGTCAATATCAACATAAGTGCTGTTGTAAAGGCTTTTTGGCACAGACATTCCCCACAGTCTGCCATGTGCAGCAACTCTCCCTTCTTATATCAATAGTCTATGAGAGTTGGTTTACTTTCTCCAAGATCCCAGAGAAGCACCTGAAAATTGTTGTTGCAACAAGAAGTCTTCCCAGATTATATATATATATATATAATATACATATACATAAAATGTGGCTATGTTAATTTTATCACCAACTTTCAAAAGTTTGTGATAGTTTTGTGAGATAAGAATAAAAGCACATTGTAATTTTTTTCTCTAAATTGACCAACAACTTAAAATATCAAAAGTTAATACAAAAGGTTTTATAATCTGATGGATATTTTGTAGGTCTGGAAAGATAGTTATTCTACATTGATTTAAAAAATGTATAAACCATATGTAACCTTATGTAGGTTTTATATATATATATATACACACACACACACACACACCAAGAATACTGATCTATCCACACTTCATTAAAGATATTTATTCTTTAAATATTGATTTTTCAAATGATAACCCATTATATTTTATCATTATATAATATATACTAAAGGCAATATGTTGGGTGCTGGCTAGAAGCTGCAGATTCAAAGTAATTTTTCAAATGGAAATTACTTCAGCAGTCTAGGGAAATACTATCACAAAACAATGCCCTGCTGAATCCCATTAAATCAATTTGGAATGGCATATGGGTGGAAAGGTAAAAATAAATCAATGAGATTAAAAAGGAAGTATATTGCTTTGCAACAAAAAGAGAGGCGTTATAGTATCTGGTTGCTAAGAAACAGGATTTTAAGTGGGAATTATTTGTCTTCTTTACAGGACAAGGCCATTTTGAGGAGTAGACTAAATATTTTTTTGCATATGGTCCAATTTATACAAACATCATTTCCCTCAACAAGACTTCACTCCATCTTTAAAGAGGGAGATGAGCTTTCACCAGAGGAGCCATTGCCTAGCAACAAGATGCTAAGAAGGCTAGCTGAGTCCTCTCTAGAAAGAGCTTCCTCTCTCTCCCAAATGCACTGCAATGACCTCTAACACAGACTGATGCCCTTGAGAGAACTGCTTTAACCAGAAAGCTATCGGATAAGAATTTTGCTAAAATCATTACAAGATCTAAACCTCTTGTTCTTTAAACAAGTAAGTGTTCACCTCTCCGTGCTTAGCACTGCACAAAGCATTTTCACAAACATGCCTTTTTTTTTTTTTTTTTTTAAGCCCCTGGCTCTCATCAGTTTTGAGTTATTTGACTGACTAACTACCTGAGTGGCTACACACCTCAGGTCTATCTGGCCTCACCTGTCAAATATTTGCTGAGTGGAGCTGATCTCCATCATGTTTGCTATGGCCGTGAATATTGCACTCCCACCTCCACCCTACAATAAGCAGGAAAAAATTCTCTTTTAATTTCTTCAAGGGGTGAAGAGCCTTTTGTTCCTTAGTCTTCACCTACACCTTCTTGATAAAGATTCAAGCATTTCTTCCTTTTTAAAAAAATTGCCCCTACTAAGTACATAGTGCTAGGGACTGGAGATTAAATTAGAAACAGCCATATTTCCCTTAGGAGCTTCTAGAACACCATGGGAGTAAATAGCAAAGGCACATATTGGCCAAGAAAATCGAAAAGCAGTGAGGCAGCCTAGCCTGAATGACACTTCTGCCATGAGACCTGAGAAACATACAGATGGAAGTCTGACAAAGAGGGGAGGGTTCAGTGGCTGGGAGTGGGGAACACCTGGCTGAAGAAATAAAAGAATCAAGAGATCTGGAACCTGAAGCTGGGGGAGTAGTTAGTTATCCTCTATCGTCACAGGTCAAATTCTTAGGATTTCAATTATGAGTCAAATAGATTCCACAACTTCTCATTGTGTCTCAGGATACAGCCAAAGACACTTTATAAACATAATATAAAAATTGTGGCCCTCTCATTAATTTTTTATTCAAATTGCATTTAATCCCAGTGTGCTTCCTAGATATCCAAAACAGAATAGCAAGGCTAGGACTATGCTCAAAACAACTATTTTAACAGAGGTAGGGCAGCACAATAGAGCATTTACTAAATAACTCTTTTGTCAAATTGTAACTGCCCAGGAAAAACTGGGAAAGGTATTTTGAGCAGACCAGATACAACTCTTGCAAATGTCTGTATTTACATGTACTTACCCATTCTTAGATACAGGTCTGATTTTTCTTTTAAAGGAGAAGAGTAGGCAAATAAATTGACTAGGGTTGTTTAAAGAGATAGAATATGTGATTTAATTTTTGAAGCTGTGTTTCTAAAAACACTACGCCCCAAATTAGAGCTTCAGTCTGCTCTATATTGCTCATTAGGGCTGGGCCGTCTACTCTGCCTCTCTGCTGCCCTCATGTGAGTTGACAGAGAATAGCAACACAGAAAATCCTGCGTCTAAGAACAAACTTGCCACTTCCTCTGTGCAAAACTACTAGATGGGGGGGATGATTTGACAACCACAAATATTTCTCACAGATTCCAGGAATCTGGATTTGTTGTGACTCAATCACTGTGCAGATGGGTTTCTATTGAATAATATTTTCAGGACTTGCTTCAAGAGTGGAGAGTTTTTCCAACATCCAAAGAAAACTCAAAATATATATTTAGATAATAGGAAAGATGAGGAAGCAAGATTTAATGGCTAATTAAGGCTCCAATGTATACAATTACAGAACAATTACTGATCACCTAACAACTGAACTTTACTGGGCTTCTTTTTCTCCACTTTTGAAGTGTTAGACCATTCTCCTCCTAGAATGGTATATACCAGGGACTTCATCTAACCTTCTCTTTTTACTGAAGCCAAATGTACTTATTTCCTAAAAATAAATAAGCTATTTTGCCAAGTTGTATTGCATATAAAATGCGAAAGAAAATTTCCATTTTTTAGCTAGCTTTTGTGGGGTTCTCTTTAAATGTGCCAATCTTTTCTTCTTGATTTCTATGTTGTACATCAGATATTCTAAGTAATCTCATAACTTCATATATTACACCTCTACAGATGATTCTCTAATGGTTCTCCATCTTCTCTTGTATACTAGACATTACTCTTTGAATATCTCACCTCAGTCTTAAAATAAAAGGATAATTTATTCCTCCAGGCCCCATACTTACTTGCATCCTGATTTTCTTACATTCTTGGATATTGTCATTTTTCCAGGCTTAGCACTCAAAAGTTATTTTGAGTGTCTTCTTTTTCAGTATTCATTTCCAACTAGTCAATGCTAGGAATCCTGTTATGGGCTTCTTACAATAGGTTGGAGATTCAGATGAAAAGTGAATGTTTAACAAAGATTATAAATTATTCGATGGATGCATGATGGGTTGAAAGTGAAAGATATTAGATAATCACAATTTTGAAAAAAAGAGGCTAAGAGGATAAGTATGCTGTAATAGGGAAATAGGAATCTAATTCAAGACAGGGGTACAAAAGGGATAGACTTTCATAATAACATGATTTTTATGCTAATGTTTATAAGATAAAACTTCTAATCAGGTAAAAGGAAGAAAGCACTCCAGGCTGAGGAAACAGTCTGTTCTTAAGCTTTGTGGCAGGAAGGAGCTTGACATCTTTCTGAAACCGCAATGTGGGCAGAGGGCAAGATGATGAAGCCAGAGTAGAAGGCTTGTCAACATTCTTCCCCTCCTTGTTGACATATTTATAGTTTGTTCTGCTTAATTTTTAATTGAATCTGAACAAATCTGAATATCTTTAGAAAGGAAATGCAGGTCCTACCTGTAGACTTACAGTCTTCTACTATGTATTCTATAGACTGATAGGTGGGTGGGATCAAACATTCAATCCAGCTGTCTTCCCACAGAGATTTGACATTGAAATTGTGCCTTAGCACTCATGTGGCCATACATTTGATCCCCAAAGTAAAGAAGAGTTTTAACCAGGGAAGTGACATAATCTGATTTGAATTTTTAAAACACACTGAAATCTTTCTGTGACACAGAAAGTGTGGTCCAAAACATTTTGCTGCCATTAAATGTGGTGTTTTGGTGTGGTTAGGCTAAAGAAGTGACCGGATGAACCTACTGGTCAGTAGACTCAGTCCTGGGAACAAGAGTTGACAAATTCTTTGAAGTTGGGTTCTGTGTTGCAGCTTCAGTCTCACACCACCTAGTAGCAGTTGTGACTTCCAGGTTAAAATATTTGTATGACTAGGATTTCCAAGACAGTAGCAAGATAATTTAGTTTTGCTCATGCCATTAAGGGAATTTGGACTGGGAAAAAGCTGAGGGAGTGTAAGCTCTTTATCCACTTCCCAAGATAGGAGTTCTAAAATATCCTCAATGTGTCTTCCTCATTTGGCCACGCCAATAAAAGATGAGAATATTAACCTCCCTTTATTTGAGAATGGAAGGTGGAGGACGTACGATGTAGAATAGCAACTAGTTATATTCAAATTCTCTTACTGACTGGGAACTGTCTGGGCTTTTAGGGTCACACTCCAGGGGTTACATGGAAAAGGATTGCTGGTGGGAGAGTGATTAGTTAGTAGATCATTAGAGGCAATTATAGCTCAAATAAGAGATGGTTTCTTAACTTAGGTGACAGCAGCAGAAATGGAGGTAAGAGGGTGGATTTAAAATATTTAGGAAACAGAATCAGCTTAACCTATTGATTGATTGGATGCCGAGGCATAGAGGAGAAAGTATCAAGAAATATTTGTTATTACCCAGCTTTCTAACATGGAAATATAGGAATATGGTGACACAGTTTACTGAAGTATGTGGGTGGAAGAGGTTTTCCGGAAAAGATCACAAGTTCAGTTATGAACATGCTGTGTTTGAAGTGCCATGAGACACTGAAGTGGTTTTATTGCTTAGCAAATGGATTTGTATGTCTAGAGCTCAAACAAAGGGTCTTGCCCATGTGGGTAGCTCTCAGGCTGGGAATCAAACTCATGCTGCAGTGGCTGCTGATAGATTCATAGGTTGCGTATTAACCCCTTGAGTCACCAGGGAAGCCCTGAGGAGCAATTTTTAAAAATTCTGAGATACTTCTTGAAAACTGATTTTTTTTCTATTGCTGTTTTCAGTTTCTAATCACATATTATTCAATCAACATGTCTGTGATTAAATATATGATTGTTAAAGTGAAGTAGGTCATTACTAAGATTAACTACATTTTTTCAGTTTCAACTTTAGCTCAGTAAAACATTTCAAAAGTAATTTTGGTGTATTTGGGTTAAACAGAAGGACTCACTCTTCATCCTGATTACATGTTTTCTTTCTATATTATTATTTGTATTATTATGTATTAGCTAAATTAGCAATTTATATTAGCAATTATTAGCTTTTGAGCACTTGTGTGTTTGATACTTTACATTTCTATAATCTCTTCATAATAGTTATAAAAATCCAAGTGTATTTGATAAGAAATTATATAAGCTGTATAAAACAACTCCCCTAATTGCACACCAATGACCTTAGCTTCTTTTGAAGGTTTACTGTTTTGATCAGCACTCTGGAGGTGCTTGTTCTGCTTTATTATTTTTTTTTTAAAGAACTTCCACAAATAGGGAAAGATTGAGGTTTGCTAATATGGAACCCAGATCTAGTTGCCTAAAAAAGAAGCGTATGTAGGAAGAGCCTATAATTTTCACTACTATCTTTGGGTTTGGAGAAATGCCCAGGTTAGTGACAAAGGGAACTTTGGGGGAAGACTCTAAATCTACCACATTGTAAGACAGAAAATGGAAAATCAGATGGATAGCTTCATTAAAAACATAGCCATGTAAAATTTCCAGTTAAAGGGATAACAGCAGGATTTCTATTGATTTTTACCAAATTGAAATATTACTGTGATTTAACAATTTAAATTATTTTGAAAATAACCAGTAATGCAGCTGTAAGCCATTAACTGTAGTCAAACTCATTATGAACCTGATTTCTAAGCCAACTTCATATATCCCAGTAACCCCATCTGAAATCTTATTATCTTCACTGATCTTTACCACTTCATTGAAATGCAGTTTCTCTTGCATCCATCCCTTCTTTCTTCAGGTGTCATTTTATGTTGTCTAGGACTGTGCTTCTCCTACGTTGGCATATCTGTCTGTCTGTCTCTGATTCTGATTCCATAGGTCTGGGGTGGAGTCGGGGCGTTCACATGTCACAGTTCTCAAGTGATTCCCATGCTTTTGGTCTGTAGCCCAGACTTTGAGCAGCAAGGATTTCTAAAATATTGTAGCAGACTTTTCAATGATTCTTACTAGATTGATCTTTCTATAGCACATTTCAATAAAAATCTTTTTTTTTCTGGAAAACATTCAGTTGAAAACAAAAATTTTGTTATTCGTTACCCTTAATAATTCTGAAATTGCTTGTTAACTTTATCTTCCACTAATCTCTTTGTCTTCCACTAATCTCTTTCCAGAATTCCACAATCAATCCAGTCAAATTTCCTTTCTTTGTAAAGGTTTCAGTTTCATCCAAGAAATGAACTGAGAAGAACAGTTGGCTCCCTTACCAGTCTCAGGGGACTGAGGTGCTGTTGCACGGGTGCATTGGTGAAGGAAACTCTATGGGGACTACATCTGAGGGGGTGTGGGAAGCAAATATTGTTTTAAAATGAACAATGATGTAAAAAAGAAAAGAAAGAAAAGAAAGCTAATCAGAATCACACACACATAAAAAATCACACACCTCCCAAACCCCAAATGTACCTCCAGCAGGACAGGGGTGTTAAATGGAGGAACTGGTATGAAGTTCCTGAGTTATGGGAACTGCAGAAAGGGAGCCATTTTGAACTCAAGTGAAGCTGTAGCTTTGATCCAGGTCAGGAGGTGGCTCAGCCTGACTTTTGGAGGCTAGAAAGAAAACTTCTCCCTCCATCAGCTTTGGGATGATAATGCCATGCCCTCTGCCTGCAGCTACTCATACCCCTCCTCTGGTATGCCTATCAGGGGATGTTTGTGGGAAGCAGAACTCAAGGCTTTCTTTGGGGGTGGGGAAATACAATCTTTCATATATGTGGGTAAAGACAATTTAACTGTGCTTCTCATCTTCATTGTGCTTCTCATGTTCTACTTGATTTATTAACAGTCAAAAAAAGTTTGCAAGTATTTTTTCTTTTTCTATGTCCTGGAACTACTTAAGCATAAACAGGATGACCTGGTCTGTGAGGGTTTGCTATATCCTTTATAAAGTCATTTGGGTCTGTTTCCTCTTTTTTTAATGGGGTAGTTTTTTTATTTTTAAGATTTATTTATGCATACAAGAACTGGGGTGCAGTCCAGAAGTGTGAGGGTTCACCAGAGACAAAGTGGGGAGCAGAACAGGCAGATTGAAATGCACTGCTGAGGGGAGCAGTGGGAGAGACAGGAGTGGTCTGCTGTGCCATGTAGGTAGCTCCCTGGGCCGGGATCGAACTCCTGGTGCAATGTCTGCTGATAGCTTCATAAGTTGGGTCATAAGCCCATGAGCCACTACGGAGGCCCCTAAGGGGGTAGTTTTTTTAAAACTAATTATTTCTTCCTATCGAAATTAGTTAAATATATTTAATGGGATCACTTTTCATCAATTAAATTTACTAGGAAATTGCAATATCATCTCTTTTACTTGCACAGATTTGTACAAAACAGTCTGTTAAATATTTTCTTTCTTTTAGTGGTTATTTTTCATTGCATGTGTCTGTGTTTCCCTAGATTTATCTCTAAATAAGTTGGCCAGTGGTTCTCAGCCAAAAGGACAGGCATTTTAATTACTCATTCTATATTTTATAATAATTAATGGCTGCTTTTATTTTTACCTTACCTTGTGCTTTCTTCTTGTATACATGCAATTATTTTTTCTAGGATTTTTGGTTTGGTTTTAATTCATTTAATTTTATTCTTTCATTTTTGAAGTTAAAATACTTAGGGCTACAGTGTCCCTGTGATTGTGGCACTGATTGCATCTCATATAATTTATTTTTATTATCACTATTTTAAAAAGAAATTCTACAATTTAAGTTAGCAGCTTTCTCTTTTTACAAATAATGTTTGGTAGAGAGTTTAACATTTCAACTGAAAAAGGTATTTTAAAAACATTTTTCTTATTTGCACTATGCTTTGATCAGAGAATGTTCTTTGAATCATTTCTATTTTATGGAAATTATTGAGGATTCCTATGTGATGTAATACATGGTTAATTTGCTGTGAATGTTCTATGTACACTTGAGAAGAAATATAAGTTATTATTGGCCATCAAACTCAATGTAGAGTCATAAGATCTACCTTATAATTTGAGAAGTGTTTGTTTGATACCCTCCCTGTGTTTTGTCCACTTGACATTCTGGTTTGGTAATGTTAATTAAACTTCCCTATTACTGTATTTTTCATCATTTCTCCAGGAATTTCCTGGAGTTTCTGCTTTATAAAGGTGATGTTGGTTTTGATAGTGACTATTAAAACTATCATCTTGATAATGAATTATAATCCTTATCATTTTATCATGTCTTTCTTTGTCTTATTAATTGCTTTCTTGGGCTGATGTATGCAGTGTCCAATCTCAAGATTAGCAATCCTGCTTTTTTATTATTTACTTTTTTATTTATTATTTTTTTAAGTTTACTTTTTCATTATTTATTTTAGCAAAAAATAGGGAGGAACAGTTCTAAGAAACTGTTTATATAAGTTAAAATAATCAGATTTTTTTCCTCTAAATTTTATTAGTTGCTGGCTCAGTGGTTTAATCATTGCCAGTCTACCAGTGAAGTATTATGATGTAAATTACATAAATTGTTTCATTCATTTGTATACAACTCTGAGAGATAAAGTGAGATGAACCTATATCAGGATAGATAACAATGTGGTAAGACTTTTTTTCTAATAATATATGAATTTATTTTTTTTAAGATTTATTTATTTATGCATTCAAGAACTGGGGTGAAAGCCAGAGGTCAGGGGTGAATCCTCTCACCACCTGCAGTTCTAGATCAAATTGTGGGGTAAGAAAAAAGAAGAAGCAGTACAATCATATTTTCTTTGATTAAAAAAATTCACATATACTAAGATCTCTCCAGCTACTTGGAAGGATGTCAGATTAGAAAAAAGCTTGGAAAATCCATGGACTCTTGCCAGTGATTTTGTTCAAGGAATGTTGGCAGGCTGAAGGAAGTGCCTGATAAACTAAATGTTGCCAGATAATGTCAATGTTTATAGTAGATGGTTTCCTTAAACTTGATTGGGTAGCTCTGTGTGACACAAAAAATAAAGTAACTTAGAACATGAATCAGTACTACTTTCAGGGGACAGGACTAGTAAGGGCGCCCAACTTTCTCTAAAGCAGTTTTGTAGTGATGAGCATATTCCTTCTGTGTGTTCCCCAATGATAGCTGCTAGCCACGTGTGATGAAAGGACTAAGGACTTGTACTTTTAACCCATTTATATAGCCACTTATGGCTCATGTCTACTCAGGTGTCCAAACAGATATTTATGGGTCAGAATAAATGTTTCCTAAATTAGGGGAGCAAAAAAGAACAAGAGAGGAATTTGGGGGGCATGGGGAAGTGAATGTCAATCGGTCTATCTATCTGTCTAGAAAAGGAGAAATAAATATATAAGGGGAAAAGGAGATGTTATTTTCTACTCTCATGTGAGCCCAGGACTTTCTGTCACAGAGAGTCAAGGTCTTCACTTGTTGCCTCTGTTAATTTGTATCAGGATATATCCTTTTATGTTCAACTCTATTATTCCCAGATTCTTTTTTCATATTAATAAAATCCGTACATAAGCTATCAATTGTGTGTTGAATATTTTTTTAAAGATTTATTTATTTATTTATAAAAGCACTGGGTACAGTCAAAAGCGCGGGAGGATGAGAGAATTCACCAGAGCCAGAGCGGGCAGCAGAGCAGGCAGAAGAACTGAAGTACACTGCTCAGGGGAGCAGCGGGCGGCAGAAGAGGTCTGCGTGCCATGTGGGACCCTCACCGGTGGCCGGGGATCGAACCGGCGCTACAGAGGCTGCGGGCAGCTTGGCAACCCAGCGCTCAACCGCTGTGCCAACAGGGGAGGCCCATGTGTTGAATATTTTGAATGCTAAGAAACACATATACACATTTAAAATAATGCACAAGCCTATCCCCACATTTGTCTTGCTGTTAAACCAAGTTATATGGAAATTTGTTAACGAGATCTGTGGTTTCCTGGATTGTTAGAGTGCGTAAGTCTTAGGTTCAGGCCCCAGGATGCCCTGGTTTCTATGCTGGATACTCGCCTTGAAGACACACTGAATTTTGATATATAACTCTGAGAGCTATATACACCTCTGACTTACAGTCCAGTTCTAGATCAAACTTTAGGGTAAGAAAAAAGAAGAAGCGGTACAGTCATATTTTATTTGATTAAAAAAGTTCACATATACTAAGCTCTCTCTAGCTACTTGGAAGGATGTCATATAAGAAAAAACTTGGGGCCTCCCCGGTGGCGCAGCGGTTGAGCGCTGGGTTGCGAAGCTGCCCGCAGCCTCTGCAGCAACGGTTCGATCCCCGGCTGCTCCCCGGCCACCGGAGGAGGGTCCCGCATGGCGCGCAGACCTCTCCTGCCGCCCGCTGCTCCCCTCAGCAGTGTGTCTCGGTCCTTCTGCCTGTTCTGCTCCCCGCTCTGGCTCTGGTGAATTCTCTCACCCTCCCAGCGCTTCTGACTGTACCCAGTGCTTGCATAAACAAACAAATAAATAAATAAATCTTTAAAAAAAAATTAAAAAAAAAAAAGAAAGAACTTGTCCAATCCATGGACTCTTGTCACAGGGTTGTTATAGAAATCAAATATGCAGTGTGTAGAATAGTGCCTTGCACTGTTTATTGAACAAATTAAATTAAAAGGACAAAAATTGGAACTCCCTGGTGGCCTATGGTTAAATCTCAGCATTATCACCACTACGGCCTAAGTTCAATCCCTGGCCAGGGAGCTAACCTACACGGCGCAGCAGACCTCTCCTGTTTTGCCAGCTGCTCCCCTTAGCAGTGTATTTGTGTCGATCCACCTGTTCTGTTCCCCGCTCTGTCTATGGTGAATCCTCTCATCCACAGAACCTCTAGCCTACACCCTAGTTCTTCTATGAGCAATAAATAAATAAATAAAATAAAATAAAATAAAAGGACAGAAATGAACATTAAGTGAACTTAATGTAGCAGATACACTTCAATGTTAATGTTAATGCTTCACATCTGTAACATGTTATAATGCAATGTTACATCAATAATTTTTTACTTAGCAATATTAGATAAATAACAATTTCTCATTCATCAAAGCACCTTCAAATATTTATCACATGATAGACATCAGAAACTCCCATTGGGTGGGTGGCCCGGCAGGTACTGATTTGTTGGGCTTCATATCTGAAGGTATCCATATTCAGGCTCTGAAGAAGGTAACACAAACTCTTTTACTCTTTATTCTCTGGCAGAGAGAGGCAGACTAGAAGAAATCTTCAGTCTTTTAATGAGATGACTTGGAAATAACTACAAATAGGGAAAACAAATTGTCTGACTTTGCCATGAAATACCTTCCAATTTAGCAATCCTGAGAAAGACTGACAAAATGTGAATAAGTACCCAGGTTAGGCTGATGGAATACTCAATATTCTGTTGCTAAGGATCTAAGCCTGTTCGTGGTGTCCTATTTTTAGAGTGTATAAGAATGAATCAGAGACCTATGATTAATTATTAATGATTGTGAAATAACACTGTTGGATGACAGAAAGTAGAAAGTTTTAATAGCAGCTGCTTTCAGATTACTTTTAACAAACACCTAAAAGGATTTTTGAAGTTCTATTTTACTTCTTTTGAATATAGCTTGTTTTGAAATATTTTTTTCCTAAATGTCTATCGTTTAGTCCTATCTTGAAATGGCCTTGGCAATGAGAAGCTCCAAAAGGATTAATTATAGTCTTTATTAACATGCAAACTACATTCTGAAAAATTTTGAATGCCTAACGGCCTGTCAGATTAAAAGAATTTTTTTTTTTTCGGTTTGGCTTTCAGTGTCTTTAACAATTAGTGATATGGATCAGTTACCGTGCCCAGCCTGATTCTTTATGGGTAAAGTGAAAGAGAAAACTCGGGGGAGAAAAATTAAATATCTGATCAAGTTCACATAGGCAGTAAGGATGGATTTAAATCTGAGCAGACTGACTAGAGCATCCACACTCTTAACACTGATTTTTTTTTTCTGTTTCACACTAAGAACCCATCAATAAATAAGGACATGACAAGATCTCATTATGTATGGATTAATTCTTCCATATCTTACTATAGACATTCACTCATTTAACAAATACTGAGCATATACTGGGTTAATAACAGATATATGTTATCAAACATTTATTAGCTAATGGTTTAAATGTAGCATCTTTCTCAGATTTTATTGACTTTCCAGTTGCTTACATAACCATATAATTTTGAGCGTATGACTTTGCACCTTCACATGTGCACATGCTTCACTCACACGCTCCATCAGAGCCTCAGTGTTACACTCCATCATATTACCTCATCCCCGTTGGTAACCACTATAGTTTTCACAGAATCTGAATTATTTTTTGTTGTGTTTTGCCATTTTATTTTCTTTGCTTATTTATTTTCTGCAAATTACTGAAACCATCGAGTAACTACCTTTCACTTTCTGCCTTCACTTAGCATAGTCACATAGAACCATCCATTTTGTTACAAAATGCAGTTTCATCTTTTTATAATGAATGAGTTGTATTCCATTGCAGTATATTCTATATATCACAATTTCTTTATCCAATTACCTTTCAATGGGCATTTAGAAGGTCTCCACAGTTTTTCATAAAGAATGCAACAATTTACATTCCCACCAACATAGTGTGTGTGTTCTTTTTCTTGACATCGACTCAAATAAATATAACATCTTTTTCATCTGCAGCAATCACATGACCTGGCATAGTGACCTTAAATGCTGGTGCCTCATAACAAGTGAGCTTGGAGCCAAGAGTTCATTCATGTAATATATTGAATAACTATTGGGTTCCCGATATGGTTGACACAGGCATTAAAGATAAGGGAATATTATCAAAGAGACAAAGTATTTCCTTCTTTTTTGTAACTTTTATCTAGAGGCTGACAATAAAAAAATTAGCAAGTGAAATATACAGCCTGTCTAATGGTGATCACCCTCCCCACTCAGAGCAGGGACAAGGGGTGGAGAGTCAGGGGCAGGTGTAAGTGTTGCTACTTCAAATAGATTGATAAGAGAGGGGCTCACTGAAGAGGTGACCTTTGTGCAAGAACCTGAAAAAGGTGAGAGAATAATTATGCAGGTGGAAGAACAACTGTAAAGGCCACATTTTAGCATATTTAACTTTAAGAATGTCATACTTGAAGACACATGCTAGGTAATTTCTTTTCACCTGCTACCCCTAGCCAACTCCCCTCCACCTAGGATTCACTCTCCAGCTTTTCTTTTGCCATGAAAGGGTGAACTTTATGGAATACATCAACAGTTTTGTGCTTTGGCTTTCAGTTAGGTTCAGTTGACAAGAGCTTTGGCATAAGATCAAAGAAACAAGAGAATGAGGTTGGGGTATTTACAGCCTTTAGGTTTCTAAGTAGAGCCCTGAGTAATATAGAAACAATATATCATATAACAGAATCATCATTACCCACATTTTAGAAAGTAAAATGTAAAACATTAAAAGATTCAGTGATTTGATCATGGTACAATATAACTGTGATGGTGTATTTGGGATAAGAATGGAATATTTTGCCTACTGAAATGAGCCTATCAAAGGGTAGTAGCTCTCTTTACATACACCTTTAATCACTCATGACATTTATTGACCCTCTATCTGAAAGAATACACATGAGCACACATGCACGCACATACACACACACATTTGCTTGCAGTTTCAAGGAGTCACAAATTGCTGAAAGCCCTTTGTTACTGATTTATGAATTCTAGAACAAGATCCTTGGCTTTATGGAAATGAGAAAGGCCTCCTATCTTCAGGTGATTTGCTACATGGACTTTCTCATCAGCTAACATTTAACAAAGTTTAAGTTTGTAGTTTCAGTGAAAAAGGTAGATACATACTTTCTACTGTATCTGGAGTGGAAAGAAGACTTTCCATGGGTTCCAGGTCCTGTCACGAAAGTAAACAATGTGCTGTCAGGAAGTATTTTCAAAATCATTGCTTCTAACAGATTGCTTATCTTTAATAGGAGCTTTAGTCTTCTATTCAAAGACACAGTTTGTCTCCAAATCATATATTCATTAGTTCATTTCTTTATTCAATCAATAAACTGAGTATCACATATTTGTTTTATTGAAAGTGTTGCTTTCTTTCTGTCTAAGAAATTGTGGAAAATGTGAACTGATTATTCTACACAGATAAAATTACTACAAGTTGTAAGGTGAAATTATTATTATTGTTACTAGAGTGATTGTTGTTTAACAATAGTTGCAGATTGAAATTTTGGGGCATGGGAAAATTTTCTTTTTGTCAGAGTCTAATATAAAAGCATTTTTCCAATTAGGTAGTTCTGTCAGACTATCTATGTAATCACCATCAAATATTGCCTCACAGCAAGCAAGTGAGGAGAGTTACGGTTTTACCACTTTGCGTCCAATATTCTAACAGTGGCAGTAGGCTTTCCTCAGAAGTGTGATGTGGCTCGGGGGAACAATGAAAGCATTATTCAGCAATTTTCTCCTTCCATAGCAAATGCAAAGAAAGAATTATGAATTCTAAGATCATTACCCTGTGGAAGCTATCTCTATAATCATAAAATGCCAATTCACCCATAATTATCTTTATTCTTAAAAGTAGAGTCATAGAATGTTATAACCAGAAGAATATGACAGATTATTTGGTCAATTTCTTTTTGTGTGCAAATGAGAACCCTGAGGCCCAGAGGAAAAGTAACTTGCCCAAGGTCAAGCAATTAATTAGGGCTACATTAGTGCTAGATTCCACTTAACTCTTCTATTTTTCTGAAGAGGGTTTTTTTGGAGCATGTTTCCATTAAGAAATGTGCACTGAGGCCTCCCTGATGGTGCATGGGGTTAAGAACTGCACTATGAAGCAATCCGCAGCCTCTGCAGCGCGAGTTCGATTCCGGTCGGCCAGGAAGCAACCCACATGGCCCAGCAGACCTCTCCTGACTCGCCCCCTGCTCCCCTCAGCAGTGTATTTCAACCTGCCTGTGCTGCTCCCCAGTCTGTCTCTGGTGAATCCTCTCACACCCTGTACCTCTCACCTGTACCCCAGATCTTGTATGCATAAATAAATAAATCCTTTTAAAAAAAGGTAAAAAAAGAAATGTGCTCTGAATATTCCTGTGGAAATGTGTGTTTTAACACAATGCTGTAGCACAAATGACTTTTTGAAGGTCTCTCATATTGCTTTCTGTTTTCCTTTCTCTACAACTATTACAAAGTCTTACATAGAACCATATATGTGTGAAATGCAAAAAGATGTTCTGCTCGCTTTTCTTAGATAAAACCACCCAGAGAAAGGCGGGAGCCTCTCTTAAAGATTTTGGGGAAAGCTGTGAGACATTTGATTGTAATATAAATCACTACATGAAAAGAAACAAATGGGTGCTGCAGGGCTACTGTATGAGAGCCATCAGTGCAAGTTATGGAGGAAATTAAGAAACGAATTGAATCTTGATGACTGATGATATGTCATGACAGAAGTGACAACATCTCAGGGAAACCAGGAGGTATAAAGAAAGGAGTCCGGCTAGACAGTAACAGAGAGAGATTTAGATATATATTCATCTAAATCTCTCTCTGTTACTGTCTATAGATAGATAGATAGATAGATAGATAGATAGATAGATAGATAGACAGACAGACAGATACTGAGTTAAGACCAAGTCCTCCATCTTTCATTTGGTTTTTACTATTAGCATACGGCACCTCTTCTTGGATTTGTTGTGACTCCATCACTGTGCAGATGGGGATGTTTAAGTGAAGAAATGCCATTTTAAAAGTTGCCCTGCATGGTCTATAATTTTTTAAACTGCTGAATATTGAAAAGAGAGTGTCTGGGGCCTTTCTGGTGGCACATGGGGTGAAGTCTCAGCACTATGAAGCTATCCGCAGCCAGTGCAGGGAGCTACCCCGCGTGGTTAGCTGTCTTGCCCACTGCTCTCCTCAGCAGTGTATTTCAATAGATCCACCTGTTCTGCTCCCCACTCTGTCTCTGGTGAATCCTCTCACCCCCCCCACACCTCTGGCCTGTACCCCAGTTCTTGTATGTATAAATAAATAAATATTTAAAAAAAAAGAAAGTAGAGTGTCCAGATGCAAGTGGCCAGTTAGGAGGTTAACAAGAGAATCTAAACCCAAAGTAATGAAAGCAGTGGAACTGTGAATTACAAGATCTATGAGAACCCTATCCTCTGTTGCCCTTCTCTCTCTCTCTACAGCAGTTACAGATACACTTCCATAAAAGGGAGTCACCATTTTCCCCACTCCCACTTACATGTCTTGGAATACGAGGGATTTGTGACATGAACTGGACTTCTGGGAACTAGGTGTGGTGCTAAATGGCCAGGTGACACAAACGGTAGGTAGACCCACCTAACTCTTATTTCTGTGGTCCAGCTTGCACCCAGGTACTGATAAAGAGGAGACTTGGAGCAAACACATGAAGGAGAGACACGTAGAGACTTGCAAGAGACACATGAGTAAGAAATACGTGGGGAGACTGTCCTTGGCAGAGACAATGGCAACTACTTTCTAGGTGTGGTATCTCATTCTAGCCCAGCTCTTTGGGACCCGCTCAGTTCAACTCCTCTAATCAAAGTTCATTTCTTGTGCTTCCCTGACAGATGGTACTTAGCCTTATGGCAAGCTTTCAGAGCTCAGTGGCCAACTCTGTTTGGCTGGGCATTTACCCATAAGGTGATAGGTAATTTGGAGTTTTATTGGGGAAATATTAGGAATAGTCTTTCTTCTTTTCTTTCATAATCACATTAATTCTATTAAAAGTCTTTCATATTAAGAGTATGCTTCCTTTGGCTGTGCAGCAGATAACTGGACCCCTTTTGGAGTGTTACCCCTTAAAACTTGGGGTCCTTGTGTGCCCCTTGTCCACACGCTAACACAAAAAAACTCCTCCTCCTCTAATCAAAGGCCAATCTCCTGTATTCTTAATGTTATTCTTTCTCATTTTCTTAAGAACATTACATCCTGCATCCTCTCTATCCTCTTTCATTACTTTCTCCCTCACTATCAGTCCCTTCCTTTCAATATTACCAAATCTTTCCCATCTTAAAAATAGAGTTTCATCTCAACTATAATCCGCCTGTGTTTTTCTTTACTGCTAGCCTTTTTCAAAAATGTGTCTAGACTTGCTGCTTACACCTGCTCAATTATATTAAATGAAACATGCTACTGTACATTTCCTAATATTTTAATGAATTAACAAATAAGTCTAGTTTGATGTTTACTCCCACTTCTTCCACACAACCTCTTGCTGAAGTCACCAATGCTCCACATCAGAGGTCAGACTTCTTTCCATCCTGACTTGCCTGAACAAGGTTTACTTTTCATCTCATCTTGAAATATTTTCTTCTTGTCTTCAGGAACATTATTTTCTCTTCATTTCCCTCATTCTGGAAAAGATTCACTTGAAAAAAATCAACCCAGTTTCTGAAGCAATTACATGCTTTCTAACCACTTCAATTGCCATCTCTATAGCAAAATGTCACAAATTTAAACCTCCAGACCTCTCCTGACTTGCCCGCTGCTCCCCTCAGCAGTGTATTTCAGTCAATCTGCCTGTTCTGTTCCCCACTCTGTCTCTGGTGGATCCTCTCACCCCCCATACCTCTGACCTTTACCCCAGCTCTTGTATGCATAAATTAATAAATCTTAAAAAAATTGCTCCTCAGAAGACAGAGAAAGGTATTTCTTTTTTTTTTTTTATGGGAGGGTGAGAGAATTCACCAGAGCCAGAGCGGGGAGCAGAGCAGGCAGAAGGACCGAAGTACACTGCTGAGGGGAGTGGCAGGCGGCAGGAAGGGTCTGCGCGCCATGTGGGACCCTCCTCTGGTGGCTGGGGAGCAGCCGGGGATCGAACTGGTGCCACAGAGGCTGTGGGCAGCTTCGCAACCCAGTGCTCAACCGCTGCGCCACCGGGGAGGCCCGAAAAAGGTATTTCTTATAGTGAGTTTTAAATTAGTTTCAATAATTACATACTATCTGCTAATATCACTTTTAACATTTCTATTCTTTTATCTGAAACTCACCAATCACTTTTATCATTGTAAACCTCTAATATCTGCACCTGTTTATTCTTATTCCATATTCATGATCTATAGCAAATATACTTTCATATATCTCCCGTATTAAAAACTTATTTCCAATATTTCCAGTTTCAAAAACTCAAATAAAATTAGATGCATGGAGAACATTCAGGAACTCTGCTGGTCTCTGCTTCAAAACAGATTTCTTTCTTACTGTTACGAAATTCTAATCTATGAACAAGATGGCCTGTCACTGAACAAATGAACACACGTGTACACAATTACAGTTGTGAATGGAGTGTTATGAAATGGAGTCATGGGGGAGACATTCAGTCTACAAATTTTTTGGTCATGAAAGTCCCCATCACAGCTTTGATGGGTCCTAACTCTTCATATTCTCAGATCTCTTTCCGTACTTTACATTCTGGCTTCCAACTGTCTCCTGACAGCACCTCTTGGGTAGCTCACAGATCACTCGAGATGATAATCTGGAATTGTTTACTTTGCCCTGGGTCTGTTCCTCCTCCTCTTTCCCCTCTACTTGTAATGACTCCTCAAACCATTGAAGAATCTTGAATTTTTCCTAGTGTTTCCCCTCTTTCTCTCCTTCCATATCACTTGATCACTAGATTCTGACACTTTTACTTTCTTAATATTCTTCCATGCTTCTTTTCCACTCCGTGATTAGGCTCTTAGGTCTTGCATGGAGAAATTCAACAGTAATTAAGTCAGATGTATGTTACCACACAATGCCCACCACCAAAGCACCCATAGTCCCCTACCCTACTCCTCTCTCCCATTTGCTCCCCATCCTGCCCTTCTACTTCTGGTAGCCTCAATTCTATAATCAGATTTTTAGGGCTTGAATTTCCATCATTAATATTGGATATTGTAAAGGCAATGGAAGTACCAAAGAGAACAATGTCTTTAGTAATTTGTATGAAATCATGCAGATAGCTTTCGGGGACTAATCTTCCCATTAGTATCCTGATTTAGATCCTGACAAAATGAGAGATGCAAAACAGAAAATTGGATTAATGATATTCAACAGCAAGAACAAACTCTAGCAATGGAAATCACAGTCTCATACATGATTACAGGGTCTCAGATGCCCTTTAGGTAATTTGCAATCTAACTTTGTGTCCTTCGTGGTGGTATCACTTTCCAGTTCATTGGATGCTGGAAGTTTTTGTTGAGTGTGTCTTCTGTATCCTTTCTTGAACACTGTAGATGAAAGAATATGTAAAACATAATTTGTGTCCTCAAAGAGATTACAATCTAGCTGAGGAGGTAACACACAACACAAACACACATGGACATATAGCAAACAAGGAGCATGAAAACTAAATGGTAACAGAAAGTAGACAAATGCAGTAAGGATAACAGAAGAAGAAGCTGGGTACATGGGTAAGTAGGGTCCACAGGCAAGTCATGGTGAAAGGAAGCTGCATGGTATCATTTTCAGGAAATCTTACGCTATTTCACATTTCAGTATGCAGCATGTTTGAAGGGGGCATTTGGAAGTGCCCCCACCTCAGGGGATAAAAATATAGGCCAGGAACAAAGAGAATCACAAATATACTTAAAAGGCAAATCCTCATGAAATTTAAATTTCTACAATTACAAATTTAAATTTTTCACCTCCAGATAAAGTCTCAACCATGAAGACCAACAGCTTGGTGGATTTATTTGGTCCTATGCCTAGATGTTGGTTAGAGACACCTAGAGTACCTTCTTCTCATTGAAAATCAATCATGGAACGGTCGATTTCACTTCAAATATCTGGAGTTTTTCCACACCACTAAGCCTTCCAGGTACCCATTAGTATTTTGTGGGAGCTAGACATTGAATCTTATGAGAAGTAAAATGCTGCCCTCTAGTGGCTAACATGCAAAATTGATGTAAACAGCATTGTTTCTCTATGGTACTCCACCAGCTGTCAATGCCTAGGTAGAGAACTGTATTCACGGTTTTAATGGGTTTGTGATTAAAAAGACTAGAGCAGATAGATATGATCTTAGTAACCCTCTAAGAACTGAAATTCTGAATCATACCAGATTAATGTGTTTAAAAATGGAGTCTGAAAAATATGGGATGATTTCATAGGTGGAATACAGAGAAACAAAACAAAGTTACTGACAAAAGTAAATCAAAATTAACCCTAGAAATTGAGGTTACTAGAAGGGGAGGGAGGGTGGGAGTGGAAATAAAGGGGAGAGGGGGCCCAATGATCTAGGATAAAGGACTGTGGAAGCTTTGTGGTGATCTGGTGTGGTAACATACATCTGAAGAGAGTGAACTTATTTATCTAAGTCATATATAATGTTGTCAATCAGTGTTACCTAAATAAAGATAAAAATACATTAGGTTAATTAATTTTAAAAATGGGGTCTGATAAGCTAATTACCACTGTGACTAAATATTCCTGTAAGGATTTTAAAATTTAACTTAAAATTCAGTATTTTGTCTTGACTTTTTTTTTTAAAGTAACATTGCATTATAACATTATATAAGTGTCAGTTGTTCATCACTGAGAATCAACATGTGTAAATGCTACATTAAATTCACTGCTAAAGTTCAAATTTATCCATCATGCTATTCTGTTTTTTTCTGATTTTTCCCACTCCCCTTGATCTTCCCTTGTGGTAAACACTGACAAGTCTTATAGTCCAGAAACTTATTTTTTGTTTCATTTAGTTCATGTTTGTTTTTCTCTATATATCAAATGAGTAAAATCATAAGGTGTTTGTCTTTCTCTGGTTTATTTAACTAAGCATGTCTTCCATGTCCATCCATGTTGTTGCAAATGGCAGGATTTCATCTTTTTTATAGCTGAATAGTATTCCCTTGTGTATATATACCACACATGGGCACTTATGTTGTGGCTATTGTAAATAGTGCTGCAATAAATCTGGGAGTGCTTATATCTCTTTGAATTAGTGGTTTTGCATTTTTTTCATAAATACCCAAAAGAAGTTAACTAGATTGCATGGAACTTCTATTTTTAATATTTGGAGGAATCTTTGTACTGTTTTCCATAATTTCTATACCAATGTACATTCCCACCAAGGGTTCCCTCTTTCCACATCTTCTACCAACACTTGCTGTATCTTTTCTCTTGGATAATAGCTGTTGTCACAGGTATAAGGTGATACCACATTGTTGGTATAATGGGTGATATTCCCAAACTACATTCTATGTAGAGCAGAGAATGCTTCTTTAATTAGGAAAAAGGACAAACAAATTCCAGGGACTTCACTGTTTTTAACTTAAAATAATCTGCATTTCTGAAGTGATGATAATTAACTTCCTCAGACTCATACGGTCTCTGTTGACCTTTAGTTCATATCAAGGTGACAATTATTAGAAAAAGTTTTCTCTGGGCATATTGAGAAAAACCTATCTGACTTGACACACATGCCATTGTTATACTGTATTTAATGTCTTCACCTTCTTTTACCACAATACTCAGACCTCTCTCTTAGGAAACCTCTTTAATGAATACAGTGAAATTTTCTCAATTCTCTTTCTCACTGGTCTCTCCTCAACATCACATATTTCTGAACAGTCTTCTGATTGTCTCCCCAAGATTATCACTGGTTATTAGGAGTCCAAACTGGTTCCATTGTTTTTAAGAACCCAGATATTTTGGTATGTTTTAAATGTCTACTATTATTAAATTCATAGTTTAATACACACACATACAAAACCGAAAGACAGGATCTCACTTGGAGATGAAGCCATGTGTAACAAGAAGGCCAAAGGTGGCCTTTTATTGCAACCACCTGTTTTCCACATTTTCCTTCAAGAACTCTGCCTCCTTTCATAATTGTGAGACTCAGCCCTCAGCCATATAGCTACACTTACTTTCCCTTGGCCTACTGATCTTTCTCTCCAATTCCAAGTATCATTTATACAAATGACTATCAGCTGATTTCCCCAACCTAACCTCTCATTCAAGGCTCCCGATACCTCCAGTCCCTATAGGACCTCTAAATATTCCCATCTACATCCTGAACATGTCACGCTCCTTTTAGCTAGCACACTAATTTTCCTACTTCTCCTATATTAAATCTCCTCTGACTTCAGAAGAAGTCAAGGGTTCCTTATAAGGCCACCTACAGGGAAGAAGGTGCCCATCTGACTTGAGTTTTCAGAATGGGCCTAGTGGTTTGAAACAGAGAAATCAATCTCAAAGAACTTGGCAGATATACAAAGTTAATTATAACATTGGAACACAACTTCTGTCTTGAGAAAAATAATTATATGGGTCAGAACAGTTCCCCCCTTTTAGAAGAGTCACCCCATGTTACTTTCAGTTATAGGCAGTGAACACCCTATATCATTTGGCCCCAAAGATGGAGAGGACTAGGCCAAGGATCCATTTTAAGGGATCCAGACTATACAGATAATTGGTGACTCCTAACTTCATGCAGAATGCAAAGATAGTACATGAGATGGCTGAATTTGGCATGTCACTGCATTTTTTTAGGAGAAAGGGGAGACTGAAACCTTTTGTAGTATCTCTATCTCTTAATACACTAGAATTTCTCTTTATTGTAATAAAAAATGTTTGATCTAGAGAAAAATGATATCCCAAATTTTGGGATTTGCAAAAGGACCTGTAACAGGGCTACATTGTCACCTCCAATTGTGGTATAATTAAAAGCATACAAACTTTTAAGTTTGAGTAAGATACAATCATGAAGGAGAATTTCCTTTGATTTATGACAAATCATTATGTATGGATTTCAAGACAAATAAGTTAATTTAAAATGATCTAGTTTAAATGCTCTTTACAACTCTAGGATGGGACTTTTTGAAATAAACATGGATTTTATAACAAAACAAATATAGTACATTAAACAAATACATATGTATATATTAATCAAATATATAAATATATTAAACAAATACATGGTTTAATGAACTGGTTTATAAACTGAATGAACATCAAATTCTTCATTTGAACAATGTATTTCCCCTAGAGACCAATTACGAAAGAATGCTGTGACGGGATTAATCCAGCAAACGGTAACTTCTCTAACAAAATTTCTGTCATGTTTTGGCCTTATTTTAACCTGTGCAAATTTTTTTTTTTTTTTTAAATCTTTTTTTTTTTTTTTAAAGAGGCATGTATTTTTTATTTATTTATTTGTTTGTTTGTTCGTTTACACATGCACTGGGTACAGTCAGAAGCGCGGGAGGGTGAGAGAATTCACCAGAGCCAGAGCGGGGAGCAGAGCAGGCAGAAGGACCGAAGTACACTGCTGAGGGGAGCAGCGGGCGGCAGGAGAGGTCTGCTCGCCATGTGGGACCCTCCACCGGTGGCCGGGGAGCAGCCGGGGATCGAACTGGCGCCGCAGAGGCTGCGGGCAGCTTCGCAACCCAGCGCTCAACCGCTGCGCCACTGGGGAGGCCCTAACCTGTGCAAATTTAAAACTCAGTTTCCATCACAAATACATCAGAAGGATACATATAAACAAATTGACAAAGATGTTGGAAATAAATGGGTTCATCAAGTTTCTCCAATCAAAAGGAATACAAAAGAGAGGAATAGAGAGGTAGAAATAGTAGAAATCAAAACATCATTATGGCAAAAATATGAAATAGGGTAAAGTGATTATTAAAAATTTATAAAAGTTACAATGCACAATGGAAACATCATGAACAATCCATATAGCATAAAAAGTATAGAATGAAAAATAGGGGAAAATGAAAAAATGAGCATAACTGCTTAACAGATAGATAAGGAGGAGAAACAGAAACAGAATTCGAAAGTGAATTATAAGAATAATTATAAAATATCATTAATGGGCATGATTAAAATACACTAAAAGAAAACATTACTTTCTGTAACATCCTACAGAACAAACATTAAATTTAACTGTTTATTAAAAGTAGAAATTTTCACTCATCCACACCAAGGGTATATTCTTTCCATATTCAATGTGCAGTCCAGGATGTCAAGAAGTAATCAATAAATTAAAGGACTTTAGCCTTCAAGATAGCAGTTAACTCTCATTTTGTTACTGCCTCATAAGACTCTTACAATAAAACCTACATGAACCTCTCCACGCATTTCACCTGACTATGATAGTTTGAATATAGAATTCCAAATACATAGCCATCCTAATTCTTAGGGCCTGTGAATGTTACATTATGTAGAAAAGGGACTATGCAGATGTAATAACAAATTTTAAAGTTGGGTGGTTTTCCTGGATTATTCAGGTGGAGATTATCCCGAGTGTTTTTGTTACCAACATCCTAAACTAGCAATCTATTCACCTGATGATTAAAAAGTCCAATGACGCAACAAGCAGATTTAATAAAGCAGGGCAAGATCTTTATTGGCTGGGCAAGAATGGAAGAAGGGAGACCTCATTTTGGGAGTTTAGGTTGGGTGAGGTTATAAAACTTGGGCAGGATGTGTTTCCATGTTCCTTGTATTCTGGGTCAGGATTATACTGTATGTTTGCTTTTCCATGATATGCCTGTACACGTGTCTCATTATAATGTTAAGTTGCCACCCTTGCCCATTGTTTTTAGTATAGTGAAGCAAAGGTCATCTTTAGTTTACTCCAGCCCTTTTCTATTTGAAGGAGCTAATTTGGGCTAGTTATTTCATGGTTTCAGTTGTTTTAACCACCAGCATTCCTTTCCTTATAAGATAACATACTTAGGTACAAATATTGTTTTCTCTGTTAACACTTTCCTTACCTTAGGCAGCTATACTATCACAAATGTTCTTATAAGAGGGCAGAAGAAGAAAATTTCACATCCAAGAGGAAGCCACGTGCAGAGATGGAAGTGATGTGATCACAAGCTAAGGAATGCCAGCATCACCAAGAGGTGGGAGAGGCAAGGAACCATCAACAATGTTCACACAGGACAGAATGGAAAACACATGTGAGTCCATGGAGAACAGAGAAGCCAAGAGTTCAACAGAAGGGGATAATGTATCCCTGGAGATTGGCAACCTAGCATCCTTAATCTGAGAGAAAATGGGAAAATACAGGAATTGTCCCATACAAACTCGAAATGATGGTGGGTCTGGGACCCACAAAGGCAGGAAAGCCCCTCAGAAGGCCCCTCAAAGGCAGGAAAGCCCTCTCATTGGCCTGTGAAGAGAGGGATGGCTTGATTTCTCCCTTCCTGAAAACTACTCCTCACCTTGCCCTCCAATCTCCTCTGATTGACTTATTCCCCATAACTTACTGATTCTCCATCTTATTAGCCAAAAGTCAGCTAACACTGGAATCTGAAAAAGTCAACATGGAGAAGATTATTTGCACCCTCATAGTACAGAGTAGAACAGGAACAGAGCAAAGGATACAAGAGGTACAGAATCAGCACCCTATGCTAAAATGATTTTATAGTGTTAGATAATGAAAATTCATTTAATCCAACCCTTCTATTTTTTTTTAAAGTTCATTTATTTATTTATTCATACAAGCACTGGGTACAGTCAGAAGCACGGGAGGGTGAGAGAATTCACCAGAGCCAGAGCAGGGAACAGAACAGGCAGAAGGACCGAAGTACACTGCTGAGGGGAGCAGCAGGCGGCAGGAGGGGTCTGCACACCATGTGGGACCCTCGCTGGTGGCCTGGGATCGAACCGGCGCTGCAGAGGCTGTAGGCAGCTTTGCAACCCAGCGCTCAACCGCTGCGCCACCAGAGGAGGCCCCAACCCTTCTATTTTATAAAGAAATGAAGTTCAAAAAGATTAAGCCATTTACCCTTATACAACAACCTTTTAGGTTCTGGCATACAACATGCTTTTAATAGCATCTGCTATTTATTATGAAACTCTTCTCTGTTTAATGTAAGCCACATTTTGAAATGTTTCGTTTCATAACTGGCCTTATTTCAAGTTGATCTCCCATATCTGCATAACACCTAGTGCATAAAAATATACTCAAGAATGTATTTAGCAAGCTAATACAAATTGGAAGAAAAGCATAGCCTTTCCACCAAGTTAAGGTAGTTGTAAGTAATCTCCAGCCAAATGTGGGCTAAGTGAATTAAAGAAAGGAGACTGCCAAAGCTAAGCCTCTGAGATGTTTTAAAAGAAAGCACACTTTCTCATTGGCCTGTGATGGTTTAAGCTCTCCACCATTCAAAATGGGCAAAGATAACCATCCTCTTTTATTGCTCATACTGATCTTTCATTTGATATGATTAATACACAAGGTTGTCAGCAATGAAAAATTGTATGAGTTGTATAGGACAGAGATACACAAATAAAAAACTAATACATATTTATGTGATCATGTGTGGGAGGCGTTGCCTAGAGTGTTTCCTTCACAGTCATGACCATGAAGCAAAAAAGGAAACATAGGAAAAAATATACCCAAAGAGGGATATTTAAATAGCATAGTGGGCAGCTAGGGGAGCAGTGACTAATACTGTTGCTAGAAGAGGTTTAGAAACAAGAGACAAACATGAACTTCAGAATTAACCAAGCCTGAGTTTACCCACTGTCATATGTATTGATGTTGAAAAGATCAAGAGGTGGGGACAAATTGAGATAAAGCAACTTAAAGTTGTCAATCAAAAGCAACCACTTCTTCATGAAGACACTGATAAATAGCTATGCAAAAGGCAAGGATAGATAACAAAACAGACTGTGCTGAGCAACCCCATGTTAATTAAAATTAACAGGTGGTCCTGATACTACACCTCTGAGAAGTGGTATAAGAGCCAAATATGAGATGTATATGGACTCCGTGCCAGTAGTCCTTAAGCCTACTTTAGGTTTTGGTAAGAGCTATAGGAGCTTCTTGTTCTGAGAAGTGGCCTTTACATCCCTGCAGACAGATGGATGCCAAAAACTCTTTGGACCTGACCCTGCCAACTTTCAGTGACCAGTCTCCTAAATCTTGCCAAGGGATTCATTTCCTTCCCCTTCTTGCTCCCAATCACATTGCATATTTATATTATTGTGACGTGGATTCTTAACCAATAAATTTATATTGCGTTATGCGCGTGCTGCTTGCAACGTAAGTGAAACCTTCCTGCTCCATGGACATGAACAGTAGAGATGCCGAACCTGATAAAATACCACCATAAATAAGCACACATTATGTAACCAGGATCGTTCTCTACTAAAACTGAAGGACTTCATCATCAATATTTCTAAATTGAAGTTAATATAGACTACCTTTAAGGTATATTGTAAACAGTAAATGAGATTATTCAATTATGTACAGTAAGTACAGTAGTTACTTGGGTCCAGCTCTTATCAGAGAGCAAGTACCCATTATTTAATCTTTACTTTCCCCTTTTCTCAACTCAACCTCTAGTAAACGTTTTAAGAAATTTTCTCCACACTACTATAAAATAGAATATCTAAGGACTCACCCATCTATCTTAGTCTACAGTTTGTTCCACCACTATTTTTGTGACTAAGGATACCAAAATTAGACATTATTTTTATCTCTAAATTTCAAGGTAGCTGTTAAGAGCTGTGATTAAACTACCAAAGTAAAGAATCTTGGAGGAATAATGAACATTGACTAGAAATTAAACTGATTATCACATATTCTATCTTGTGCTTTGAGAAACCACTTCTCATTGTACACTATAATTCAGTTAAAAAAAAAAAGTAGCATACACAAAAGAAGTACTTAAGCATAAGAAAAATTCAGGCTTAAAAAGCGCTGTCAATGTAATGTGCCAAGCTGGAGATGAATAATAATTAAAATGTGCCTCAGAGGATGAGTAAGACTCCCCCACCTCCTTTTCTGAGTTAAAGAATAGTACAAACAAGGGGGATTTTTTGGTTAAAAAATTCAATCAAAATGGCCAAATCAATTGAGGTTTACAAAAGTTCCTTGCTCTTGACATCTGAGATTGATTATAATGCTGTGTTTCCTTGCCTCAATAGAATTTTGCTTCAGGCAACTTTTTATCTGGACATCTGCGTGTACAAACCAGGAACTCTTTATTGTTTCTAACTGGTTACTTGATTTTAATAAAGAATTGAAAGGGTACTGATGTCTGATTGTGCAATGGAGTGCCCAGCCTATCAGTTAGTTGTACACAGTGCACCAACTGGTCATTTGAGTCAGGGCTAAATGCAATTGTAGTGCTCAGAGATAATACACAGATCACTTCTTTTCTAGGTGATTCACCTTTGAATTGGTTAACCCTTAATTACTTATACAACAATAAGGTAGGAAACAGAGATACTACCTAAAATGTAGTTCTCCCAAAATAAACACTGGTTTAAAAGTTCATTTTTATTTTTATTTTTGGATTTTTTTAAAAAGGTTTATTTATTTATACAATAACTGGGGTACAGGCCAGAGGTGGGGAGGGTGAAAGGATACACCAGAGACAGAGCAGGGAGCAGAACAGGCAGATGGACTGAAAACACTGCTGAGGGAGCAGCAGGTGAAACAGAAGAGCTCTGCTGAGCCATGTGGGTATCTCCCTGGCCGGCCGGGAATCGAACCCGTGCTGGCGCAGTGGTTGAGCGCTGAGTTGTGAAGCTGCCAGCAGCCTCTGCAGCACCAGTTCCATCCCCGGCTGCTCCCCGGCCACCGGAGGAGGGTCCCACATGGTGTGCAGACCTCTCCTGCTGCCCGCTGCTCCCCTCAGCAGTGTACTTCGGTCCTTCTGCCTGCTCTGGTCCCTGCTCTGGCTCTGGTGAATTCTCTCACCCTCCTGCGCTTCTGACTGTACCCAGTGCATGTATAAACAAACAAACAAACAAACAAACAAACAAATAAACAAATAAATAAAACATGCCTCTATAAAAAAAAAATTCATTTTTAAATAGTTACCTGGAACTTAGATTACATTTTCATGCAGGGAAACACATTTTGAGTGAAAATGAGGTTTATATCACAAGTTTGCAATGATTAACAGTAGGAAATAACTGTGAAAAACCTGTAATTAATAAAACATATTCAATAAAATGGTATAGAAAAATTAATGTTTTAATATTATCCTGATGTAAATGTAAAAAAAATTAAATTAAGAATGAGAAAATTATTCAATTGGTATAAGTTTAACACATATCTATTTAGCAACTTTTGTCTTTCTGATACTGTATCAGGAGAGCATATTTTTAAAAATATGTTATGAAAAAGATATACGAGGCTCAATATCAATAAGTCATCAGCAAAATTAATTAAAATCAAAGTGAGATTATCACTACATAGCCTTTAGATTATTCAACATCCCAAGCTGTCAATATCAAATATTTGGAAGAATGTAGAACAAGTGGAACATTCATACTTCAAAATGGGCTAGTAAAAGGGTATAGCACTTCCGAAGCTAAACATAAATTTACCATATTACCCCAAAATACCATTAAGTGTTCAACAGAGTAAACAATTACCCATGCAGAGATTTGAACATGAATGTTCATATCAGCTTTATTCGTAATAGCTGAAAACTGGAAACAACTCAGATATATAAATACAGTGATAAACATGCTGCTATATCAATTTAATGGAATAGCTATTCAATAATAATACTGAACCAGCTAATGATACACTCATTGACATGGATGAAACTCAAAATCATTATCCTAAGCTAATGAAAATTGTCACAAATGAATACACATTGTAGAATTTCACTTGCATGAAATTTTATAATAAGAAAATCTAATCTATACTGACAGAAAGTAGATTAGTGGTTGTCTGGGCTCTGGGGTGAGGAGGATTGATTGTAAAGTTGCAAAAAGGAACTCATTGGGGTGATGGGAATGATCTATATCCTGATTGTTTTAATAGTTACACCAATGTATATTTTTTTCAAAATTCACAAAGCATGCACTTAAAATGTGGAATGTCTGACTCCCAGTAGCTTCTGAGATATTAAATAACCTTTGGGGTAAAAAGATAGGAAATGAATTGAGTGACCACCACTGATGTGAAAGGAGTATTAAGAACCTATGAAATCAACTCACAAAAAAAAAAAAAAAAAAAGAGAGAGAGAAAGCTTTCATCATTTAAGTCCAGAGAGCAGGGATCTATTTACAATGGCACCAGTCATGTACAAGCTTGAAAGAAAAGCCTTCCCCAGACTCTCAATGCCAGAGCTGCCAAAATCTCAGTTTGGCAAAATAGGAGAACAGAGGGTCAAAGAAGCTAATTGTTATGAGGGTTGTTGAAAATATCAATTGGTAGCAAGGAAACATTTTCCCATTGAATGTATTTTATGGGGAGAAGCTAAAGATAAAGTTGAAATTTAATTATGCCAATATAACTTCAAGACAAACCAGGACACACCACCAACCATCCCTTGCCCTCCAGCCTCCTCATCACTGCTTCCAGTCAGATTGGCTAGAAATTCTTGAAGCTTCCACCACCTCAGGCAATCAATTATGATTGGAAACAGTCATTTTCTGAAAATGCACATATTATTGCTCATTTCTTTGATGTGTGTATGGGGATGGGTAGACATTAAAATTTTAAATGGTGAAAAGAGAGTCTTTTTTTTTTTTTAAGATTATTTATACATGCACTGGGTACAGTCAGAAGCGCGGGAGGATGAGAGAATTCACCAGAGCCAGAGCGGGGAGCAGAGCAGGCAGAAGGACCGAAGTACACTGCTGAGGGGAGCAGCGGACAGCAGGAGAGGTCTGTGCGCCATGTGGGATCCTCGTCCGGTGGCAGAACCAGGGCTGCAAAGGCTGCGCCACCAGGGAGGTCCGAAGAGTGAGTCTTAAAAAAGGCAAAAAGAAACTGTGCACATGAGTTAGGCTATAGGTAACAATTATATTTTTTAACAAATCCACAAGCCACTTCTACTTGTAGGCTTTTCAATAAGTTAAATCCTTGAGGGCACAGCATTACATGAATTCTGTGGCCTGTGGCCTGTAGCAAGAAGGTCGCTTTGGAATTTGGCGCAAACCAGGCCACTGTTTCCACAGACACACTTTACCTTTCCTCAGATTACTTTAGTTTTATTGGATTTGCCACCAGGAGTCACTATATTGTTCTTTGCTTTATACACATGAGCACATCTCTTATCTAGATTGAATTCAGTTTCACGTCAACAACCACAAACACCTTCAATTTTAAGAGCTGTATACTTCCTCTGGCTCTGGAGATCCCACATGTAGCCAGCAAAAATGGCTTCAGCCAACAGCCTTCCAGCCTATTTTGGAAGTCCTATTTCCAGCAGGCCTCCACAGACTTCAAGATGCAAGAGGGAGAAATTGTGGGTAGCGATCAGTAGTGTTAGGGAGAAGTAGCTTTCTGCACACTGAGAAATACCTAAGTTTTCCTGCCTGTGAACAGTAGTGACTTGATGGAAATCTGCCCAGAGTGGAATTAAGCCTCTGGAAGATGTAAGAAGATAGAATAGATTGAGGAGGTTAGTGATAAAGAAAAGGTAAAAGTGAAAAAGGAGAGAGAGAAGAAGAAAGAAAAGGGAATCTCCAGATTCCTGTCTGAAAGAGATTCTATTAGGACTGTCTGATGATACGAGAAAAGTTTTTAAGTATTTACACTATCCTCTGGCCCCCAAAAGCAATTCTGTTTAGGTAAATTGACTACATAAACAATCTGAACAACTATAATATTTATTTGAGGTCCTGAAATTCATACTCTCTCTCTTTTTTAATAATTTTGTTATTGCACTGTATATGAAGCAGAAATATAAGATCCCACCTCTTCAGATACATGTCATCACACCACACCCACCACCAGGCACCCATAGATTTATTAAGAAGCAAATTACAAGATCTTATAATAGGAATTATGGATCACTTAATTACTAAAGATGATGTCTTTAGTAACTGAGCATTTTTTTATTATCACAGAAAGCACTAAAAGAGTTAACTTGCCTCCCTTGAATCTTATCAGTTGACACCTCACACAAAAAAGATGTAGTAGCTTACCATAATAGTGACTAGAGACCCTCTGAATCAACACAAGATGTGTCACAAATGGATTATGGGATAATAATGACTTTGGAGTTTATTGTGATTTTTCATTTCACTTTTAAAAAATTTAAATCTTACCTTTTCCCATAAATATACAAAGATAACAAAGTATGTTACAAAGATAACAAAGTCGGTCACGCCATCCTTAAAACAGAAACTTACGTAAAAAAAATTCTAAGAGAAATTTTTCTTCTAGAGTACAGAAACATGTGCAAATATAGAAAAGGCAGTAATTTTCCCGCTAGCTGAATGAGTGAAGAGCTATGGCACCGTGATCATCACTGACTATTTAAGCTAAAGGGAAAAGTGTACATAGTTTATTTTTACTCTCTTCCCTCTGCAACAATTTGTTTGGGTGGGGTGTGTGTGTGTGTGTGTTTGGGAGGAGGTATGTATTAAATTTATTAGATTGCTCTTATTTTTCCCCAAAAGCCATTCAAGGGAAAATTTACAAGCTTTTTAGAAGCACATACTAATACCAAAAATTCTAATTTTTACAATTTGCATAAACATGCACACACACACACACACACACTGCTTATGGCTTACTTACTCTGGCTATTGCTACTATTTTGTATTTCTAATTTTTAAATCCATATTTTTTCCCCTGTAGAAAATTTATATTTAATTTGCAACATGTTTCATATTATTTAATTACCATTTTTCTGTCTTTGTAATGGCCAGAGACTTGGTAAGGGTTTTGCTGGCCTTGCTTCCCACCACATCTGGGTCAGGTCCCTGGGAAGCAAGGTCGTGAGAATGTGGCTGCTGTCTACATTGCTCCTTTCCCAGCCCTAGGGAAATGCAGGTCTTTTTGAACATGGAGTTGAAGAAGGTAGTAGGATTTAGAATAAATAAGTGCGGATTCTTATCATTCTTGTCCGTACTATTTTAAAACTTCTTTTTATAATCAGGCCAACTTCCTGCTGGCTCAAAGGCAAAAGACCACTTTGTTCACACTGACATTTTTCTAGAAAAATCTTAGCTGTGTCGTCTCATGTTGTAAAGGAGATAGGTTAGAATAGCTGTGAGATAGGAACACAGCTGAGAGAGGAAAATTTAAAACAAAATGAACTGAAAATTAAAAACAACTGCCTTCAAAAAAAAGCAGTAAAAAGGATGCCTTGTTTCATCTTGTTTTTACTTCATTTTCCCACATGACTTTCTACCACTAACATAAATGAAGTCATCTATTACCACTTGTTTTTAACTTCATAAAACACAGAGCTTCGTTTTTTTTTCCACTTTTATCTTTGCAAATTGAGTATCTTTTCTACTTTTTTGCTTAGTAATAGTCCCATAGTACCTGCAAAGTTAACAGGAAGAAAATATGTAGTTGGGGCCTCCCTGGTGGCGCAAGGGGTTAAGATGCAGCACTATGAAGCTATCCCACAGCCACTGCAGCACAAGCTGGAACCCCTGCCAGGGAGCTACCCACATGACGCAGCAGACCTCTCCAGTCTCTCCTGCTGCTCCCCTCAGCAGTATATTTCAGTAGATCTGCCTGTTCTCTTCCCCACTGTGTCTCTGGTGAAGCTTCTTGCCCCCACACCTCTGGCCTGTACCCTACTTCTTGAATGCATAGCTAACTAAATCTTAAAAAAAAAACAGAAAATATGTAGTAAATGACAATATTATAAACTGAAAAATAATGACAAATAATAAAACCAAACAGAATCTATATTTATCCAAATGCAAATGCACCTTTCTTTTATTATATTTAGCCTAATAATACATGTTTCTGTCTTATTCATCATGTCAGGAATTGCCATACCCTCCCTTATCTTAATTTTAGTAATCAAGGACCAACTCAATCCTACTTAGCATCTTGGAATTGGGAGATTACAAGTTTCAGAGGAAACATAAAATATCTAGTGTTTTGATTTCGACTGTCACTTTTCAGGCCTGCCCAATTTTACCTTTAAATTTAAACTCTTTTTCAGCCACCTCCCCAGTGAATGGCAGGGAAGCCATAGTAGCTGGTCCAGTGGTCTGGTCATCAAATAAGTGTGGCACTGGAGCCTGAGAAGAGCTCATCCCTAGGTTGGTAGATTCCAAGCAGGAGGCGTGGTTCAAAGGCTGTGCCCCCAAAGAAACACAAAAACATTAATTCAAAAGGATACCTGCACCCCTATGTTTATTATAGCAAAATTTATAATAGATAAGATATGGAAACAATCCAAATGCTGCCAAATAGATGACTGGATCAAGAAGATGTGATACATATCATATACACAATGGTCTGCTATTCAGCAATCAAAAAAAAATAAAGCTCATTCACAGCAACATGGATGAAACTGAAAGGGATTACGCTCAGTGAAATAAATCAAAAGGAAAAAGAAATATATCAGTTGGTTTCACTTATAGGAGCTATAATAGAGTGGGGCCAATTAAGGGATCAGGGAAAAAATAATAATAATAAATGAAAAAAATTAACAGGCAACTATATATCACAGACATTCTGCAGGGAGGGGGAGGTAGAAATCAAAACAAGGAAGGGAAGAGCACAAGGGACTATGGTGATGGTGCACAGGTGAATTGGTGGTGGGAATTTTACGGGGACTATACCTGAGAGGAGAAAACAAAATTGTACAAAAATAATGATGTAATATGTGTGTGTGTGCATTAATATGGCTGTGCCCCACAGAAGTGAAGGTGTATAACTGAACTAGTCAGATTGACTTTCTCCAGAATCTGTCCAGGGGAACAGAGGGACTAATTTGTGAGTTGCTGTAGAAGAAAAGGTAGATCCACAAAAATAAGGTAGACTATCTTGGTAATCAATTTTAAACTCACCTTCTACTAAAACACACACATGTTTTATGCATTATGACTATATTTAATATTTCCTATAACATATGATATAATATTTCCTATAACATATGAATTAGAGAAATATAATGTATTTGGAGATTAATTTGTTAAATAGAAACATTTTAGACTGTAAAACAGCATTGTGTCACCATTTTCTATAATTTCTTTGTTTCAATGTTATGGTTGCACAAATAAATGGGGACAACCAGGCTATTCTGTTTCTCGGGGGCCCTAGAGGCAAATGAGCAACATAATCTCATTACTGAAATGTTCTCCTGATGACCTTTATTTCTGGCCACATTAAACTTATTCTCACTTGACATCAAGGCTTTTCACTTGATGATTCCTCTTGAGATAGTGTCTTCCATTTGGTACATTTTAAACGAGTAACAATAACTGCATAAATCACTATATTAGGTTCCGTATAGAAAAATCAACATCATCAAGAACAACATAAATGTGATCCTGTTCCTCAAGAAGCCACCATTCCCATTTACAAGTCCACAATTACTGAGAGTACAGGGGAAAGGAAAAAGTATTCTATTTTAGAAATAAACCAAATTACCCAACCCAGAAAGAAAGATATATAAATCAGATTAGAAGATTTCGATAAAGTTGGCCCGTTTCATATTTCTACTTTATGGGTAATCTGGCTCCAGTTGCAAGGTTCCTTTGCTCCCACTTCCTGATTTTAACCCCACTTGCCATTCTTTCTGACCAAGAGTATTTCGAGCACACGTTACACCCTAGAAGGCAGTGCTCCAGCTGGGAGAGGCACACAGTCACAGTTGCCACCAATCTGCCTTCTGTCAAAGTTCTTTTCTGCTCTAGTTCTCTACTTAAGCTGATCAAGTCAAGAGCACCATCGTGTTATCAAGTCTGTTTTTCCTAGTCAGCCCATCTAAGAAGTACATACATGGTATCCTTTCTCCTAGTTTAATCTAACTGACACAGGGCCCAAAAGGTGCAGATGGAACTTCCTTAAAACAATAGGAGAAAAATGATCAAAATAAGTTAATGAACTTATTTAGTCTATTGTAACCTTCATAGATTACCTTGACTACAAGGTACTAAAAGGCACACAGTACCAATTTCATTTCTTCAACCCTGTTACTTTGGGTGTTGTTGGGCATAATTGTTAATGAGTGATATAAACTGGTACTATTTGAAGGTCAATCTCAGCTTGCTAACCTACTGTCTTGCACTGTTAGTCACATAGTGTACATGAAGTAGCTAGGCTGTAACAGATGTGATTGTTAGTTTCTGGAACTTGGGAAATGGTTCTGATCTTACAGTAAATAATGTAAGCTGCCAATATGAAAGGTCAAATTTGAGTTTGGATTCCTAGCTGAAAGACAGATACTTAAAACTGCATTGTCCATCACATATGTGGGGAATATAGGCAGCTGAGCAGAAGATGCTGAGAGACCAGTCAAGTCAGAGTCAGAGCTGAGTTTTGCTGAGTAAGATCTAAGGTTGACAATCAGTGACTGAGACTTCTCTGTGATAAGAGAGAAGTCACAGAGAAGTCTTTGTCACTGTTCTTAGAACAGCTGCCTGTTCTGCTCCCTACTCTGTCTCTGGTGAATCTTCTCACCCCTTGCACTTCTGGCCTGTACCTTCTTTCTTCTATGCAAAATAATAATAATGATAATAACAATAATAATAAGAAGAAGAAATTTTTAAAAATTAAATTAAATTAAAAAATAAAATACAATATTTGTGCTGTTATAAAGAAATATCTAGATTGGATGAACCTATTTGACTATTTTTTAAAGGTTTATTTATTTAGACATACAAGAACTGGGGTACAGGCCAGAGGTGCAGGGGGGTGAGAAGATTCATAAGAGACAGAGTAGGGAGCATAATAGGTGGATCTACTGAAATACACTGCTGAGGGGAGCAGTGGGCAAGACAGGAGAGGTCTGCTGTGCCAGGAGTGTCACCTCCCTGGCTGGGGATCAAACTTGTGATGCAGTAGTTGCAGATTGCTTCATAGTGCTACAGCTAAACCCTTGTGCCACTAAGGGAGGCTCTATATGACTATTAGGAATCATAATTTTGGTAGTATGAGATGGTGTGTTAGTAAGGGTTATTCAATTTGTATATAAACAACAGAAAATCTCCCAAATCAGTAGTTTAAACAACATGAAAGTTTATTTCTTTTTCACATCATCTGAGCAAGCCAGATCTGGTATATCCATGAAGGCTCCACGATCCTTCTATCTTGTCACTTAGCCAAATTCAATATGAAGTTCCCACTAGGTAGTGGGTCCAAGATAAAGTTCCTGCTATAGCCATCATGTCTCTATACTCCAGTCAATAAGAACAAAAAAATTAAATACATAATCCTTCTCTTTATCCAATAACCTTTGGGTCAGGACTTAGTGACAACCAGTAATAGTGAAGATTTAGTATTATTTTTCTTCCTAGGTGACCATTGTCCATACAAAAACCAGAAACTCCATCATGCTGGAAGAAGAGAGACCGACAATTTTGAGCCAAATAGTTTTGTTACAGGGCAGGGAGAGGGGCACCCCAGACCCCGCAAACCTGCCTGCTCTAAATAGGTTCTGCCATCTGCAGCATCAACACAAAGCCTATGAGACTTTAATGGGAAGGAACTTTAATACAATTAGGAAACAATACAGGAAAGGCAAAGAATATAGTTTCTAAATCAAGTACCCAAAGTTACCCTTCCCCTCGTGGGTAAAAGTCCACCCAAGCAGGATTGGCCCAGAGCAAGTTCCCAAAGCCTGTCACAAGTCTAAAGCATCTTCCAGTGGGGACCCACCGAAAAGGATCATAAACAACCAGACAAGTCTGGAAGGAAAAGAGCAGAATCAAAAGATAAAAACCGCCACTGTCACCTCCCCACGGGTCTCTCACCCACATCTGTGTCACCCAGTCCACGGCCAAAAGGCAAGTGTAGTTTCTTCATGTGTCTCTCAGCAACATGTGCCTCCTCCAGGTTTCCTTCTGGCATCCCATCCTGCTTCCTTCCTCAGTCTCCACTGCAGCTTCTCCCTGCTCAGCTCCACCCTCCTTTTGGGTGGGGCAGGAAACCTGGAATATCCCGCTTTCCTGAGGACCACCCTGTTACAGTTTCTGCTGCAATAGCTATTGAGTTAATACTTTGTACACATTCAGCCTAATAAAGTAATTCTCTGTTTGGATTTAGCAGCAACAAACATTTATGGAGCAAGTATTATGTGCCAAGTAATTAAATCATTTTAAGAGAGTGCTATGGGTTGAATGCAGCTCCCAAATGCATTATGTTGAAGTTCTAACCCCAGCACCTCAGAATGTGGCCTTATTTGGAAATAGGGTTTTTGCAGGTATGGTCATGTTAACATGAATTCATTGGGGGGGCTTGAATCCAATATACTGATGTCCTTATAAAAAGGGTAAATTGGACATAGACAAACATGCCCAGATTGAAGATTATGCGAAGAGAAACAAAGAGAATGCCATGAGTAGATGGAAGATCGGAATGATACATCTCCAAACCAAGGACCATCAAAGATTTTTGGCAAGCTACCAAAAGCTAAAAGGGGCAAGAAGGGATTCTCCTCTATAGCTATCAAAGGGAACATGGTCCTGAGAATACCTTGATTTTGGACTTGTAACCCCCCCCAAACTGAGAATTACTGCTATTTTTAATCACCGGGTTTTATGGTATGTTGTTACAGCAGCCACAGGAAACTAACCCAAACAGGTTATCTGATTTAATTCCAACAACCATTGCTTTTTAAAAGGAGTGGTTATTCTTCCCTTTTTCAAATAAAATTGTCTCAAACGGTTAAATAACTTGCCAAGATCCTTTGAGCTACGAATCAAATCTAGGTTTTTCTAATTTCAGAGCCTGAAGTCCTAATTTGCTACACTAAGGCACAAAAAGTCTGTGGTATTTTTGTCTAGACCTTCTCAGCCTGAACACTACAGAAAACTGTGAAGTACTATGCAAATAAATATTGAGTGGTACTATTATCTCCCAGTTGCCTTTGAAGCAGGATATTGTAACTTAACATCTGAAAGGGTGATGCTATTTATAATCAAATTGTGATGAAAAACCCACAATAGGACTGTTTTGGGCAAACCAGGACTTACAGTCACTTTGACTTTAATACATTCCTCAGTACCCCACCCCCATGACTCCTAACCAAAACCAGATAATTAAAATACAATACATAAATAGAAAAGATACACTTCAACTTCAGGATGTAGTCATCACTTGAATGACTCCAGGGATGAGGAATGGGGAAAGGTAAAGGGGTTCCAATTGTGACATTAAAATTTTACTTTTGCGGGCCTCCCGGTGGCGCAGCGGTTGAGGTTGAGCGCTGGGTTGCGAAGTTGCCCGCAGCCTCTGCGGCGCCGGTTCGATCCCCGGCTGCTCCCTGGCCACCGGAGGAGGGTCCCAAATGGTGCGCAGACCCCTCCTGCCGCCCGTGGCTCCCCTCAGCAGTGTACTTCGGTCCTTCTGCCTGCTCTGCTCCCTGCTCTGGCTCTGGTGAATTCTCTCACCCTCCCGCGCTTCTGACTGTACCCAGTGCATGTATAAACAAAACAAACAAGTAAACAAACAAACAAACAAATAAATAAATAAATAAATAAAGCATGCCTCTATAAAAAAAATTACTTTTGCAATTTGAAAAAATAAGACAAAATGTTAACATTTGTTAATTTGATGATAGAAAACATATAAAGTTTTTTTGAACTTGCTTAGTTTTTCCATGTTTTTAAAATGTTTCCTAACTTTAAATGTCTATGAAAAAAGCTCTTTAATTACTTGATACTGATTTATGTGTCTCTTACTGTCCCTAAAACTTGGCCATATATTCTATATCTTTGTGATTGAATATTCTCGGGGCCTCAGTTTCCTCATCTGTAATACCAGATGGGTGAACAGATGGTCATTTAAGAATCTCTGGAGATCATATCATCTAAGCACCATCTCTTTCCCACCCCCTTAAGCCCCCAACATCCTGAGGGCTCATTAGCTGTATTCGTTATCAATTCATTTTCCTTCATTCTTCTTGAAGTGTCCTTTTTTGAAAGGTCATCAGAAAACATTTGGCCAAAGCATGCCCAATAATCATCTCTGCTAAAATCCTAGCGACTATTTCTTTTGTTTATTTTCCATTTAAAGCAAAAAAAAAAAAGAAAGAAAAAAATCCTAAATTTAGATGTCAACTCTGCCACAGAAGAGATGGAGGCAGGAGGGGGAAGGAGAAGTGGTAGAAAAAAATGCCCCTTGGGGGCAATGGTGTTACTGCGCCCTTACCTGGGCAGCAAACTCCAACGAGCGATTAATTTAGTAATGAACTAAAACAAGGCCGTCAAAACTGTGCAATCTGAGCAGGGCAGAGAGCAGAACGAATTGTGCTTTGCAGCTCGGGGCGGGTTAAAAAAAAAAAAAAAAAAAGGCGGGGTGAGAGGTGAGATGCTGCCCATATCAGTAACATCCTGCAACATCTTTGCATCTGAAGAAGGAAGGTGCTTTGGGCCGGGCAAGCTCCGCTGGGGACACCGCCCGGGGCCGCCGCCCGGAGAGCTCACCGCTGCAGTCCGTGCGGTCTGCTAGTTGCGCCGGCGGGGCGGGGGCGCGGGCAGAAGCGCTGTCTCCAGCTCTCCCGCGGCGCGCGGACCCCGGGTGTGCGAGGTTTCGGAGGAGGCAAGGCGGGCTAAAGCGAGGGTCCAGGCCCAGGAACCTTCAGTCTGCTCGGGACCCGGGTGCAGTCATGGGCTACCAGGAGCAGCAGCCCGATAGTGGCCCGCAGGTAAAACTGGAGATGGGCAGGTTCTGAAGGCTGGTCCCTTCCACTGCATTCACTCTACAAAAGAGGTCTGCTTCCTTCCCAGGGTTTTGATTTTCTGCCGAGAAAGTTCCCCGGGAGAAAAAATATTTCCTTAACCAGACTTCTTTTGGGATGTGGGGGTGCGGGACAGGCACTTTTCAATCTTTCACAAAAATCACATCTTTGGCTAAATAACATCCTGTACTCTGGGATTCCACGCAGCAGTCCCAGAACTTGGGGCATCTGTCATTAGACAATTTAGGATGGAGTTTACAAAGCTGATATACTAGCTGTTCTTGTTTCTCTTTATTATCCTCATTATTTAATTATCGTTATTGACATTGTTTATTATTCTGCCTAATACCTTGATAGTATCCTACATTGCATATTTGTCTGACATTTTTCTAATTTCTTGAGCTAGCAAATATTTAATTGCCATTTTATATATTAAAATAGAGCTTTCTAGATGACAGAGAAACCCTCGTTTCTGAACATAAACGTAAAGGGAAAGCTTGTCTTCAGTTTGCTGCTGTTTTTAATGTTGTCAACTCCATTATAGGATCTGGGATAATAGGTAAGTGTTTTGTTTATTTTCACTGTGGTAGCACTGGTTTACAATACTGCATGTTTTAGGAGTATAGTTTCACACATTTCCAAATGTATACCACACCACAGCTATCATTAAAGTACCAATGACCCTCCACTAGCACCCGGTGAACCCTCTCATCCTTTTGCTCTCGTAATCTTAGTCCAGTTGTTTTAATTTTAAATTAAAAAGGCCAAATTTAAGATTCTTGTTGATTTTTAAGTTGCATGCTAGTGTTCATTGATTATTTTTTTTTAAGATTTTTTTATTTATGCATACAAGAGCTGGGGTACAGACCAGAGATGCAGGGCCAGGGGGAGGTGTGTGTGTGAGAGGATTCACCAGAGACAGAGTGGAGAACAGAACAGGCAGACTGACCGAAACACACTGCTGAGGGGAGTGGCGGGCGAGACAGGAGAGGTCTGCTGAGCCATGTGGGTTTCTCTCTGGCCGGTGGAGGATCGAACTTGTGCTGCAGAGGCTGTGGATTGCTTCATAGTGCGGTGCTTAACCCCTTGCGCCACCAGGGAGGCCCTCATTGATTATTTTTATTTTATTTTTTTATTTTATTTTTTTGTGGGACCCTCCCCGGCAGCAGCGGAGCTGCAGGGAATGTGGGCAGCTTCGCAACCCAGCGCTCAACCGCTGCGCGACCAGGGGAGGCCCTCATTGATTATTTTTAAAGAAAAAATTCTTAAATGATAACATTTGTAGTTTTCTTCCATAAGAACCATCCTTTCCCCCATTGTAACAATGTGCATCACATCAGTCTCCTACGCCAAGAATGGGGTTGGGATCCACACTCTTCCACATTGGAACATTCTCTACATGCCCAAGATTAAGGACTTGCATAGGGAAGATGCTGAATTTTGTCTCCATAGGCCACAGGAGCATTTGATAATGTTACCTAATTTACTTTTTCCCTCTACCTGAAGTATCCACCATTACTTTTATCACCTTTCAATGACTTTCAAGAAGTCAAGAAATATTAGGAAATACTGGAGGTACAAAAGTTTAATGTGAAAATATTAACATTTAACATGAAAATATACCAAACTGAAAATTTATTTTCCTACACTATTTCCTTCACCCATCTATATAGTATTAAAATGTAAACTATAACCATTATGATATAATCATTTTGACTATCATATTAGCAATAAATAGAGATTGGTTAAGTTTTTTTTAACAAAGGAGCTAAAAAATTGGAATGAAAATAAACAGCTCATATTTTTCCAATTTTTTAAGGAGGAGGAAATTCTGAAAAAATAAGTATTTGTTATAGTAATGAAGTTTTTTTTCAGTGTTTATTATTTGTTTTGTTATCTGAAAACATTAAATTTAGGAATAAGCAGGGACAAAACAAAGTCCTGCAAACTGCAACACTTATTGAAAACATGACTTTTTCCTGTAGAGTTTTGATATTTTAGTCAGTTAAATGGTGTTTAGTGACATCATTGAAACTTTATCTGGTTTGATCTATTTTTTTTTCACTTATCATAATTTTACCTGTTTTGATTTTACTAATTTTCATACATAGACAATTTTTCGTTCAAGTGTAACATAAAATGGAGGTACCTAAGCCGAAGCAGAAGCAAGAAGGGTCAAAAGCTTGTTTGAAATTCTCCTTCCATAAACCTCTGAGATGTTGTCAGCTCTGCATGTCAGAATTCCAAAGTTAATGCCTCACGTGAACCCTTTTAGCTGATCCATGTCAGCAACGCTAAAAAGTACCTCTTAATCATGCTCAGCAGATTTTTTTAAAAGAGAATAAAAATTTTACAGAGAATAAAAATTATGGGTGGAAATATTTTGAATGTTTGAAAAAATATTATTATTGTACATTTGCCCCAAAGTTCTTGAGAAATAATTTCCAATGTCCTTTTATAAAAATAACTTTTTTTCTCATTTTTTTCTCTTTATCTTTCCCACCTACCCCATTTTGACTCCAGGGTCCATTTTTTTTGTATCTGATAAATTTTTCTCTGCTCTTATTATCTTCTCTTTTCCCAGTTAGCACCTAAGAAAAGTTTAGATCATAATTTTCCGTATATTCAAGATTATATATCTGTCCTCACCCTGAAGTGAACATTTGTGTGAACTGGCATCAGTTTTTCATTTGATGCTTTTTTAGTGTTATTGCTTCATCTCAGAAATTTGCTCTATTGGCATGCCTGTAATTTACAGCATTTCATTTTAGTAATTGTATCCACTATTTACAACTACCATATAAATGTGTAAGTTTACTTCACCTATTAGATGCAGGAATTGTAGGAAAATTTCTGTATTTCAATATATCTTACTAATGTGCTGGGTGGGCATTTTGTTTTTCCAGGATTGCCTTATTCAATGAAGCAAGCTGGCTTTCCTCTGGGAATATTGCTCTTATTCTGGGTTTCATATGTTACAGGTAAAATGTTTTATAATTGCTTATTCCAGCACTTAAATTGTAGAGTAACTATTTTACACACACACACTGCAATTGAATTTCCTAATTAAAAAGTGCATCAAAGAATCCAAAAGAATTTAGATACTTATGTCTGAAGAGATTTACTTTACTTGCTAATCCTCTGAACAGATTAGAAAAAGTACAAAAGCATTATATATTACCCAGCCTAAATCCTTTTCATGTGCTTTTTCACATTATACAGAGATGATAGATGGGGAAGTCATTTTGAAGGCTGGGTACAGCTGAACAAGACTGTACTTTCAAAGCGTATACATCAGGGCATCCTTTCCCACAAAAACCTTGGGCAGATGCACACAATGTGCAAGCTCTTTCATCTCTGTTCGTGCAGGTGGAACTGAAAGCCCTGGTGCTCAGCCAAAAGGGTGTGCTCAGTCACGCCCTCCTCACCTCACCCATGCATGCCCCATGCACCCTGCTGCCACTATCTTTAAAGGCAGCAATAAGGTGCTTCTATATTACCTTTCTTCTGCTTACCCATCTTCTTGTAACATGTTCACTCACACCCATATTTTGTCACTCCCCTACTTAAATGCAAGCTTTACAACTCATAATCATCTCCTCTTCCTGTTGTCCTCATCTCTGCCCTGACATCAACTCACCTCATAACACGCACGGAATATTTCATCCACCTTAGGATCACTGTAAGAGGCAGCCATCATGAAATCATAAAAACCTACCCACCTGCATTGGCTGCTGCTCTTGTGGCCTCCATGAGAGAACCTTTGTCCAACTATTGTAAAACACCTCAGCTGCCCCTTACTCTGGAGTATTCATCTGGCTGTCAAGGGAACTGCTTTCCTGGTGAGGTTATGACCCCCAACCACCATTTTCCCGCCGCTTTCAGTGAATGACTGCCTGGTAGAAACCCCAATGAAGCTGGCCTCCAGGAGGGAGCAGTGTGCAGTATAGTTGAGGCTCAGAGATCCAAAGGGCTAGGCCACAGCTCGTCTCCCCTTGAGACCACATGCTTGCTTAACTATTTCTCCTGCCCTTTCATCCCGTCATAACCCTTCTCCGAGAGCACTCCCTCAATAAATCCCTTGCCCAAGAATCTATGCCCTGCCTCTGGAGACTCTAACATATCATCCCTTATAAAAAATCTCAGGCTTCCAAGACCAGCCATTAGCTTCTCTTTTTCCTCAACATGAAGAAATAGCAAAGCTTGCATTAGATACCAAGCAAGAGCTACAGAGACAGTGGACTCCCTTCCTCCCTGATTTCCTACCCACTCCCCAATCCTAAGCTCCTTCTAGCTTCTACAGCTCTTAATTTATAGCTTAACACTGATAACTTAGTTATTTGGGTATCTCAAAATTTTGTGCTTATTCAAAATGGCTGGTGTTTAAAAATTGCATACTATTCATGAGAGCATTTATCACTCTAAAATTTCCCACTCAAGGATTTACCCTTGTCATTTTAATTTCCTGTTTCCTGGTCAGTAAGAACTGACAATTAATTTACCTAGGCTTAATAACCATGGCTCATTTAAGTGTGTTGCGAACATTTACACACACTGTAAACCAATAGATAGAGTAAGTTTACATTTCCTCAGATGTTTGTTATGACACCACACCCACCATAGTCCTTAATCCATACCATCTGGTCTCCTTCCTCCTCTTTCTCCCCTCCTCCTTTTGACTTCCCTCTAGGAGCCTCAATTCTACAGTCATATTTCTAGGGTTTGTTTGGGTTAATTTTATTAGTTCCTTTGTTTTATTTAGCTATATTCCACATATGAAAGAATCACCTAGAATTTGTCTTACTCCTTCTGACTTATGTCACTTAGCATTATCTCCTCCAGTTCTATCCATGCTGTGGTAAATGGCAAGATTTCATCTTTTCTTTTTATAACTAATTTGTATTCCAAGATGTACCATATCTTCTTAATCCACTGCTCTGTCATTGGGCACTTAGGTTATTTCCATAATGTGGATATTGTCAGTGGTGCTGCACTGAACATAGGAGTGTATTTGTTCAAATTATTATTTTTGCATTTTTCTTGTAAATATCTAGCAATAGAACTGTTGGGTCATTTAGTAGATCTCTTTTTAATATTTTGAGAAATTGCTATACTGTTTTTTATAGGGACTGGACCAGTTTATATTCATACCCAAAGTTTACAAAGGCTCGTTTTCCTCCACACCATCTCTAACATTTGTTGTTCCTGTTTTTTTATATGAGCCAATGGAGCCAATCTCATGGAAGTGAGGTGGTATCTCATTTTGGTTTTGAATGTCACCAGACATTTCTCTGGTGATAAGTGATATTGAACACATTTTCATGTGCCTGTTGGACATCTGCATGTCTTCTGTTCACATATTGATTGGGTGATTTGGGTTTTTTTTTTTTTTGGTTGTTAAGTTGTATGAGTACTTGGATATTAGCTCCTTTTTGGATGCATGATGTGCAAATATTTTCTCCCATTCAGTTGTATGTCTTTTTAATTAGGATTTCTTTTGTTATACAGAAGCTTTATAGTTTGATGTAGTCTCATTTGTTAATTTTTGCTTTTGTTTTCATTGCCATTGGAGTTGAGTTCCCAAAGACATCACTGAAGCCAATATCTCAATGTTTTGCCTATATGTTCTTCCATATACTTTATGGTTTTAGGTCTTACATCCAACTCTCTAATCCATTTTAGTTAATGTTTGTATATGGTGTTGTTGTAGAGCAGTCCCGATACAAAACAGGGTGCCTGACTGTGGGTCCTCACCCGCGCGCTTAAAAGGACTTATCAATGCTCAACTGCAGGCACACGCGAAAGGTTAATAAAAGGTTTATTTACAAGGGAAGGGGAAATGAGGAAATGTACAGCTTGGGGAGAAAAGTGGGAGACAAAGTTTTAAATGACTCCTACCCGATCCGCCGATTAGCAATCCCAAAATGGCACTCTGAGAGCTGGCCACAAGCCAGGAGCCGAAGCCAGGAGGTGAGCATTAGCGAGCCAGCACAAGGCCCATGTGTTTGGTTTTTATATCCAACCTGGCTGCCCAACTTCACCCTCAGGTCCCAGCCACCCTCCCTTTGGTGGTGACGGGATTTGTCTTTTCCAATGTCTTGATGGCTTTAGTCTGGAGTGGGGGTGGGGTCCACAAAGCCTGTATGGGATTAGCTCAGGACATCATTTCCCCCTAACAGTGTGAGAGTGGTCTAGTTTCATTTTTCTGCACGTAAGTGTCCAGTTTTCCCAGCACCATTTGTTGAAGAGACTTTCCTTTGTCCATTGTGTATTCTTGTCTCTTTTGTCCTAGTTTAACTGTCCATATAAATGCCAGTTTATGTCCCAGCTCTGAATTGTATTCTATTGATCTGTGTGTCTATTTTTACTTCAACACCGTACTATTTTGGTTACTATTTCCTTGTAGTGTACTTTCAAATATGGAAGCATGACACCTCCATCCCTATTCCCTCTTCTTTTTTGTCAAAATTGTTTTAGCTCTTTGATTTTATTTAAATTTAAATTTCTCTTAAATTTCAGGAATGTTTACTTTTGAAGAATTCTATTTTACTTTGATAAGGATTGCAGTGAATCTATATATTGTTTTGGGTAAGAAGGGCATCTTACTAATGTTAGTTCTTCCAATGGATGAGTGTGGAATCTTTCCATTAATTTTTGTGTGTGTGTCTTCTATTTCTTTTAAAAATGTCTTATAATTTTCATTAAATAGGACTTTCATCTCCTTTGTTAGGTTTATTCCTTGGTATTTAATACTTTTTGATGCTACTGTAAATGGGATTGTTTTTTTTGATTTCTTTCTCTTCTAACTTATTATTTGCATGTAGGAAAGCAATATACTTTTGTATGTTGATTTTGTAACCTGCCATTTTAATAATACTGATTTATTGTTTATAATAGTTTTTAGTGGAGTCTTCAGGGTTTTCTGTGTGTACTATCATGTATTCTGCAAATAACGATAATCTTACTTCTTCTTTTCCAATTTGGATTCCTTTTATATCTTTGTCTTGCCTAACAGTAATACCACATTTGAACTTTCATAGAGTTCTGATCATGCGCATGCCAAGCATTTAGTTCTTCACCAAATATCACATTTGTGAAATTGGTTTCTTCCTCTCTGTTACTCATTTCCTCTCAGATCCTCTTCCTTGATAAATAAGTTGCTGTACAGTTTTCCTGCCTTTCGTATTTGTAAAGTTTTGGCTAACTCTCCATAATGCTGTAACAGTTATCTTTATAAAACCTGTCCTCATCTCTATTACACTCCCCTCACAATCAAAATGTTCCAAAACTCTTTTTTCTGGCTTATTTCTCTAAGCATGATCCCTTCCAGCTCCATCCATGTTGCTGCAAATTGCATGAGTTTATCTTTTTTGATTGCTGAGTAATATTCCATTGTGTATATTTACCACATCTTCTTGATCCAGTCATCTATTTTTGGGCATTTGGGTTGTTTCCATGGCTCAGCTATTGTAAATAGTGCTGCTATTTACATAGGGGTGCAGATTCCCTTTTGAATATCGCATGGTCTCACTCATAGTAATTTAGAAAACCTAAATAAGGGACCAGAAAAAAACTAATTATAATAAAGTAAAAATCAAAATCAACAAGCAACTATAAACCAGAGACACACTATGGTGTGGGGGGAGAGGAGGGAGTAGGATCAAAACAAGGGGGGTGGGAATTGTACAGTGACTATAACCAAGATGAAAATGCATACATTGTGCAAAAATGAAAAATGATGTAAAAAATGTATAAAATAAAAAAAAATGTTCCAAAACTCTATATTGACAACTGAAAAATGTAGATGTAGAAGTCTGGAATTTCAGAGGCGTGTGGACTGGACTTACAAATTTGGGGTTTTCTAACATCTGTATAAAAATTGAAACCAAGGACACGGTTTACCACATGACTTCTTGAAAAATGAGATAAGAGTCCAAGAATCCAGGGTAAAAATAGAAGCTAGTGGAAAACTGAGTATAAATAGCTAAAAAGGTAGGAGGGAATCCAAGAGAAATTAATAATGTAAAGACCAAGAGAGGATGGTTGGACAAGTGGGGTTTGCTAAACATGAAAAGAAATACTGCTGAACAAGCAAAAAGTGATTAAGATTTAAGAGATGTTAATTATGTTTATCAAGTTGGAGCTCATTGATGAACTTAAAACGAGACATGTCATGGCGGGGGTGAGGGATTTGGGCGAGTCAAGATGGAAACTGTAATGCAGTGATCTGTATTTTATTCTTTGAATTATAATGCTTTTCTAAATTGCTTAAAGGATAAAAAGAAATCACTTGTGATGGAAGCATGAGATAGAGAAATAAGAAAGCAAATTTCACACCATGTACATAGCTGTGTACTCGGCACAATTACAGTGTCGTTTTTTAGGTGTTCAAATAACACTGAAATAAATGAAAAATAAAGACATTAAGTTTTAATTATGTAATATCTATATATTTGTATCTTCATTTCAATTCTAATATTGGAACTCAAGTCTCCAAACTGTAAATTAAAAAAAATTCTTAGTGTCTCCCTAACCGTAATAACTAACAAAAAGTTATGAATGATAATGTGTTATAAAACAGATGATCTTATTCTACCAAATCTGCTTTTTTTGAATGCTTACAACATTTTGTAATGTTCCAGTCTTTACATGTTAAATGCCTATGAGATGTTTGAATGTCTACATTCTAATGCTTGAATAATTGAGCCACATCTTATTAATCGTGGTTACATTGGTCAAGCTAGGAAAGCAAAAAGGAAAACTGATGCTTTGACACTAGTCTACATACCCTCTTCTGACCAGTTACTTAAATGGATATATTTAATTATATTTGCATCCCAATCGAAAAATTTATAACTGGAAACTACCTTTTCACAAAAGGTAGTGTTTTATGAAAAGAAAGTAATCCTAATAATAGTGGTAATTGTTTTGGAATAGATTTAATTTAACTCTTCCTTAAAATTTCCCTTTATCTGAATGGTAGTTAAGGCATGTTAAAAAAACTATTAATGATAGTCTGACATTTACATATTTTTTTTTTCCTGCAGACTTTTCCCTGGTTTTATTGATAAAAGGAGGAATACTCTCTGGAACAGACACTTACCAGTCTTTGGTTAATAAAACCTTTGGCTTTCCAGGGTATCTCCTCCTTTCTGTTCTACAGTTTTTGTATCCTTTTATAGGTAAGATTTTTATAGGTAAGATAAATATAAGAATATTGTAAATATTTACATAAACATACAGTCATTTCTGAATAAAATAGTTGTTTCATTAATCATTAAAGAATACAGTAGTTGAAATATTTTCCAAATTGTTTACTTAATTAGCCATTTTCCCCTTCTTTTTTGGCCTTTTTGGTTGATTTTCTGGATATTTCACTGAAATTAAATGAGGCTAATTTTCTTTAGGGTAATGCTGTGCATCCCTAGTTTGTTGAGAAATAGACTAATCTCAAAATGAGAGAAACAATAGTTTCTCTAAGACTGAAATACAATTTTTTGAAAATCTAAGAATTTCTGGAAGCTTTGTACAAGGCCAACATGCTGCTTAAAGATTTTACCAGAATGGTGAAAAATGTCACCTAGCTCTTAACTAAGTAAATTGTTAACATTCACCTTGGCCAAATTGATTTCATTTTACAAATCAGTAATAAAGAAGCTAATTTTCAAACTACCAGTTCCTTAAGTCTACACAGAAGGCTCAGAAAACTTTTTAAAATGAGGGGATATTGGGCCTCCCCTGGTGGCGCAGCGGTTGAGCGCTGGGCTGCAAAGCTGCCCACAGCCTCTGCAGCGCTGGTGAGCGACCCACCCAAAAAAAAAAAAGGGGGGGGGGATATTTTGGAGCCTTCACAATTTTCTATTATTATTCCTCACTTTGAGCAATACATGTGTTCCTGAAAAAGTACTTGGTAACTGAATATTAATATCAAAATACATCGCATTTAAAATCACTACCAAAACTTGCTATTATTTAAAAATGTGTTTTATAAAGAATCAATTTGTGAAGTGAAATCTTTTTGTAATGAAAGATTGATATCCTCCTGTAAATATGTTGGCTAATTATTTTAAAAGTTGTACATATTGATAATTATATATAATTATATATATATAATTAATTTGTAAGTTTGTCTATTTGGGAAGTAATAACTGACAACTATAAAAATATTCAAGATGTAATACATGATGATTTGTTGGTGACTGTCTTATTTTAACTGTTTTTAGCTATGATAAGTTACAACATAATAACTGGGGATACTTTGAGTAAAGTTTTTCAAAGAATCCCAGGAGGTAAGTTGATATATTTATTTTATATAGCTATTCATAATTAATGTGGCTCATGTAATTTATAAGTAAAATATTTCCAAGTAGGGGAATTAAATGACTTCAAAATCTGGCAACGTCTGTGAACCGAAAGAATTAACCTACTTTTATATATAGTAATATATAATCCTACTAATAGGGAATATTAGAATAATAAATGTTATAATACATAGAATACTTTATCTTTTAAACATGTTATAATACATGTCACCAACTTTCTGGTGTCACATTTTCTCATGTATTATTTTTACTATATCATTTCCTAAATATGCAAGCTGATCTTTCCCCCCATTATTTATATCAAGGTATAGTTTTAATACAGTAAAATTAACCCTTTTTAATGTATAATCCTGTGTTTTTGATGAATACATATAGTCATACACATAATCAAAATTGAGAGGAAATTCCATCATTATCCCCCTAAAATTTTCCCTGCTCCCCTATATAGTCACATCCTTCCTCATCTCCAGCACCTGGCAACCACCAGTCTGATTTCTCTTCCAAATTTTCTTTTCCTAGAATGCCAAATGGCACCTTACTGTATGTAGGCTTTTGAGTGTGGCTTCTTTGACTTAGCATAATGGTTGTGAAATTCTTCGTTGTCTTTGGATTTGTCAGTTGTTTGCTCTTTTATTATTATTTTTTTAAATCCCTGAAATCTGTTCCTTTGCATGAATGTACATCTATTTATCTATTATAAATTTGGGTTGACCTTTTCAACATGTACCACAAACCTACTATCTGTTAAACCCTTCCTATCATGGCGGTTTGAATAATTTAGAGATCATGAGTCTTTTTGAAGTGTCTCATCCAAGCCACATAATACCCATTTCATTGTGACCTAACTAGTTGTTACAGCTGGACTGGTGAAAAACATCTTTCCTCTTAGTGCTTGAATCACTCATTCAAAAAACATATAAAGTAGGATAAAATAAAACCTAGAACTAGAAATTGCACATATTCCTCACACAGGATTGACTTGACCATCAAATCACAGATGCACTACTTGAGAGATACAGGTTAATTGACCTCTCTGTGTTCCAGACTCTTCATCTTTACATTATGGATCAGAATACCACCTGCTTCATAGAGTTGTTGTGTGAAACAACAACAAAAAAAATGATAGAGTACTTCCCATGGAGAAGCCTTTCTCACACTTCTATTATTATTGTTACCTTGAACTGTCTACAACTTCTGTCCCAGCCTTCCACCTCCAAGTCATGCTTTCTTAAACTGAGATCATAAGTGTATAGAATGGGCAGCCTATGTGTTATGTATGCAATATTATCTAAATTGTTTGTTTCTATTTCCTTAAGTCGGTAAGGAGAAATACATTTACACATGAACTCTGGTTATCTTTTAATTGTGGGGTCCATGGAATTTTTGTTTGTTTGATTTCTTTGAAATTTTTTAGTTTTTCAAAAGAGCAGTGTTTGTGTAAAAGAACTTCTTATCCCTTTATTTTCTTATTTGAGAAGTAGTACATATTTATTAGGAAAATATTAGAAAACACAGACAAGCAAAATGGAGAAGATAGACATTCTCAATAACGTCTTTCTCTTGGGACAATCATGTAGGGGTAATACTTTCAACAACTTCCTCCTTTCCTTCCTTTTTGAATCGTATGTTTAGAATTATAAGAATTCATATACTCATATAAATAATATAATCTACATCTTGTTCTTTAAAGTGCTTCTTAGTGTATTAGAGACCCATTCTCATGTCAAATCATAGAGATCTTTCCTGTTTGCTTTAATAGCTATTCAGTCATCTCTCATACAGCATCTACTGTATAGTAAGCTAAATCATAATTCATTTCATTTTCTCTGATAGAAATATTTTGATTAATAAATTTTATTTATTTAAATTTTATGAATGAGTATGCACTTTTAATAAAAGTAAAACATCCTGGGTGAGGCTAAAATTCCATTTGAAACCAACATCCTGATTATTAATTTTATAAGAATCAAAAATGACCTTTAAAAAGTAGGTCAATTTTGCAGAGCACACTTTATTCTTGTCAGTTTCTTTACCATTGTTGAATGTGATGTTTTATAATTTATGCTTTGTTTGTATATCTTTAAAGCATAGTATGCTGCCAGTGTATTTTTAGAAGTAAGTCATCCTTAGAAAAGCTGTATATTTCCCCTGAAATACACTATCAATATCTTAAATTGGCAAGCAGGCAATTGCATGTTTTCTCAGGTAAACCAGGCATTGGTCTTTGATATAAGTCAGAGTAATGAGAAACATTGGTGTAAGAAGTAGTATATTCAATTGATTTTGAAATTTTACAAAAAGTTTAGTATTCATCTGTATGGTCAGGCAATTCCACTTCTGGGTATTTAGCCAAAGAAAATGAAAACACTTATTTGAAGATATATCTTATTCATATTAGCATTATTTACAGTAACCAATATGTGAAAAGAACTTAAGTGTCCTTCAGTGCGTGAACGGATAAAAGATGTATGCTTTTAGAGGCACACACACAGACACACAGAGAGGAATACTACTGAGCATAAAAAAGAATGAAATCTTACCATTTATTACAACATGAATGGATCTTGAATTATGTAAGCAAAATAAATCAGAGAGACAAACACCATATGATTTCACTTGTATGTACAATTATAAAAACAAACAAAACAAAACAAATAATGAAAACAGTGCACTGGTTGATAGGAGAGAAGTGGGTGTGAAAACAGATACAAATATCCCCTTATAAATAAATATGTGATGGGGATGTATATACAACATGGCAAATGTAGTTAGTGGTATTGTAGAGTAGACTTAAAAGTTGCAAGGTAATAAACCTTAAAGTTAACTTTGTCTGATGGCAAATGGTAACTGCTGTTGCTCTGGTAATCTTTTTAGCAATCTCTAAATATCAAATCATTATGTTGTACACCTGAAACCAATGTAATACATCAATTAATCCTCAATACATTTTTTTTCTAGTTTCAGCATTCAGTTTTCTTTTCTATGCTTGTTCAGGTGCATTTTTGTTAGGATATCATTATATGTAATAGATGTCATCATTTGCTCATTAGTGGAAAATGTTCTTTATACTAATGGAGATACTCACTAATTAGGCTCCTACATGCAGTTCATAGCAGTCTATTTAGTGTTTCTTAGAGCTTAAAATTTTCCCAGTGAAGGGAATATATTTTCTATGAAACATATTAGTAAAGCATATGGTTTGAAGAAATAAATAGAAACAGAGATACAAATAATTAAATACAAATTATCTTCACTAAAAATTTGTAAATAATAAAGTTCATGAATTTGGTAACTTGAGCTTCCTGTTTTACTGTTTAATTCACAACTTCGTGATAATTGTTTATTAAAACTGAGTTAAACAAATACTCATGATTAATCCATGTGTTGGGGGTAGTGGGGATGTATGCCGTTTCAGATTCCAGTCCTGGAACTCAGTTTGTATGCCATATAAGAAAAGTCCTCTCACTTTTCAGAATAATCTCTCTCTTTTTTAAAATCACATTCACTTTACCTCTTCAGGCTTTACACTTTGCACAAATGAATGCATAAAGACTTGCTAGCGCTGACAACATTTCAAAAATAGAATGACTTGATTGATCTCTGAAGAAATTCAGTATGAACTAATGGTGTCTGCATTTGAAAAGATATATAGCTCCTGAGGTGAAAACTAATTAACACATCTTAAAAATATATAAATCCTGCCATGTTTTATTTTATCTTCACCACTTTCATTTGTGTTTGATAAAGAAACACACACAATATTCTCTCCTTATGAGAGTCAGCAGCCTGAGGGCGCATCAGGTCCCAGCTGTTCCCAATGACATTTTCCCTGTCCAACAAGTTGCTTCTGTCTACTTTCCCTCAAGGAAGCCATTCCTTTCTCACAAAGGATAAAAATATATTGAATAGCTAGATAGATAATAGATAGATATAGATAGATAGATAGATAGATAGATAGATACCTCAATTTTGGAAATTTTAAGGTTTACCCTCCAAGTCATTTTAGAATACAAAGTTAAAAACCTCAGAAAATGCCCTGTCCTCATGTAGCTTCATAAATGAAGCCATGAGAAGGTTTGGAACAGACAGTGATGTTTTTGTGTTTGGAAAGGATCTCTATAGTTTGTGGTTTGAGTGTATTTTAAGGGGACGAAGGAACGTAGAGTAGGGAAACTGACCAGGAATCTATTAAAATCATTTGAGTGTAAAATATAGCACTAATTAAAATGTAGGTTTATGTTTAAATTGTTCTGTGTACATACACTTTTGTGATTTATTTCTATTTTTCTATGATTTTATGGAATTAATTTACACTCATAAAACCTTTGTAATTTATGTGTTATTACTTAGTAATATTCAATGTTTGGTTATCTACTTATGTTACTCCTACCTAAACACTCTAAAATTTATTGTATTTTAGTTGATCCTGAAAACTTGTTTATTGGTCGCCACTTCATTATTTTGCTTTCCACGGTTGCTTTTACTCTGCCATTATCCTTGTACCGAGATATAGCAAAGCTTGGAAAGGTAATTTTTACATTTTAAATAAGCTTAGAAATGTACTTTGTTACCTGCGTTACTTTTGTGACACTACTGTCAATATGGCCAAGTTCTTCATTACCATATTTTCCTTTAACTTCCTGTATTTTACTTATAACTATACTTGACTAAACTATGATCAAATCTTTAGCTTATGTAGGGGCATTGATGGTTAGTAAGTTGATGAGTGTGAACTAAATATATTATTTCTTTTTCATTTTGGTGCCAGTTTCTTCATGTTTAAAAAAAGTGTCATTTTTTTATGTTTAGAAAATATAAAGAAACATACTTAAAACAAGTCTTACTGAAAACATGTTTTATCATCTTTTAATATACACAAGGTCAAACAATTTGAAATTAAACTCAGAAGTGAGGATGGATCACTTTATTGGCTTAAAAATTTTTTGTAAATTGCAGTATCTGTCATGCCTGTTTTCATCCAATGAGTTTATATATCAATATGTTTAATTTTTGAATTTGGACAATATTTATGATTTGTATAGCTAAAGACAAATGCTGACTTCTTTCTAATAAAACCAGCCAAATATTTACTCAAATCACCACATATGCTCATTTGCATAGATTAGCCTTTATCTGTCTGTATTTTATTCCTTACTCTCAAGCAATATTTGTATTTTACCCAAAATATTGTTGGCTCTATAGCTATCTGATGCCAAGAATTCAGAAGGAATTTTTTTAAAGAGTTATGCATATGATATTTTTATATTCTAGTTTGAAGCAGCTGATTGAATTTTACTTTTCCCTTTGATGTGTATCCATAGTTAACGTCTCTCCTCCAGATAGAACTGAGGATGGAGGCATTATTAGAGTATACTGACCACTTCACCTTCCTTCCCTAAGAGTCATTCAGAAATAAGCAGGAGTTTATCAAAAGGAGCATTTTGGGGACCATCTAAAATGATTGAACTATTTTCTATTTTAAATGTTCAATAAGTGTTATCTTCTTAGAGGAGAAAAAAGGCATTCATGAAAAGAAAGCTACTAATATTCTATCATAGTATTAGTAACTACTTTTCCCCCAAGAATATCCTTTAAGTGTGCTATGTTGCAATATCTAGATAAAGCTGCTAGTGAGCAGAGCTAGTAAGAGCCCAGACCTGGAGTATGGCCGCTTGCCTTTGAGTCTCCCTTCTGCAGCTTTCTAGCTATGTGATCTTTGGATGTTATTTAATCGCTCTCTTTTTCAGTAGATTGGAGGAGTCCAAATAGAACTTTCTTTCTACTTAAAAGCTAACAACTCAGAAAATAAGGTTAATGACATTCAAATTAAATGCAAGTGATTTGCTATCTTTCTAATAAGAGAAAAAAGTCCAAAATATGCTTATTCATTAAAAAGTTAAGAGTAGAAACACTGACTTAATGTAATGAGTGCACAGAGCACATACACACGAAGCAATTTATATTTTAGCCATTTGAATAATAGCAGAAGGGGGAGAGGAAGAAGCAAAGAAGATTTAGAAACATGGGACAAAGGGTAAAAACAAAAAGGAAAAATAGACTAAAAGAGCTGGAGAGCAAAGCAGAAAAAGCAGAGGCACTCCCCAAAAATGGGTATGAATGGGCAGGTGTTAGAGAGGGTGTTGTGTTGAAAGTGTGGGGTTAAGAAAGACAGAAGCAGAAGAAGCATTTGTAGATAAAAAAAAAAGCATAAGTGAGCACCACAGTAGGGCCAGAGAATAAAAACAATTTAACTTCTGCTTTCATAAACCAAAACCATCCTTTTTGTGTTCTACACAGGAACCCACTAAAAACACTTAAAATAATTTTGCAAGATAGTCATGTGATACATTTTTAATTTTAAGGGAAAAAGGTTAAGATGAAGATCTGATGAGAATCTCCATGACTTCAATTATCAACACATTAAGAATTAACTACTAAAGAATTTTATGAAAAAAAAAAACATGTAAAAAGAGAAAAAGCTAAATTTTTTATAACAGTCATTCCTGCTCTAAACTGATGATATCATTACATCTTCTTTTGCAGATCTCTCTTATATCTACAACTTTAACAAGTCTCATTCTTGGAATTGTAATGGCAAGAGCAGTTTCATTGAGTCCGCATATGTAAGTCTTGTTACATTGTTTGATCTTTAATTTATAGCTATCATGTATGTATATTGCATATTATAGATTCAGAAATATAAAGAAATCCTGGGACCAGAAGCATTGTTTATCTTTAGTATTTGCCTAAGTGAGAAAAAATAATTATATCTTACTAGACACTCATTTTTCAGTTGAACCCTACATGGCTGATGGGATTAAACTGAGTTATGATTTGATGGCCAGCCGTAAGAATAAAGAAGGGATTTTGAATAGGGACAAATAGGAGCTAAGCAGAGACATCAGTGATAGATGCAGATATTTCTATATCTTCCACCCCCAGAGATGATTTGTTTTTTAACAATGTTTCACAGTCTAGGCTGAGATAAGAAAAATAAATTAAGTGTAGTGACTTTGAAAACTATCCTTTATTCTCTACTATGATTATATTCTTTAATTATTTTGTATTAAAATATTTTGTCATCGGTGGATTGATGGTGATAGCTGATAGTGGTATTTATTTGTTTTTAGTGTTATTAATTAGCTTAAACAAAATATTGGCGACATGACATTAGTTTTCCCCCAATTTTAAATATGTAATTTCTCCGTGAAGTTCAAAGCGTGGATACTGCTGATATGAATGACACAGTTTGTGTGCTTTAATAGAATAGATGCACCATTAAAGATTGGGTAGTTTATATGCATAGTCCAAAGAGAATGCTGGAGTGAAACCAGCTTCAGTTGGCTTTAATCACAAAATTGGATCCCCACAGCGCACAATCAGTATTTTTTGAATAGCGATGTATAATGGCACTTCTGTAAGACTTTAAAATTTTTCTCTATAGTAAAGAAGACAATATGAATTACCTTAAGAAATAATGTCTATCACAGTGCAAGAAACATGCTCAATCTTCAATGAATGTTATTTGTAAGGAACAACAGAAAACCAAGTGAATAGCTATAGTTGATGATGCAGTCCCCAAGGAGACTTATTTTTTCCTATTGATTCATTGTTCTGCAAAATCACTTCCTTGTGATGTTGAGATATGTTTATGTCAGACTTTTTTCAGTGTACAAGGGAAATACCAAAAATTATGCCTCACATTTATGTGGAAGGAAGTGTGAAATGCATATGTAAGTTCATTTGATATGACATTTTCTTTGAAAAAACAAGCAACTATACATTAAAGGAATTTAAATGATAGGGAAAATATACATATCTACCATGTTTATATTAATTTTATCTTCATGTACATTAATCCCAGTTCACTGTAAGATTACTCAGTTTGGGCTGCCAGAACAAAATATTATCTGGGTGGTTTAAACAACAGAAATTTGTTTTCTTATAGTTCTACAGCTGCCATTGTGGTCAGGTTCAGGGATCCCTTTCTGACCTGTGACCTCACTTGGCAGGGAGTGAGAAAGACAGCAAGCTTTCTGGTGTCTCTCTTTATAAGGGCATTGATCCCATCAAGAGTGCCCTGCCCTCATGACCTCATCTAAACCTAATAATCTCCCAGAGGCCACATCTCCAGATACTAGCACACTGGGGGGTTAGGGCTTCAACATATGAATTTTATGGGGGAAGGGGAAGATACAATTCAGTCCACTGCAGCAGTGTTTTGAAATGCACCTGCCACTTCAATGTGGCCATTTATTCTTTCATTTTGTAAATACTTACTGAATGCCTATTGTTTCTAACTATTGTGCTGTGCCTGGAGAGAAGAGCTGAAATATATAAATCAGGACCTGCTCAAAGTTGTTGACAATCTAGGATGGAGAAGAGACTTATTTCAAAGTAAAAGAGAAGAAAAATAAAGACAGTATAGTATGAGAAATGCAGATAGAAACAGTGGGCTATGACAGCTCTAAAAGAGGGAGTGCTTAATAGTCTATCTGAATCAGGGGGAACTTCCTGAAGGAAGAAAAATATGGTTTGGATATTTTAAAAGATGAATCTTAATTTTTCTACACAGATAGAGGTAAAGTGTATTAGCAATATGGGAAAGATAAGTACAAAAACGCAGACGCATCTAGCCAATTCCAGCAGCATTATTTTAGCATCTATTATAATGGATAGTATTCAACTCTGTTTCAAAGTTTTACTCACAGTAACAAAATCTAATAAGTATATTGAAAAGAATTGGATTAAAACTTTTAGTTGTATAAGATAGACTTGTAATTGAAGCTTTTATCCTAAGCTTCTGCAGGTCTGGAAATTTTAGTACCGTTAATGCAATACCTGTTATTCTTCTACAAAAAGAGCACCTTTAAAACCACTCCCCAGTTCTTTGAGTGCAGCCAGAATACAGAATTGACTAGCCAGAAGACCTAGAGAGCTGAAATTTTGGAGATGTAATGAGCTGCAGGATCTTTTACCTGGAAAGAGGAGCAGTAATGGGCAGTGCTCATTGTGCAGATTTTTTATTGGAAAGGGGAAATCCCTGGTAGTGCAGATGGTGATGACTCTGTAACTCCGTTTAGGGCATAAGCAGCAGCTGAAGACTAGAACTTGAATCCAGGAAGAAGCTAACTTGATGAGGGTCTCAAGTAGAAGAGAAATAATAACTAGATTTGAACAGAAACAATTCTTAGTGTTAGGGAGTTGGACATATGTCAGAACTTCAACTAATGACCATGATCGCTGCCTATCCTGTAGAATTGTGCTTAATTTTACCAGATAATAACCTAAGTTCTATTCCACCTAGCAGATATCAATAACAATCAGTCTATCACAAAGTGCCATTAACTAAGAAATTGATAGTATGTTTAGGCATGGAGGCTTGATGGCAAAATTCAGCTCCTCATCTCATTTTTTTTTTCTTTCATAGACCATGGAAATTTATCAACCACATAGGAACCATTTTGTTCCTACATTTACATACTTCTTTCTTCCACTTTCCACTCACCTCTAAACTCCTTAAAGGCAGACTCTTTGCTAAATTTTTATTTTGCTGTAGTACCTTGTAGGTGTAGGAATGGGCACAGCGCAGGATCTTTATGACCCAAGCAGACGGGGTAAAGGAGGAGTCCTGGAGCCTTGGTGGTTTTTGCAGGTTTTTATTTGGATTTACCAGGTACATGGCAGGCAGGGGTGCTGGAGGGCCAGAAGGCTGGCAGGCCTCCCAGGCCCCAGCAAGTCTTCACTCATTCTGGGCTCTCCTGCATTCTCTGGTGGCCTTGTTCTCTGCTGCTCTCGTAGTTCTGCTTCTCTGCTCTCCGGTTCATTCTTCTTCTGGCGTCCCCGTGACGCCGCCTTATAAGCCCAGTCTTAGCCCAGGTGTACCCACTTATGCATGCCCACACCCTACTCAAGGTGCCCGCCATCAGGTATGCATTCAGGACCACAAGGATCCATCAAAAATCCTAATGGTGGGAGGGCAGAAAAGCCTGATATCATTTACTTACCCTACATACCTATTATAATTCTCAAGATAAAATAAATAGCCAATAGATTCCTGATGAAAGAATGAAAAAAATGAAGCTTTTATTACGAAAAGTGATTTTAGGGAACAAATTATTTGGTTTTAATAAAATGTCTCATGGATTTGGTAAATATAGGACTATGAGGCAAATATTGAGAGAAAACATAGCTAAAAGTTAACCAATCATTAATGAGCCCCAGGAGAACAATTTAGAGTTAATTTTCAAATCTGGCATCACATTAGAATCACCTGAGTAGTTTTAAAAATCTCTGATGCCAGGGCCCCACCAGCAAATATTTTGAAGGGACCAGTCTAGGAGTCAGGCCCTTGGGTTTGGTATTTAAAAGTTGGTGATTCTGTGAACAAGAATCTAGGACCTCTTTATTTAAACAGATTAGAATTATGAATGTGTATTTTAAGTGACATATTTATAATAGACCAGGTATTTTGTATCATTTTATTTTGTATTAATTACTTGTGTGTCATTATTTTTCATAATTCACTTTCTACTTAATTTTTCAGTGCTTTTGTATACAAAATATTGAACAAGTAAAGAGAAATAAAATATCTCTGCTCTCAAGAGGCACACAATGTAGTGGGGAAGATAAGGTAACACAAACAACCATTATATGGGCAGTGTATCTTGATAAAAAATGAAGAGGAAGGCATGGCCACTTCCAGGTGGCACTAAATGGATCGAATTTTTTTAGCCTATTTTTATCTGTTTAAAAAATATGGCAGGTATCTTTCTAATCTTCCTCTAGTATTGATATGATATTTTCTATGAGCCTTTGAAATTATTCTAATAACAGGGATTGTTTACTTAACTCTTTCAATATTTAGATGTTAAAGAAGTGTGTTTTTTAATACTGTGCTGCCTTATATATCTGTTTGAATACTACTGCAAACAACTTCTGTTTGTCCAGATTTACAATTAGGCTAATCAAATCCCATGTGCAGGGCTTGGCATAATAACTAGTCAGATGGGTTTCCTACTGAAATTATGACAGCCATGAATGCTTATAATCCATAAAACATGAGAAATTCAATACTCCATGTGTGTTTTCCCTCATTTTGGGTTCAGATGAATGACCAGAAAAGCTGTACTTTTTCATATAGCTTTTAAAGGATATTTGAAAAAGATCTTTAAATCCACTGTCAGCAAAGAGGAAGGTCTGTAATGGCAACTGGTATTGACCTTGTTACTATGGAAACACCTCTTTAGTGGTTGTGTTTTAAAAATAAAACACACAATTCAATTTCCTTTTCCATAACTCATAGGGCCATAAATTCTACTTTTTGATATGATTTCAAATATCTCACAGTCCAATGACTTTCAGTTCTTTTTGGAAATAATGTTCAGTTTTATTATATTTTCTAACCTTTTGTGCTTTCTAAAAACTGAGGTGGCAAAGCAATTTAATTGCTTTCCAGAAAGTGTGCTAGTATAAAAATGCAATAAGTTTGCCCGCTTTAAAAAAACAAGGATCAGAAGCATTATCACTATGAAAACCTTCATTCTGTGACTCATTAGTATTCATTTCCTCAGAATGGAAGTGATAGGATGCAGTACAAATTTATAAGTATGTTCTCTTCATATGAATTTTTTAAAGCATTTTAATCAATAGTGTCAAGTTCCAAACAGCATTCCCCAAAATGTGTGTTCTCTAAGGATTTTAATATGTTTGTTTCTTTGCTCCTTATTCTTTATAACCTTGAAATTCTATAATGTAATATTATGCAAGAAAAGGACTAGAGGGCATTTTGAAAGAATCAGAAAAACGTAAGTAAAAAGATAGAGGAATAGTGCATATTTGTAAAAAAGGGGGGATAATTCTGTTGAAGACAAGCCACTATATTTTACAGTGGTGTCAAAATTATTGCCCTTTTTTGTTGCAAAGGACAATCATTGCAGAACCCTTCTGGCTGAAATGACAGAGAATTTATTGACTTACCTAACTGTAAAGTTCAAGGTTAGTTCTTTTATTAGATGTGTTTGTATTTAGGAAATTAGTCAATGAAGTCAAACATAGTTTCTCTCTTTTCATCTCTTGACTGTGCTTCCTTTTTGGCTCTAACTATAAAGATTTCCCCTCATTGTGAAAAAATGGCAGTAGCAGTCCCATTAAAGTCCAAGTTCATAAAAAGAGAAAGAGCTTTCTCTTTTAGTTACCCTCAACATCACTTCCAGTAATAGTTGATTGACACTAATGAGGATCTGTGATGATCCCAAATGCTATCATCACGGCCTGTGTTGAGTTGCTTGTGTTTAGATTGCATGCCAACTCAACTAAAGCACTCAGGCTGAAAATGGAGGAAAGGGTGCTCTCAAAGGAAATTACAGAAATTACAGAGGGAGTAACCATTGCATGGTGCAAATGACAGACGCCTACTTCATGTGATAAGTTACTGGCAACTTTCAGGAATTTCAAGCAAATGAAATAGGTGAAAGCCAAGTTAGAGAGAATTAAGGTGTAAAGTTAATGATAGGGAAGTGAATTTGCCAAATTGCTCCCTGACTTCCCTACCTTTTGTTTTTTTGAATGACATTAGTGAATGAAAAGAGCACGATAGGAAAATATCTTGAGGGGGTAAGAGGTCTAAAATAACTATTTATTTTCACTCTGGAAGATATTGAACATGTTTTATTCCAAGCCAAAAGGTGAGCTGAAAATCTCCTAAGCAATCTGGGAAATTGGAATTTGCAATATAGAGTATTCATTTGAGAGAAGCTAGGATGCTTCTTCAAACTCTTGAAGCAATGAGAGTATGGAGTATAAAATATAGATTCTTTCTGAAAACCAGTTAAGGGAATTTGAATGGTCATACCCAATAGCTTCTGTTTTTTCAAAGATGAGAGTATTTTTTAAGAGTGTGGTAGACAGAAGTGAGGTTCATAATTTCATTATTTCGGTTGGTTAAATCTCAAATTTTCACCATAGTATACACTGTATGTTAAATTATCTTTACTCACCTTTTATGTCTTGTGTATTTTATATCTTTTGTACCTCACTGTAAGCTTTATTCACACTGTATACCCATTAGTCAGCACAGTATCTAACACAATTAAAGCCTGGCAAAGAAGTGTTTAATAATCAGTTTAACAAATGAATGGATCTCTGTGCCTTCTTGTTTTAGTTGATTCAACTTGACAATTAACTGGCCAAAACTGAGGAAATAAAACAATAAAATTATCTTGAGAAAATAAAAATTTCATACAAAAAATTTTCACTGTGAAAAAGTTTCTTAAGACAACTCCCTTGCTAGTAAAATTTGCTAACACTTTTAAAATATCATTTGATTCCAGAAGAAGAACCCCAGCTTCTTTTAAGTTATTAACCAGGATTGGAGAGGTAGCAGGTCTGGGAAAAATACAGTACTTTTTTTTAAGATTTATTTATTTATGCATACAAGAGCTGGGGCACAAGCCAGAGATGTGCGGGGTGAGAGGATTCACCAGAGACAGAGTGGGGAACAGAACAGGCAGAATGACTGAAATACACTGCTGAGGGGAGCAGCAGGCGAGACAGGAGAAGTCTGCCTCACCATGTGGTTTCTCCCTGGCTGCCTGGGGATCGAATTTGTGCTGCAGAGGCTGTGGATTGCTTCATAGTGAGGTGCTTAATTTTATTTTGTTTAACTGGATACTTTTTATTTAGCACCCAAGATTGGGAATAGTGTTCTCTTGTTATTTATGCATTCAGTGAAAGTTACTTGGTAAAAATCAGGAGTGGGGAGAGTGGGAGATGAAGGAGAATGACACTGAGTTTTTGAAATGCAAGTCAAATTTAGGGAGAGTCTGGTAGGGACTGGATTGTACAGAGACATCATATAAGGTGAAGGGAGGTAAAACCAAGTAGACCCCAGTTTTAAAATAACCATCTGCAACTCATATCCAAAGTTATATTTTATTTTAACTATAAAATTTCATATTTTATTTTCTTTTTTATGAAAAGCATGGTAGAGAAGTAAAAGAACACCCATACTTCTAACAAATTTTCTTTTCGCTGAGAAGTGAAATCTGGTCCTTTCCCAGCCATTCTCTGCCCGTTCAACCACAAGTCACAAAGACAGTTAACACTAATTTTATTTATTTTTATAACTTTTTTATTAAGTAACATTGTTTTCAGCACTGTATGTAATCCAGAAATATGATTCTACCTCTTCACACCAGTGCACCCATAATTCTTAAAAATTTCACAGAGGAATTGGAGCCAATAATGGGAAAAAATAAAAAAGTGGGTGACAAAATATGAATCAAAAGTGGCTAGACAATTTTTTCTCAAAATGTATTCAATGACTGAATTGTCTTGTCCCCTTCTCTATCTTTTAGTTTACAATGGCTTTTACCCTCTAACTGACTAAGACATCAGGAAAGAAAGGAAGAATAAGTACTATCTGCATTAACAATTAATTGAAAACTTAGGGGAAAAATACCTGTAAACAATTTCAAAAAATATGATTTTTATTTTATTTAACTGGATACTTTTTTATTTATCACCCAAGATTGGGAATAGTGTTCTCTTGTTATTTATGTATTCAGTGAAATTTACTTGGTAAAAATCAGGAGAGATTAATTTTCTGTTGCTTCCAAAGATTATTACACACGTACACAGACACACATCTCAAGATTTTATAACATTTGCAAGGCCATCTAGCTTTATGAAAACAAAATAAGACTTCTAATAATTCCTGAAAGTGAAAATCTAGTTTCCTTAACAAATAAAGCAGCCTCTTTCCCTATAAGAAGAGAGTGCAGTGTTAAAAAAAAAAATTCACTTAAATTTAAAAGTGGGCAGAAGACCTGAGTAGACTTTTTTTTTTTTTGCAAAGAAGACATATAGATGGCCAATAGGTATATAAAAAGGTACTCATTATCACTGATCATTAGGGAAATGCAAACTGACACCACAATAAGCTGTTCTCTCATATGCCTTAGAATGACTATTATTAAAAGGACAAGTGTTGGTTAGGATGTGAAGGGAAATCTTTGCATATGTTGGTGGAATGTAAATTGATGTAGCTACTATGTAAAACAGTGGTGGTTTCTCAAAAAACTAAAATAGAACTACCATATGATTCAGAAATTCCACTTCTGGGTATTTAGACAAAGAAAGCAAAAACACTATCTTGAAAAGATATATGCACCCTCATGTTCATTGCAGCATTATTTACAATAATCAAGATATGAAAACAACCTATGTGTCCATCAATAATGAATGGATAAAGAACATGTGATATATATGTACATGTATGTGTGTATATATAAATACATATATAAGTACATATATATATATATATATATATACACACACACACAAATACAATGGAATATTATTCATTAATAAAAGAGAAGGAAATCTTGCCATTTGCAATGACCTGGATGGACCTTGAGGGGGTTATGCCAAGTGAAATAAGTCAGAGAGAGAGGCAAATACCATATGATCTCACTTATATATTGACTGTAAAGAAACCCAAAAAAGCAAAAAACTAAGCTCACACGTACAGAGAAACAGATTGGTGAGGAAGGGATGAAATCGGTGAAGGGGCCAAAGTATAAACTTCTGTTTAAAATTAATCATGGGAATATAATGTATAGCACAGTGACTGTAGTTTATAAATTCTGAATTTCGTATTTGAAAGTTGTTGAGTAAATTTTAAGAATCCTTTAAAAGAAAAAAAATTGTAATTGTGTATGGTGACTGATGTTAACTAGTGTTCATTCCACAATATATACAAATATTGAATCATTATGCTGTGTATCTGAAATTTGTTATGTCAGTTTTTCTCAATAAAATGCTATAAAGCAAATATAACAAAATTAACTTAAATGTCACCAAACTTTTATTTTATCAGTATCAATGATAAAACATATTCTTTCATAATCTTTCCTTGCAGTGCAATACAAAAGGAAAATACTGACAATAAAATTTATTCCATAACTGGAAATTTTTATTATAAAAACAACTTAAGTAATCCTTAATTTGTAATTGTGTATGCATGTGTATGTGTCTGTGTGCTTGTATAAATAGAAGTTTTAAAATGTAAAAGTTTAGCTTATACTTGCTTTATTTCAAGTGATTAGTCTAAGATATTATCTGATGACTAAACAAATCAGGCAATTTGCCTCTGTATTTTAGATGTCAAATATCTGAAGGTTTAATGAGTGCCTTCTTTTATACAAATTTTTAATTACCTTTCATTGATAGTAGTGTCCATACTACTTTAGCAAAATTTTTAATTTCACCACCTAGTTACAACTTAACTGTGGAAACGATGATTGGATTTATACCCTGGAGTGAGGTGAGCAGCATCAAATACTCCAAAGTTGTCTAAAATGACTTTATACAATTGAAAGGTGCACCAGTTTGGCAGACCCAGTTATGCAGAAAATTGGTACATGAGATAGAATACTGAATATTTACTGTGATCATCAAAGTGTAGGTGAACAATGAAAAATTTTTCATCATTGGCCAAATAGCTGAGCTTATGGTTGCATGTATATCTGTTATCAAGTTCAGTAATTCATTTAAGTATGATATCTCACCATCCCCCACGGTCCCTTCATTCTCTAAAAGAAGATGAACAATGACAGTATCCTTACAGTCCTTTACCACCCAAAGTACAACATGTATTGTTAATTTAATGGCAACAGAAGAAAAGGTGTGCAAGAAGAATGATGTGCAAGGAGGTCTCATCTAACATTGATTGTCTACTACATACCACACTCATTCATTTTCTCCTTTAACTCATCAGATATGCAAAATAGATTTATTAATATTGTCTCTGTTCTCAGCACAGAAAACTGGGACCAATGTCATTAATAATCTCCCCAAAGTCATCATACTAGTATATCATAAAGTTAAGATTTAAATGCTATTCATTGTGACTCCAAAACTTGTATATTTGTCCATTTCAGCTGTCGTATTTATGTGGGCTTTCATAGTTGTAATAAAGGTTGACCTTCACAATGGAAATTAGCTTCACTTCTGTTTCAGTTGTCATTTGTTAACAATATTAACCACAGTGTGATCTGTAGCCACCAAATAATCACAGTAAATGAAAGGAGCAGGTAGAAGTCACCTGAGGATCAGGAACTGTTCTGTTGATCAGCAGGTAACTTAACACTTACTTAACACTTGATGGAGAGATGCTTTTGACTGCAGGGATGAATTCCGGAACTACTGGCTTTCACAGCAAACTCCAGACAATAAATAAATGCAGTTGATTTAGTTCCTTAGGGAATGAACTTTTACAGTAGCAACAGAAGAAACTAAAACAAAAAGAAATTGGAGAGTAGTTCTTATTTTGGGTTTCCTTCAGAAGAAAACTCACAAAAGAAATAGTCCTGATGAGAGTTATATGTTAATATATGTGAATGTGAGTGACCATTTGAAAGCCATTTTCTGTTCATCAGCAATGTATTATGAATTATTCTTTAAAATTAAAAAAGCTCACAATTTTTATTTTATTATTTTGTAAATAACAAAATAAGTTTTATTTAGTGGGTTAATATTTTATAGGATTTCAATGAATTGTACACTGTCCTCCCTATCTCTATTCATAATGACAATTTCCATTTGTTTCTCCCAGTTTGTTGTTTTGCTTTTGTTTTTGGCAAACTCTCTAATATTTATGGTTCTTTATAAATTAGCAAATTATTCTTGTTTATTATTAATAATCAGTTTCTCCAGTCTTCTCATTACTTCCCAGAAAGCTCAAGTGGTGATGGCAGCTGAAATTTTGAGCATAAGCAACACTATGAAAAATAATCAAACCTCTTTAGATAATTTCTTTAACTCTTTAAAACCATTAGACAATATTTAGGTTTTCTAAAACAAAATTATCAGCATAACTGCCTCTAGATCTATCTGTGCTGTATAGTATGATAGCAACTAGTTACATGAGGCTATTTAAGATTAAATAAGATAAAATTAAAAATTTCTCAGTCTCATTAGTTATAATTTCAGATGTTCAACAGTCACATGTGGCTAGTGGTAACCATATAGGATATGGTTACCATTTTAATGTAGGACATTAAAATCATCCCAGAAAGCATTGTCGTATAGCACTGCTCTACATTACGATATAGAATATAAAGTTAATTTTGATGACCTTTTATCTTCTTTTTCTGCAGTATCCTCAGAGATTATAACCTTGATAAGTAACGGTTAACAATTTTTTTAGGTTTATTTATTTATTTATAAAAGAACTGGGGTACAGGTCAGATGCGCAGAAGGGTAGGAGAATTCACCAGAGACAGAGCGGGGAACAGAACAGGCAGACTGATGAAATACACTGATGAGGGGAGCAGCGGGTGAGTCAGGAAAGGTCTGCCACGCCATGTGGGAGAGGCTGGGGCCAGCTTCACAGCACTTCGCTCAACCACCTGCGCCACCAGGGGAAGCCCAAGGTTAAATATTTGTTGAAAATGGAGTAAGTTAAATAAGGACTAGAAAAAAGAAAAGCTCACTTGCAATTTAAAATCTCTGAAAATTCAAGGTTAAAAATTAGGGTCAGGGCCTCCCTGGTGGCCTGAGGGTTAAGTCTCAGCACTATCTCCACAATATCCTGAGTTTGATCCCTGGCCAGGGAGCTAACCCACATAGCGCAGCAGACCTCTCCTGTCTCACTCGCTGCTCCCCTCAGCAGTATATTTCAGTAGATCTGCCTGTTCTGCTCCCCACTCTGTCTCTGGTGAATCCTCTCACCCTCCCGCCCCCACAACACACACACCTCTGGCCTACATCTTAGTTCTTCTATACAAAAATAAATAAGCTCTTTAATAAATAAATAAACTTAATACAAATTACACATTTCATTAAAAAAAATTAGATTCAAATCCAGAGAGGTTTTATGTAGAAAATATTGTATAATTATATAAAGTTGAGAAAACAGGAAATTGGGCAAGATCTTTTGGAAATAATTTTCTATATTTGCTTCCAATTTTTATCGTAATAGACCATCATCCTTAAAAGTCAATTCATCTCTCTGTCTTTTTTTGGAAATAACTACTATTTTTAAGTTGATTTGGATAATTCCTTTTCATACTTTCATACTTATGCTCTGCCTTTATTTATTGAAAACAATATATGTATTGATTAGTATGTTTGTAAAATGAACATGAATAATCACTGTGGTAAAAAATTTCACATTCCTTCCTATAACCCACTATTTTCTCCTCAGTATTGTATTCCAAATATTTTTATTTTGATACAGTTATCACTGAGTTATTTCTTATTGCTCCATAGCATACAATTTTATAATTATGTTCCATTTTACTTTAGGGTTTATGTATCAATTCCATTGATGTACATTGAGGTTTTTTCAAAAGTTTGGCTAATATAAACAATGCAGCAGTAAAATTCCATATTTTCTTGTGCATATGTATTCTACCCTAGTCAGGGGATACCTAGAAATGTAATTGTTTGCTTACAAATTTTGATATTTTAACTTTGCTAGATACTACCAAATTCTTCTCCAAAGTATTTTTATGACTTACAGTTTTTTCCATAATGAATGCAGATTTTTCTTTCACAACAGTTTCCATTGTTATTATTGAATTAAATGTAAAATGCTATTTTATGGATTTCACTTAAAATTCTCCAGTTATTAAGTAGTTTGACTTGTAGCAATTTATTGACCATTTTTATCTTTTTCTTATTGATTTGTGAAAGTGTTTAATACACACTAGACAATACCCCTTCCTTGGTTTCATGCATGACAAATTTCATCTCCCAGTTTTTAGTTTATCAAAATATTTTTAACTTTGTATGTATATTACTTTACCATCCAGACATTTTATATTTACCTTCCATTGATTTTATCATGTTTATCAACCTTTACCTGGGTTTAAAAAAAAAAAACCTCTCCTCCCTCAATAACATATTTTCTTCTTTGAACTTAAATGTTTATTTGGAAAGAATTGACATCTACATGATATTGAGTCTTCTCATTTATGTGTGTGGTTATGGTATATCTCTCTAGTTATTTGTATCTTTCAATAAAATTAAATCATGTCATTAATATCATGCATATCTTTTGAAGTATTTAGCGTTTAAAGTTACTGCCTTAGTGTCTTAAGTTCCTGCCACTTAAGAAACATTTTATTTGTTTACTATTTGTATATGTCAACACTGTTGACTTCTGTATAGAACTGGTATCCAATAGCTTTGCTATATACTCTTATTAATTCCAGTAGCTTTGCAGTAAATCTCCTGAATTTTCTGCATTCACAATTATATTGTGCACAAATAATTTATCCCTTTCCAATTATCACATGTTATCATTTCTTATTTTAATACATTAACTAGGAACTCCAGTAATATATTCTGGAAGCAATGACAGTGAACACCTTTATTTGGCTTTGCCATTAATTATAATTTGTAGTTACTCACTTTTAAATATGTTATTTGCTCTAGGTTTTGATAGAGAATCTTTATCAGGGTAAGGAAATTATATTAATATTGTAATAATTTGCATAAGTAGGCTTATAAAAATAAATGTTGGATTGTAGGCTTTTCTACATGTTCTGAGATAGTCATAAGCTTTTTTCCACCATTAACCTGTGATGTGCTGAATTACATTAATAGTTTTTTCTGTTAATGAACCTTTAATTGATTGGAGAAACTCTTCTTAGTCATGACTCTTTTCTTATACATTGCCTGAAAACATTTGATAATGTTCCATTTTCTATTTCAACATCTCTATTCTAAAGTAATAACAGTATATAATTTCATTTTCTCACACACATTGGTTACAAGTTTTCAGTAGTCTCATAAAAGGCATCAAGTAATTTTCTCTCTTTTTTTTTGTGGAACATTTGTTTCTGGAACTCAATCTCAGGCTATTTTATAAAAGATTGGAAAGCTATTTTCAATGTCTCTTTTCCTAGATTTGAGCACACATTTTTTCCTATCTATAGCATCATTTTTACACTTTACATCTTGTAAAATCAGCATCATTAAGATGAACATAGAAAATTCAAAATCATCTCTAGGTAATGTTTCACACTTCATCTTATCTAGGAATATATTCGAGGAACCATATGGACTTAAGCAAAAATTTTAGAACTTGAGTGGATGGAGGAATGTGAATATCAAATCCCTACCACTTCATTCTTTATATGAATTAAAAAGTTGGACATTGAACTAAAAGGAAAAATGAATGTTTTTCTTAGGCAACTACACCAACAGGGAAAGCATATCTTTTAAAAAATAATAGAAAGTTAAAATTCTTTAAGTTTCTACAATTGTTAGAGCTGCCCTTCTTAAATCTTTTTTTTTTAAGGACTGAACAAATATGTATTTTTCTGCATTAACACTGGAGTTTGACAGGTATGCTGCTGTCATGTAGTAAAAGTAGTGATGGCAGCAGGTGGCAGCAGCTCCCACTCAAAAATCCACAGAACTTGGAGCAAACATTTTAACAGCAGGAGGTCTCCCTGGTAGTATAGCTAGTGCCTCTGTGTATTTAACTGCACATTTCAAACATGGAAAAAAGTGATAATGCATAAATCCTACTAACTAACCGAACAAATGGGGTTTTTGTGTTGGAGTTTACAAAGAGAATGAACAGCAAATTTATGAAATATAGTCTACACCGAGTGCATTTATGCTTCCTAGGCCCCTTTCTTCCTTCTCCCCTCCTCTGTTCAAGCTTTCTCTCGGGTCTTATTCAAGTCTGTCCATTTCAAGAAAGTTGGCCATACTTTCAGACTTTTTGCTACTTTTCATTAGATGACAATGGATTATGACAATACTAACACATGAATTGATAATAAAAGTGACCGCTTATTATTGAACTCTTACTATAGGCAAAGCTCTTTTCTGACATGTCACATATTCTATTTCATTTAATTCATATGATAACTCAATGAATTAGGTACTACTTTTTTTTTCTCATCTGTTAGGTAAAAAAGTGCTATCTCTTTGTGTGCATGTGTCTGTATGTGGGTGATCTATTATCCCAATTTTATAGCTAACAGCTGAAATACAGAAAGGATAAGTCACAACTAATAAGTGGATGAGGCCAGAGGACCAACACAGGCTGTCTGACCTCTTCACATTTACTCAGGGATGCATTAATCAGGGACTCCAATCCGAACCAAGATACAGGCTGGCCAGTGTTTTAATTCTGCTTCTTCAAGTTATGCAAAATACATATATTTCCAAAAACAGTTTGAGAAATATATATAAGGTGGAAAATTTAAACTTCTAATAGTTCAGTATGGAAAAGATATTAGAAGTTAGAGATTGAGGAGGCAAATCTCAACTTCTTTACTTATTGTCTGTGGAAATCCGAAAAGTTAGGTCACCACTCAGAGCTTAACTTTCCCATTGTACTAAGTAAGTGGTGATAATGATATGTAACTGTTACTGTGAAAACAGAGAGCATAGAATGTTTCCTAAAACATAGTTAAGTACACCCTTCAAAAGCATTAGTTCTTGTCCACTTTCCTCAATAAACTATGGTATTCAATTTGAATTTCCCTGCGATAGGGTGAACCTGGAAGAAGGATTCAGAAGGGCATAAGGGCAGAATTGATTATGAGGAAGAATATTGGATTATCGATTTTTCTATCTATGCTTGAGTACATAACAAATGTTTGTTGTTAAATTGATGATTAAAAAAACTCTCAACATTAAGTAGTTAGTAAATATTTTAAATATGTAAAAATGGAATCCTTCCAAGTATTTGACAAGCCTTTCAAAATACTGGGGTTCAAAGATAATATTTGTTATTCCCGGGAAATTTATTTAAAACAAAATATTATTAATAGGGCCCCTGTATTGCTTTAAAGTATTCAATTTCTATTGTAGCATGATTTCTTTCTCTGATATGCTTATGCTTCCATTTATTTAATCATTCAACAAATTAGCTGATTTCTCTTCTAGACCGAAAACAGAAGATGCTTGGGTATTTGCAAAATCCAATGCCATTCAAGCTGTTGGTATTATGTCATTTGGTGAGTGTATGGTTTCAGTGGTTCTTTCTCAATATGGAGTTGTCTGTACAGAGGAAAAGTGCTGTGTTTCATATTTGTGTCTGGAGAGCAGATGAGCTAAGTTTTAGACTTCCTATGATCTAGTTTGCATCAACATAAATTTAGGCTCAAGTGTTTCTCACTCATCACTAAAATTTGCTTTAATTTCAACAAGTAACTTTCTCAGGCAGCAAACTCATTAGAGTTATCTTCCTTCTTAATTTGAAAATCTAGCAGGTTTGACTTCTTCAAAACTTGCACACAAAGTATTATGAATGGGTTGGATATATTCAACTACTCTGCTGTGTCCCAGATAGGAAAGGAAAGCATGGAATGAAAATATGATGTTGTTTAGATTTCCTTTTAAGACTGGAAAGACCACTGGGAAGTGGAAAATATGAGAGAAATTTGGATAGATCTGGTTTATATCAAGAGTGACATGAAGAGACCATATAAGCCTTATGTAAATGAAATTTCACATTTTGAGAACTATTAAAATATTATGTCTAGTAATTTAGTCTATTTGAACCTTAGTACATTAGCATTCTGAAGTAAGACATCTCTGAATTTTTTTAAATAAGAAGCGAATTCTGGCGCTTGCTTTAATTATTTTTTTTTAATTGTAGCATTTATTTGCCACCATAACTGCTTCTTAATTTACGGCTCTTTGGAAGAACCCACAATAACTAAGTGGTCCCGCATCATTCACGTGTCCACCTTGGCCTCTGTATTCATCAGTGTTGTCTTTGCTACATGTGGATACTTGACATTTACTGGCTTCACTCAAGGTAAAATAAGAGATTCAATGTGGTCGTATTTTGGTATTCATGTGGAATTGGTGCTCTCACTTCTTGTTTTTGGTGTAATTAATCCCAAATATCTACTTTAAAGTATCTCTTCTATTCATTCTCTCCTCCTACTGCCTCTACAGTTTGTTTCCCAATTTTCTCCATTTTTAACTGCTGGATTTATTTCTGCTGTCCATTCTCTTTCCTTCCATATTTTAGCTTCAAAGCTCATGAATTCTGCTTATCTTTCTACTACTTCCTAATAATATCACTTTCAAAGACACCAATATCCTCTCAATCTTCAGAACTAATGAGCTTAATTCTCATGGACCTCTCAGAATCACTTAAGAGTTCTGGTCTTTCTTTCTTTCCTCCCATAGAGGAAGGACACATCGTTCACTCTGTTGTTTTGTTTTTTCCCCTCAGAGTAGTTCATCTTTGCTTCCCCTGCCTCTTTTATGCCCTCCCACCCCTCCATTAACTGGTTCAGGCAAGTTGTCTTCTTTTCTCTCAGCATATTCTCTGGTATTGTTTTAGCTTTTATCCAGACCTTTCTTTTCATTTTTAGCTGTTCACCTGCAGAATATTTCTTTTTAGCTGTCCCATTCTGACTTTAAATAAAAAATATCACTTTCCCCACCAAACTAGCCCTTCCTCCTCTTCTCTCAGCCCCACACGGAACAGAGCACATCTTTTCTCGACAATCGAGTGGTCATCTCTTCTCTTCCCTTGACCCTTCCGTTCACTCACCCATGCAGTGTAGTAATCACGGCATTCTGACGGCCTGCTAAATGCTGTGATTCATGTATATCATAGCTTTTGCAAGTCTGTTATTTCATCTGACCTTCAAGCAACCCATGAAGCTAAGTGGAATTACTAGTTTTACCTCCTGCTTAAAATACACAGAAGTGAAGTAACTCGTTCAAGTTGGCTGCTGGCAAAGTAGGAAGCAAGTCTCCTGACATCCAGTCCAATTTTCTTTCCATTCTTCTGTCTTGCTTTCTACCCAATTTTGGTCAAGTGTAACACTTTAAGCTGTCTCTTAGCCTCCAGTTCCTCATCCTCAGATGACACTAAGGTACTTTAGGGTAGATAGGGCACTGATTCAAATAGAGGTTACAGGTGACAATAAATATAGGCAGAGGTTTCTTTTTTTTTTTTTTCTTTTTTTGTGGGACCCTCGCCGGTGGCCAGGGATCAAACTGGCGCTGCAGTGGCTGCGGGCAGCCTCACAACCCAGGGCTCAAACGCTGAGCCACCAGGGGAGGCCCTAGGCAGAGGTTTCTAAGAAATAAAGATAGCTTCAAAAAAATGATTAACACAGTGACAGTGCCATCAAAACTATATGTGTGTCAGTAGATCAAAAAAACAGTGATTTCAAAAGTCTTGATATAAATTGAAAGTCTTAAAAAACAATCAAAACACTGCTATGTGTTGGTATTGCTACATGGTTACAAAGTTGAATGATCTATAGTCTGGTTTATACACAACCTTGGTTTTAATTGCCTTTTCTGTAAGACATAAACCTTTTTCTTAGTCACACCTTCCTGGTGATTTTCTCTTGTGGTAATTGCTCAGACATAATTAAATCTTTGTATAACAAAGCTGACAGCTTGGTTTTGGTGGTTTTCTTTTTTCCCTAGCTATAATTCCCTAAAATACACTTTAACGAAAGCTGCAATAAGCTGACGTTGTTTCTTCAGGCTATTTCACCTTAGGCAAATCTAGTCTTGTTTGTGCAAACTGTGTACTTTTTTTCTTTTCCTTTTCAGTAGATAAGTTCCAACTTGTGACGCAATAAGGACTCTAGATTGTTCTTGACATTCCAAGTGACTTTTGAAAAGATGTAGGACCTATTTTTTAGTGGAGTGTGGTAAACAATAATTTTACTCCTTTCTTTCCTCAGCATGCCTAAACATTTTCCATCAACCTTAATGCAGGTCTCTGCCACTACTGCTTTATGGTCTAATCCCTTTCTTCCCACAAGGGACACTAGAAATAAATGTACATTTTTTTCTTCTGACTGGTGGGGAGAGGGGAGAAGAATCACTGAAAGTAAGTTTTGGGGACAGACTGGTCATTTATCTTTTTAATGAAAAAAAAAAAAAGTACAGAAATGTCTTGTTGTCTCTTTAAACAGTGTAATATGTGACTTAGATTTAATTTTTTATTCAGCCTCATGGAAAAGTATGATTAAAAGTTAATATCTAAGCATGTTGTATATAGGAAATAAACAGGCCCAAATAATCTTTGTTTTGGCACTGGAGAACTTTTCTGGCTGACATGATTTTTGTGTCCTTGTCAGTTCCCTGAATTTCTTCATTTGCGTCTGAGAAAAAAAAGTCTCTAAATAAAGAATTAGTTCAAAGTATATATGGCCAATCATTTAGTTTGGAATCAGCTAGATATAATGCTTCTCCTGGGAAATAAATTTTTCCAGTTTTGAATCTGTTTCTTTACATTTGGCTTCATTGGATGCCATGAAAGATAATGTGTGTTGGAATTCCTTGCTGTGACCCTGAGTTGGTGATTAAATGCTATAGCATAATATACAGGAAGTTCAGCTACCCTGTCATACAGGTCTATTCTTCCTTTCAAGATTGGCCTTGATCTAAGAATAGCATTTCAAAAGGAAATTTGTTTATTTTAACAGACTTAAGGAAAAAAATAATGAAGTCATTTACTTACCAGAAACAAAGACCAGAAGCAGGTTAACAAAACCAATGAACAAGAATTTAAGGAGTGGATTCTGGGGTAAGAAGACAATGAATAAAGTATTTTTCAGGAGTTCATACATATTAAAGACAAACTTACCAAAACAAATAATAAGAGAAATCCTGTTACTGACTGAATTCATCTGCAAGTGAAACATGGACTGGTTTTAATACTTGTCAATAATTATGTAGTTATTAAATGCAAAAACATATTTAGACTTGTAATCTATTAAGTTAAAATTTTTCTGGCTTCACTTATGTAATAAATATCCAGTATCTCTTTTATTAGCTATCTCAAGTATCCAAGGTGTATTAAAAATTTCTATTTTATTTTATTCTCTAGGGGACTTGTTTGAAAATTATTGCAGAAATGATGACCTGGTAACATTTGGAAGGTTTTGTTATGGAGTCACTGTCATTTTGACATACCCAATTGAATGCTTTGTGACTAGAGAGGTAAGAACCATCCTTTCCAACACTTTGCCTAAGTGAACTCTCTTCAACATTTAATTTAGGAAGACTTGTACATTCATTTCTGTAGCCTTCCAAGTGTGTGACAAGTATTATGATTTATAAAATTTTCTGTCAATGAGTTTAAAGATAAACATGCATTCAAATGTTTACGTGATTTTTTTTTCAAAAGTTGAATTTGAAAATCATGTTTGGTGGTTTAGTTTATATTAGCCCAAGTATAAATATTTTTACAACTGCATTCCAAAAATGAATGCCAGCCTTGAAAAGAGCCAAACTAAGTTTTTTAAAAGAACATTCTTACAAAGAAATGAAATATTAAGATTTAAAACATGTTTGACCCACATTTTTTTGCTAAGATGTTTTTTAAGTCAACATATATTAAAGGCACCATAGAACAGGTTCTGATCAATTTTGTTATTTTTACAAAACTAAAATATCTCATTTTCCATGAAAAATAAATTCAATTTAAATCACATTTCCTAGATATATTTAATTTATGTAGTTATATTTCTATATCATTTGAAATAATATAAAGAATTTAAATGTTATATTTTTAATACATATTTCATTTATAAAGTCAACTCCAACATAAGTCATGTATATAGGTCCTCCTGGATTTGTGGAAGAAGATTACTTGAAAGAGAATCAATTTGTTTTGTGTAAAATGGGATAACGTTGCTTGTCAGAAATCCCTTATAGTCAGCTAAAAATCCACTGGACCAGTTAGCAGAAAAACATGCTAGAGCTTCACAGTGGTTCTTTCAGGAATCACACTGAAAAGGGCTTAGTTTAGGATCTGTTCCTAGAGGCTGTTTACAGTGTGCCATGTGAATGGGTCTAATGTGTGAAGTGAGGTGCCCACAGAGCTGAGATACACTTACTAATCAGCAGGCTTCTCCGGGCTGACCACTGCTCGCCTTATGCCAATTCTGGGGCTAAGAAACTGCCCAGGAAAATGGAATAAGCAAGTGTCTGCATTATGTATGTCCTTTACAATTAGTGCTCGTCCTCACTTATAAATGCATGACTCATGGGCCTTGAATATATTGGGAGAAATAGAGTGAACTAAGATTTACTTTATGAAAAATTTTTAAATCTAAGAGCCTTTAAAATTTTGCTATTATTAGAGTCAGGAAATGGTTTTATTTCAGCTTCTGCCCAGTATTTTAGGTTCAGATCTGATCTCTAGATCAGCAATAACAGATGGTATATTCTCATGTGGTTTCTGGTAAACTGCTTGTGGATGATTTGAGTCACTCCACCTGCATAGCTTATGGCTTTAGTACTTGGAACTTGCGTTTCCTTTCTAGCCACCATGACAGGAAGACAGATGAAATCAGATATCTGCTGTGGTAGCAAATACTAGGAAGAGGAAGCTCATTTAATGCACTCCCATGTACTTCCTTTCTCCGTCTCTCCTTTGTGTGTGTGTGCACACACACAGCATAAACACAATCATACCTATTCATAGGTAAAGTAGCCAGATGCATATAAGGGTGCCAAAAAACCTGTGCTAATTAATATTTCTCATTAGCCTGCTTCACTAAGTGATTTTCCACTATTACAGTCAAATCTTTGTGGTATCTACAAGAGCATATTTTAAATAAGATAATACTTTTAAGAACTTACCAATAATAAAACCAATTGTAAATGACTAAAAGTTATCAATATATATATTAATTGTTAGTAGTTATAGCAGTGTCCAGTTTTTGGTGAATGTTAGTTATCTAGGAATAAGTAGAACTTACTGGACAACTAGCTTCAGGAAGGTCCCCCAGCATGGGACTTGTCATTTTCAACTCTGTCTCATTGTTCTTTTTCAGAGTCACCACTTTATTCAGACTATCTCTTCTTTGTCCTCTATAGGTGTCTTTCCTTTTCTTACCTTATGCCCTTCTCACACCTTTGCTTCAGTCTGAATTCTGCTCTAAATCTTTTCTGTGTTTTAAGATTCACCTCAAGCCAAGTTAGGACAAGCAATTTCAAGAATGTTGCAACGTCTTTTACTCTAGGGGAGGCAGCTCCAAATAACTAAAGTCCCTTCTAGTTCTAAATTTGATCTGATCTTTTTATTCTGTCATAAACTGACCTCTAATTGTTTCATTATATTGGTTGGATCACTTCAATTAGGAAATGAATAGTTTGTTCCCGAACATAGGAATCACCTCCTAGACATTTCTCTTTGCAATCATACAACACTGTGGGACACATTAAATAGGTAGTTGCTATTTGATTTCTTAATCTCAAAATCAGTGCAATGTAGTAATCAATTCTCTATTTTTGTAGAGGAAATATACTTAAATTATATCAAATAAGACTTAGTTTATGTAAGGTTAGTTTCCTGTTAGTAAAGGGCATTACACATCCATTATTATTAAAAAAAAAAATTGTGTAACTACTTCCTTAGAGGTCATTTAGATAATCTCAGTAACATTTGTAGTTTGTTTTACTGGTGACCTTTTTGGAGTCAAGGAAGGTTATTACATGTGGGAAGAAGTGGTTGGGAAATAAGGTTAATTTCTCAAGGTCACTCTGATATTTGAGAAATACATTTATTCACATGTTAGTATGCCATCCCGGATGTGTAATAAAATTCACTACCTGTGTAACAGTTATGGAATATTTGTTACTGATATGTGTTTGTCTACATGTAAATACTTCAGAAAAGACAGATATTCGTGGTGACTTCAGATATGATTAATTGCCTTATTGGTAATATTTTATACCATTCTAAGTGCTATAATATGAAGCACTCCCTCAATAAGATCTGTGCATGTCTCTGAGAATCCCTCCCTAAATAATTTGTTTATTTGACAGGTAATTGCCAATGTGTTTTTCGGTGGGAATCTTTCAGTCGTTTTCCACATTACCATAACAGTGGTTATCATTACTGTAGCCACTCTTGTGTCATTATTGATTGATTGCCTGGGGATAGTTTTAGAACTCAATGTAAGTACATTTAAAGATTTAATCCTTCCATTCTAAAAATTCCTTTTAAAATAATAATCACATTTATCATAGATATATTTATTTTAACAAAGTTGACACTTTCTGAAGTAGGATGAAAATGTATTTGTTTGTTGTATTATGGTAAATATTTATAATGATGATAATGTGAACTTGTAGGATTATATAAGTAGTCATTCTCCAGTGGGTGAAATTTTGCCTCCTCCCCAAATATGTTGCAATCTCTACAGATACTTTTGGTTGTAATAACTGACTTGACTGCTATCCTTATCTATTAGGCAGATATCAGGGATGCTGCTAAGCATCTCACACTTGATAGGACAGTCCCCAGTACAAAGAATTATCTGATTCAAAATGCCAGTGGTGCTGGCATTGAGAAACCCTGGATTAGAGCACTTTTTCACAATGTCATGTTTTATAATACATAGATATCACTAAAGATAACTATTAAGTGAATCTGGGAACTCCTTTGCCAAGTAAAAATAGGTCAAGAGATATTCATTAAAAATGTGTTAACCTATACCCCTAAAATATATACAGCAGTATAAACCAGTGTTACCTGAACTGAAAAAAAAAAAAATGTGAATGAAATTATAGCCATACTTACATTGACTTACCCTGGCCCAAGTTCTTTTTCTTTAAGATACTTGTTTCTACCTCTAGACATTTCCTTTGTAATCTCTACTGTCTCCTAAATGTAGGCCCTCATTATATCACATCTGAATTAATACTGGCTTTCTGCTTTAACTGCATATGTATTAACTTCTGTTTCCAATTTGTCACCGTCCTTCTTTAAAAATCTCACGTTTTGGGCCTCCCCGGTGGCGCAGCGGTTGAGCGCTGGGTTGCGAAGCTTCCCACAGCCTCTGCGGCGTTGGTTCGATCCCCGGCTGCTCCCCGGCCACCGGAGGAGGGTCCCACATGGCTCACAGACCCCTCCTGCCACCCGCTGCTCCCCTCAGCAGTGTACTTCGGTCCTTCTGCGTGCTCTGCTCCCTGCTCTGGCTCTGGTGAATTCTCTCACCCTCCCGCGCTTCTGACTGTACCCAGTGCTTGTATAAATAAATAAAAAATAAATCTTTAAAATAAATAAATAAATAAATAAAATCTCACGTTTTTACCAGAGAAGCATAAATGTCTCTTCTCCTATAATCAGACTCCTTGCTTTCTAGGGAAAGTTACCATTTAGTTCCCAAAATCTCCCCTCAGCTCTTTTTATTTTTGACCTATGAGTAAGCTATGTTAACTCTTTTGTTTATCCTTTGGCTTATGTTTATGTTTTCCTGCAATTATTTCTTTCCTTTCATTTCTCTCCAGAATTATACTGAGTAGTGCTACATGGCTCACAACATAGATACAATGATAGTAACTCAGAAAGGATCCATGCTTTCACGGAGTTTACAATCTTCAAGTAAACATAAAATTTTAACTGCTTTATAGGTGGTAAAAAGACAAAAGGAAGTAGATGGGCTCCCTGGTGACATTTTTGAGGAAAGATTGATAGTATTTGATGATAGATTCAGTTGGGTGGATATGGGAATAGAAGGATACATAAAGAATGACTCCTTGATTCTACTTTGTGGAACTAGGATAATGACATCATTTGGTGAGAAATGAACAGAAGTGGACCTACTACTCCAGAATGACTAATCTCCTTTTATAATCCTTATGTAATTTCTACTCAGATCATCTCACTCACCATTGATTAGTTACGTACCATAGGGAGGGTAAACTTTTATGGGCGAGATCCCAAGTCATCATTTACTCATTCCATTGAGAGTTGAGGAAAAGGTAAAGGTAATTATCAATATTTCAGTCACTATTCCAGATGCCTTTGGATTTGAAGTTTCAGACAAAAGCAGTGGGAGACTCAGGTACTCACTGTTGAGGATTTTCTTATAGCAGAGTAAATGGAATGTAGGTTGTAAGCAGCTTCTCCAAACCTCAGGAAATTGGGAAATCATTTACTCGGTCAACAATGCAAAAAAACAAAAACAAAAACAAAACAACAAACTCATAGGAGAGATAGACAAATGTAAAAAAAAACTTACCTACTTCCCAATTTTGCATAGGCCAAAGACTAGTAGACCCACTCAAAACCATGTTATGTTCTAACCTTGATCTTTGTAAATAGATGACTGTTACTTTAATGCTCTAACTTGATTTATGTGTTTTCTCATCTACACAAGTCTATAAGAACTGTCCATCAGTTTATCTTGTATATCAAATTGTAAGCACTTTGCAGACAAGAATGGATTTGGTTGTTCTCTCCATCCTTGTGATATATGACTTAATGCTAAGAACACAGTGCTCAAATTACTGTGTGGTGATTGTCCCTTAGGATCACAGTTGAGGAACTGCTTTTACAAATGCTCCTGGATATGAGACTATTATTAGTATAACACCAGGAAATTAATTTTTTACATAAACTTGTCAGCTATGGTAATAGTAATCTTTCAACTCATGCAGTGAAGAGAAACAACATAATGATTTCTAGTCATGCAATTTCTTGTTTTGTAAAATATCTCAGTTCAGATCATACACACACACAAACAAACAAATTTTTTTTAGTATGCGAGAAAACATTTTATTGCCTGCCTGGCCATATCTTGAAAGCCTAACAATTTTTTGTTCCTTTCAAGTTAACCAAGTACACATATATATTTTGGGGGGCTGATTTTTTAAAAATAAATTTAACTATTGCTTTCTGTTGTTGATTGCTGATCACCCTAACACTTGCACAACAATATTGTAAGCACACATTAAATGTTCTCCGCTGTGCTTATGTTGAAGTTTTTTTTGTGATTAAGACATAATTCTGATATAGTAGAGTAATCAGAGAAGAATATTTTGTGAATACCTATTATAAAGTCAAGATCTGAACTGGCCATGGAGGGCTATTTTTAAAAATTAAAGACATGATTCCAGATCCTTAGATTTTAAAAAATCTGGTCATGTAGACATTCATCAAAAAGCAATTAAAGAATAGTGCAGGATTGTCTATTATAACCCAATAGCCAGACAATTATAAATTTTAAAGCACTCTATAGGAATTTAAAAAATCTGGGATTTCCATTCTCTTTCAAAATGCCCGAACATATATTGTCCTAATCCACATGTATCTTTTGGTATGCCTAACAACCTACTTAGATCTATGCCCAACTCCCTTTTGTGTGGGCATTTATCATGTCTAATAGAGTCATATCAAGCCTCTGTTCTGTCAGTAACTAATGCAGGCTGGGTCATGTAGCACGTAAGTAACTAAAGCATGTTGTGTTCAGCCTCAGAATGACAATATGAATAGACATGTATTGAGCAGCTATTCCATGCCAAGTGTTTTGCTTGCATTATCTTCCTTAGTGTGTATTAATTTTACATATGAAGAAACCTAGGCACAGAGTTTGTGCTCACACTAGTTACAAGTAACAGAATCAAGATTTGAACACAGGATTTCAGACTCTCTAACTCACACTTTGAATGCTAGTCTGAGGTTTCCTAAGTGTAAGGCTTTAAGTTATGTAAGATAATTACATTCATTTCTGTATCCATTTTTAAGCTAAAAATCTATGTATTAGTTTATCTGTGAAATTAAGAATAACCCCCAGTATATATGGATATACTGGGTTAAAATAAATGCCAGTAATGGGTTAAAATAAATGCCAGGAGATGAGTAAAATAGAACTAAAAATTTTTATCTAATTTAATAATTTAGGGTTGATAGTTTTTATCCTGGCTAATAATTACAGTATTTGAGGAATTCTTTTCCATTGTGGCTTCTGAATTATTACTAAGCAGAACAATGATCTTCACAGATGAGATGTAGAGTAGAATAAGATTTTCAATTTGTAGAGTTATAGAAAAACTGTTACTTAGTATAACAAAAAAATATAGGATATATTCTTCAGGATTATATTATTTAATTAAAAAAATCTCATTTAGACATTCCCTTTTATTTCATTGTTTTATGGCAGTGAACGATAACATATTTTTCCTAAGCAAATACACCTTCCCTTTATTAGAAGCAGATAAAGCAAATGTAAGATCCATTCTGGGTACTAAGAACACTAAGAATACGGCATCTTGGCACTGAAGTTGCTGTTGGAGGGAAGAGGTGTCTGCTGTAATTGGGCCCCATGGGTTTCTACTTGCAGAAGTACAAAAAGAAAAGATGAAGCAGCTGGGGCCTGTGGCCAGAATAACAGGCCCAACAAGCACTGTGTGCAGCCTACAGTGGAAAGAAGAAAGCATGCCAATTACTCAGTGAGAACCCAGATTAGAGATACAGTCATCAGAGTGAGCAAACCACAGCCCAGCCTCCTAAAATCTCCTGAGCTAGAGGAGTTTCTTTAGGGATAGGAATATATTTCATGATTCCAAAGTAATTACACAGGAGAAATTTGAAAGACATGGAACCATTGTTTGATTTTGTTTTCAGCCTGCTTGTATCATATGAAAGGAATCTATTCAGGTGGGAAATTCAGATACTTTTCCAATCTGCATTGCCAGTAAACATCTTCAACACTTTCTGTTATTTTCTACAATGAACTGCAAAATGCCCTGGAAGTATGTAGTGGCAGGAAGGCACAGAGCAGGATCTCTATGATCTGGGAAAACAGGTAATGGAAAGTCCTGGAACTTTCACAGGATTTTCGGGCTTTTATTGAGCTTTTTATACCATTTGTAGTGCAGCACACAGGTACACGGCAGGCAGGGGGGCCAGGGGGCCAGGGGGCCAGGAGGCTGGCAGGCTCTTTCTGGGCTCTCTGGCGTTCTCTCATGGGCTCTGTTCTCTGCTTCTCCCTTGCTACTCTGCTGGTTCTGCTCTCGTTCTTCTTTCTGCTATTCTACTGGCATCCCCCTGATGCCACTGTTATAAGCCCAATCTCTCAGCCCAGGTGTGCCCACCTATGCATGCCCACACCCTATTCCAGGTGCCACCATCAGGCATGCATGCAGGACCACAGGGGTCCATCATTAATGCTAATGTCATGAAGGCAGAAAATCCTGATAATTTTCACTTACCCTGCAAGGTGATAATATTATCAAAGAATTGTGCTGTCCTGCCTTTATAAAGAAGCTATTTTTTATTATTTCTTTACATATGTGGTATTTATATCCTGTCAAGCAATTTCAAAAATTATTCCAAGCCAGTGTTGTATTCTCAAGCAAGCCTATATTAAATAGATGAAATTAGCTGGACTAATTTATAGGAAATAGAGCAGGTGGAACTGTACTATCATTTTACTAATGATTTTATGTGCTTAACAACAACCTCTAGCAACACTGAGCTTCACATATTAAGAAAGTAACAGCTATCTAGATAAGACACCCAACTGGATTTCTTCCAGTAAAAACATCAGCTGTATAGTTTTCCCACTAATTGTTACTTTCTCAACTCTTAAGAATTATAACATAAACAGAACACCCATTGCTTTGCACTGCCCAGCAAGTTAGGTTTGGAAGCCTCCCAAAATGCTGACTGATGACAACTTCTTAGCAGCAGCTGGTGGAAGTTTTCATCCTGATAGCATTTTCACACTTGGTTACCCATGAACTAGCTTCACATGTTTCTTCCTATAAAGAGAAGATTCTTTCTCTCCACACATGTACATGTTTCTATATATTTGTATTTCAATACTTTTTTATTGTCTTCAATTATTTCAAGGGACTCAAAGGGTAATATTTATTATAAACACAGACCGGGTTCTATAGCAGTTTCCATAACTTAAAAAACATAGTTTCTACAGCAGATCTCTCCTGTCTCTCCCACTGCTTCTCTTAGCAGTGTAGCTCATTAAATCCGCCTGTTCTGTTCTCCATGCAGTCTCTGGTAAAGAATCCTCTAGCCTACACCTATTCTCCGCCACAACATCAACCTCTCTGTGCTGTTTCCTTTTCAGAAAAACAAGCACACAAACAAAACCCCACATTGTTAGTTTCAAGTGTCACCACAAAGTGTAAGGAATCCATAATTCATTTAATTCCAATCCTATGAAAAGTAACACTTTATACACTGGATATCTTTGTAGGAACCTAAGAAGCACTTGTATTCAGGTGCTATGAATGGACAAATTATATTATCTATACATTTTAAATTTGAATACATTAAATTAGAATTGATACCCCGTAGTAGTTTCTCATCTTCTATCTCTTTCTGTATATTTTCCATGAAATGTGATTCCTCCTCTTTTCCAGATTTATAGATGCTGCGTGACTAGTCTGATTTCATGTATCCTTAATTCCCATTTCTCTGGATTTTGACTTTTTTTTTTTTTTTGAAAAATAACAACATTGTTGTAGGGTCAGGAAATGGACACTGAGCAGGTTTTCTAGGATCCCATGCAGACCGGGTAAAGGAGGAGTCAGAGTCCTCAGTGGTTTTTGCAGGTCTTTTATTGGGATTTACCCGGTACACAGCAGGCTGGGGTGCTGTGGGGGCCGGGAGGCAAGTCTTCACTCTATCTCGGCTCTCTGGCATATTCCGCTTCTTTCTCGGCTTCTCCTTTGGCTTCTACTAACGTCCCTGTGACGCCGCCCTTAAAAGCACAGTCTTAGCCCAGGTGAATCCATCTACCTATGCCCACACCCTATTCCAGGTGCCCGCCATCAGGCATGCATTCAAGACTGCAAGACTCCATCATCTATCCTGATGGCGGGAGGGCAGAAAAGCCTGACATTTTTCCTTACCCTACAATTGTGTTTTTGGAATCAATTATAATATTTCTGGGATGAGGATAATACTTATTATTAAACATAGCACTTTTATTAAATAGTGATATTGAGAACAGTATTCATTTTAAAACTATTTTAGGGTATAATTTACATGATTTAACTTCAAAATCAGTTTTCTATTACTTTTCCTGGGAAAGCTTTCAAACCGTAAGTGATAGGTACATTGGGTTTTATTATATTATTTGTTCTATTTTTCTATATATTTAAACATTTCCATAAAAATAACTTTTCAAATATAGCAAAATATAGTTTATAGAAAGCTATCCATTTTGGACCATGTCACAGCTGTTTTTCAGCATACATTTTTTTAAAAACTTGTGTTTTATGATTTAAAAGACTATCATTTGTCATACAATTATATTTAATATTTTTATTAATAATGTTATTTATTTAACATAATTAACATTTAACATGATTAGAAAAATATATAGTACCAAATACATTAAATGTTAGCAACATTTTATTTAGAAAGTTTCTAGTGCAAATTTGCTATATTGAAGGGAAAATTCTCTTTTCCTTTGAAGTCAGTAGCCCTTGATATTTTTACAATAGACTACACGACTCCCCATAATTTTCAATCTGACATTCCCCCTCAGGTTGGACTTATCCGTAAGCTAATGTGGGGTAGGGTGAAGGAGTCATAGTCATTTAGTTCTGCTGTCAATTTTCTAGGGTAATTAATATGTTTAGTTTTGCTTGAAAGAAGATTTAGAAATGCTATTTCACGTTAAGTGCCCTTAGGGTTACACTTCTTTCTCTTTTAGACACTTGCTTTCTTGCATGTGCAAGTAAAAAGAAAAGTCAGTAGGCCTTATGTGCTTCTCAAATGTCCCCACTTGTACATAAATGACAAATAGACCTTTAAGATTTAAACAGCATACTAGGTATACAGTCATATGAAATGAAGAGTTTAAAGAAATATGATGTAACTGAAAATATGGCAGATTTTAAGAGTTGCCAGAAGTTGGTCGTACCATCTGCTTTAGTTTCTGTTATTTTCTGATCATTTTTCCTTAAGGCAGATATACTAATATGCTTTATTCTTCTCATTTGTAAATACACACTCTTTCTTGGAATTATTTTTCTTTCTTTGACTCAAATGAAACTATCAAGTGTTTAACTTTAACAAATATATTTTGTCATGTCTTTTAAAAAACTGTCCCAGGAATGTTCTTATTTTTTGTTTTCACTATGCAGGGTGTGCTCTGTGCAGCTCCCTTAATTTTTATCATTCCATCAGCATGTTATCTGAAGCTGTCTGAAGAACCAAAGACACACTCAGATAAGATTATGTCCTGTGTCTTGCTCTCCATCGGTGCTGTGGTCATGCTTGCTGGGTTCATTATGGCCGTCACAAATCCTCAGGACTGCACCCATGGGCAGGAAATGTTTTATTGCTTTCCTGACAATATCTCCTTCACAAATATCTCAGTTTCTCATTTTCAACTGACAACCCAACTTCCGATTTTAAACATCAGTCTCTTTCAGTGAAAAGACCACTTTTTAAAAAATGTATGTTTTCATGGACTTCTAAACCGTATAATAATGTTCACATGTTTTAGTGTCTGTATTATGAAACTTCTAAACCGTATAATAATGTTCACATATAATAATGTTCACATGTTTTAGTGTCTATATTATGAAACTGTTATTTTGGCATTTATCAAGATTTGGTTTTCTTTACTGTTTAGTCCAATATAAAAATAAAAAGGAAAATAAAATTGTATGTATTTTATGTTAAACTGGGACAAAATGTTTTGTTTTAATGACTGAGCAAGACTAATCTTAATCATAGAAGGAAAAGTGAAATGTTTGACATTTGATGCCATCCTCTGACAGTATTGCTTATTTATGTCGGAGGCAACATATTGGATTTAAAATAAGTAAATGATTGTAGGGTGCAATATTGTGTATGTGTTCTTTATAAGGAAACTACCCGCACCCCTCCTGCACCTTCCCACACACAATTTGCATCCTTTAATCTATAGAATCAAAGGGATGGGAAACTTAAAACTATTATTGCTGGAAAGCAAAACGAAGCTCTCCATTATAATTATAGCAGCATACCTTATTTTAAGGGAAGCGAATCCCTGGAAAAACAAGTGAAGTCCTTCCAGTGTTTTATTATTTATTTATTTTTAAACTTTTTAAAAATATTTATTTATTTGTTTGTTTGTTTGTTTATTTATACATACAAGCATTGGGTACAGTCAGAAATGTGGGACCCTCCTCTGGTGGCCGGGGAGCAGCCGGGGATCGAACCCCTGCTGCAGAGGCTGTGGGCAGCTTCGCAACCCAGCACTCAACCGCTGCGCCACCGGGGAGGCCCCCTTCCGGTGTTTTAAAGCATGAATAATAGACTGAATATTCTGAGCAAGGTGTGTAAGGAATCAAAATTTTTTATCTTATGGGAATACAATGGTAATCCATTACATGAATTATAAAACAGGAGTGGGGGATAAAACCCAAAAGTTGTTCTGAGGTATGAGCCCAAGAGATCTGTCATGCATCAACTTTGAACCTTTGAATCAGAAATGCTGGTGGGGGGTCCTTGGACAAATTCTTGGGAGTACTTTTTGACTAGATTCTCTAGATGGCACTAAGATGGAGTTTGGCATGGGAACTTTATTATGATTCATAATTAATGAGAGAGATGAGGAAAGCAAGATTGGATGGGGAGATGGAATAGTAGCGCAGTTAACAAAGCCTCAGTTATATCCACAGGGAGACTGGAGCATACATGGTCCATAAGCATTGGCTTGTTCAGGTGAAATAACTGAGTTTTGGTATTGCTGCCTCCATTAGTCGTCAAAGGTGGGCATCCACTGAAGGAAGTGGCAGCTTTCTGCAACTGAGCAAACCATAAAGAAACTGAAGGCTAGAGGCTCTCTGCTGGTGGCTGGGGGCACCAGGTGCTTCCTTGAAGGGGATCTGGGAGGAAGAGCTGTGTCTACCATAGCTGCCTTTATTTCATGAGGATTTTTTTTACTTCTCTTAATGAGGATATACTGTCTTCTTATTTATAATAATCTTTTAAAAGTAACAGAAAAATATTTGGGACCATCTGTTGGTTCTTTTATATCAAGTATCTCCCAAGACTTTGTTTCTTACCTTTTCCATTTGTGTTTTAATCAAGTCAACAATCCTTAGTGCTATGACAATTACTGCAAAATAGTGAGCAAGTATCACAAACAGTGTTAATATGCATATATTGTTTCTGTACAAATAATAGGCAAAAAAAAATCTCACAGGAAGTGTATGCAGAATAGTTTCATAGTCCTTTGAGTAAAGAAGTGGAGCGATCTGAATTATAGTAAGAAAGGCCCACTGCAAGCAACGGTAGCTGTACCTTAGCAGGCTGAGCAAAGCTGAGACTTTGAATGGTGATATTGGTTCAATAAAACACAGGTCATGCCATTAAATTTCAGCTAAGTTCTGTTGGTTGTAAAGCCTCTTTGTATTTAACATGTAAATTGTTTTTCATAGTTAAGAAGCATAGGGATAAATGATTTGTGCCTATTTTTAGATTGGTATGTGTTTGGGTAGAACATACTAAGGAAATGTAAAGAATTTTTGCAGCACTGTGTCCCTGTATTACTCAAGATTGAGAAACACTGGCCTACATAGTTATTAGATAAAGTCTTGAGAGATGAGATTTCCAAAAGTATACCAAGAGAAGTACGTCAAGGATAACATAATTTAGCACTTAGTCATCTATTATCTTGTATTTCTAGTATTGCTTGTGATATGTTAACCTTGACTCTTCAAAGTAGATAAAAAGCTCCTGGTAGGAACTGTGTCACTTTAATGCCTAGTAAATATTTATTCTCCCTTTTTTTTTTTTCTGAATCAACTGTATAACAAGGTTGGCTTTGACCCCATTACTAGCTGCATGGATTACCAACATCTTTCAAATTATATTAGAATAAATTTTAGGAACTCACATCTATTTTGCAAGAATACTTTATTTTGCCACCATGCAGAATTTCAGAGTCCCCCCATTATCTTCTGCCTTAGTTTAATAAGAGATTTCCGTGGAAGCACATCCCCTTCCTGCTACTTCTTGCTTTGTTAGCAAAGCAACTTGAAGGATTTAAACCAATTTGTAAGTTGTCACCACATTTAAATTTATAAAGTGCTCCTTCATTTTCAAAAGGAGGGGAGGGGATAGTGTCTTTACACACTAACTCAAACATATCTAGTAATACATTTCCTTTAAGGGTATAGATTAGCAGGTGTCTGTATAATTTATAAATTGAGTCCTTGTCTGTTCATTTATAATAGGAACCTTAATCTCAAGCCTAATTTGAACCATCTTGAAATATCAGAACACTTGACTACCTTGCTTCTCACTGTTTGCAATGATGTCAGCAATGAGAGTTGCCTCTTGTCTTCACTAAAAGGACTCTAAAATCCAGATTATACAATAAAAAAATCCCTGCTAGTGTTCTGCAAAGTTATACTACATATAACTATTTAATTAAATATCACTTTATTGGACAGAAGCAGGTCTGCACTCTGTTCAAGAAAACAGTACTTATTTTTTTTTAAGTAGTGTTGTTCTCTGATTGTCAGGTACTCCCAAGAGTGGTTCAAGCATGGACCAGCCAGTGACCGGAAGGTGTAGGGTACCCATAAATGCTTTAGTGACTGTGACAGAGGTAATAGTTACCCCAATCAGAAAAGCTCCTTTAAGACTTTGTAATTATTTTAGAGTGTTTAAAGAACTCGCTAGGATAACAGAGCATGCAGACTAGACAAGGCATTGTGAGCTAGAGATCACACAGAGAGAAAGAAAACAGTAGTTACTGTCTACTGCAGAAGTTCTCAAACTTAGAAGTGTCAGAATCACCCGAAGGACTTGTTAAGTGACTTCCGGGTTACACCTCCAAAATGGCTGTTCAGTATTTGGGGCTGGGAACTAAGAATTGCATTTCTGAAAATTTCCCAGATGCTGCTGCTGCTGCTGTTGATACAAAGATCATGTTTAAATAAAGTGAAGGTTGAACATAAGAAAAATGCTTGGTGGACCCATCTGTTCATAGATTGGGGAAAATTATAAGCAGGATGCAGAAATTCTATTTGGAGGTCAGAAATGAAACAGGCTGGAGGAAGAGCTATTGGCACATGTTAAATGTAGTTATCTTTTTTCCCCCTTTGAAAACTCACAGAAGGAGAAACTGACAGTAAGATTAGTGAAGAGTAACGACAAGAGAGGGGAAGAGAATTAATAACAAGTAACAAAACAGACAATGGTCTAGAGTCCACACAGCTGCAGTGCTTAGGGGAAAGAATGGTGTGGAGCCTGCCGACTCAGGGCCAATATCTTATTTATTTATTTATTTATTTGTTTGTTTATTTATTTTTAAAGACTTATTTATTTATACAAGCACTGGGTACAGTCAGAAGCGCAGGAGGGTGAGAGAATTCACCAGAGCCAGAGCGGGGAGCAGAACAGGTAGAAGGACCGAAGAACACTGCTGAGGGAACCAGTGGGCGCCGCACCCTCACAGAGGCTGGGGATCGAACCGGCGCTGCAGAGGCTGACTGGCAGCTTCGTAGCCCAGTGCTTAACCGCTGCACCACCAGGGAGGCCCCCAAAATCTTATTTAGAGAAGGATGAAAAATGTACAGGTTCCTCACAATTATACCAAGTTTTCCTAGGAATGTCTTAACTTGGAAAATGACATTAAAACTGGGAAATGCTCATAACACCATCATGCAGATAAGAATTCATGTGGCTGTCTTTTATAGGACACTTCAATAATCATTCACAAATATTTACTTGACAGCAAAGATTATCAACACATTTAGCTTTGGAAGTTGTATTATTCATTTATAGCAATATGCTAAGTGCTCCATTTAACAGGGAGAGGAAAACACAGATTTTTTTTCGTTTGCTCTGATCTCCCACCTGATACAGGCCCTTACCAACTCACTCTCAGCAAATGCCACAGCCTTTTACTTGACCTTTCTGTTTCAGGTTCATAACTTTTCAAGATGATTTTTATGTGGATCCAAGAGTCATCTTAAACTGAAGCTCTGATAGCACCATTTGCTTGCTCATAAGCTTTCCATGAAACTCTTGTGGTTTTGTAAAACAAAGTACAAAGTCCTTAGTCTATATTCAGTGCTGTCATCATACTGCCTCAACTTGTCATCTGGCCTTAACTCCCATGACTGCTAGAAGGAACATTTTATTCTAACATATAAGACAGTACTTTGACTAAAAATGTTCTGTGTGCCTTTGCCCCTTAATTCTTACCATTCTCTCATCTGAAATATCCAAAACACCCTTCAAAATTCTTTCAGTCCTTCAGTCTTCTCCCTTAGCCATGCCTGACAACCCAAACTACAAGTTAGCTCTTCCATCTTCAGAATTCTACAGTTCCTAGAGTGATGTGCAATGAAGAATCCTTGTCTGATCAACCAGACTAAAAGTTCCCTGAGGATGGTGTTTAAAATGCCTCTTTTTATTCTTCGTAGTCCATGCCATGGGACCTTGAATGTAATAAACACAAAAGTACTTAAAATGAGATTGATGGTACAAAAGGGAAGCTGGCTAATTATGATTATAGCCATACACATTATTTTACTGGGTTTTCCCCCATAGACTGTCATTCAGTAAAGCAGTCATTTAATATGACACAGTCATTCATCAGCAACTTGGTTTAGACAAGTTGAGTTTCTTGTGTTGTTTGATTATGCTTAAAATCTTCAGAGAAGTTATTTGGAATATTCTTAAAAGGGCTTTTCAAGAAAATACCAGTTAGCACATACCTCTTACTAGTTTTGACTGCTAAATAAATATTTACTTCTATCTTTATTTCTAAACTCTTTGAGACCTAAGACTATATCGCATTTAGTTTTATTTTTGCCAGTCTGTGTTCACATCTCTTCTTCATTCAAGATGTTTGATAAACATTTAATGACTTGAGTTTATATAATTTAAATATATTTAGCTTTATTTAGCTTATATATGAATTTATAACTCACCAGGAAAACTTACATTAACTTCTTTATTTGGTATTATTTCTAAAGAGCAAAGAGTAAGAAGTTGAAACAGAATGTGTTTATGGTTTAGGTACAATCATCACCTTGCTTAATCTCAGCAGACAGCTCAGTAATTTGATATAGCACTGAAAAGAAGAGGTGCTTTAGGAACACCCAGACAACAATTTGAGATAAATACCTCTGGCAACACATTAGTCTGCAGTTTAACATTTGAAAGATCTGGGAGATTTTTATTTCCAAGGTATAGTGGCAGATCTGTATTTATCATTTTTTAAGGTTGTTTTGCCAGAGGACAGCAAAGCCAGTTCCAGAAAAACAAATTCAGTTCAAACTTCTTACAATAAGTTCCCATCGCAAAACAACATGATTCTTTAATTCTTTAGATTCTGAGAGAGAAAATAGCAAAGCTAAGAAAAAGAGAAAAATATTTTATCCCCAGTGGCAACCTTTGAGTGACCTCTGACTTTTCTTACATAATTTTGCATTCTTGTAAAGTCTTTAAAAAGAATTCTCTAAGTTCTACCTTTTAACTATTGTTCTCCCATGTGCAAGAAGTAGACAAACTGGAAGTTAAGTAATATGACCTTGATTTTTAGTGCTCTAAGTCTCAAAGTATTTCAAAAGTGAATTTAGTTGGTTTTTTTTTTTTTATTTAAGCTGTAAGAATAGACAAGGGAAGGAAATTAACTTTGAACACGTAGAAAAATAGGACTTAGAAAACCTTAAGGCTTTGTAAAATGGACTATTTGATTCACAAACACAGTGAGAGATGTCTCCTATTTTGGAGGACAGTCTGACCTTTCAAGATAGACATTTTGTGATAGAGAATAAGGAATTTTAAATCGTTAACTTCAGATGGAAAATTTCCTAGGAATAAATGATTTCATATGTGTAATCTAAATGCCAGCTGAGGATCTCTTACCCCATGTGATCTTAAGTTTGATCTTTAAACTTAATTAAACTTGATCTTAAGCTCTATTCCACAAACAGGAACCCACATCATGATTTTCCTATGCCACTATAAACTAGTATTCTTTTGCTCCATATCTGTAAAACTCCACAATAGACCAGATGCAAAACACAATCTCTTTATCAGTTCCCATAAAAATCCACTCACATCATTCATTGTGTAAATTTTTTATTGTTATTACGCCTGGAAGATTTAGAGTGAATATAAGGAAGAAACACATCCTGGAGTGTGACCTTCATCCAACCTTCAGCTTTCTCTGTCCAGTCTCCTGTTCTGTTCCTCTCATTTTCCATTTCCTTCTCCAGATTAACAAGCAAATGTTTATCTCTGACTTCCTCATTGAGGTCCCAGCATGCCCAGGGCTCAACAAGACCTCTCTCCCCATTTTCCCTGCACCTTGTATGTGTAATTGTATTTTTCCAGCACAAATGTCATTTTTCTTAAAATTCTGATGGAAGTGGCAATCCATCCATATTTTTCCATTTCCTTTTATATAGGTACCCTATCATTTATAGTCAAAATTACATTTCTGATGACTTTGCTCTCCGTGAAATAAGAAACTCAGACTTCTGTTTTGCAAAAAAACAAAACTTGGGTTCATTGCTTTAAACAGGAACTGTTCTTTTCACAAGGTTCACCAACTTCTATTGTGGTCTCTGTAGGTTATCTTCAACCATTGTGATTATTTACCTCGACATCTGCCCTGTACTCCAAACAACAGTATATATCTTCCTAATTCCTTTGCACTCTAGATAAATCTGGCTTTCCAGAATGAGATTACAGTAGGACCATCTGTAGGTTTGGATCTGAAAGTCTCTACTCATTTTCTCAAATGTCATTTTGAAATGATACTGTGGTATCTGTTGATTGCTCTTCAGTATTTAAAATAGAGACATCTCTTAACACTGGGGCATAAATTAGAGGATCCAGATTAGCAAGTAGGAAATAGAATTCTAATGGCATAACTCTAATTTACAAGCAACTCAGACTCATTCTGATTCAGAGTATCTACAAAGGATTGGGGTTGGAGCCCTTACTTGTACCTCTTCTGCACCTAGAAATTGCCAATTATCATCACTGATGTGAACCCTGATTTTTCTGGCAACCTGTTCAGATCTGTTTTATTTGATATGTGTTCTGTTGTTTTATCTGCTTCTGTAGCAAATAGCTATTATGGAAAGCCTTGATTATTTCTGCATATTTTTAATTTTCTGAATGGATGTATAATAGAGTTAGTGGCCATACCTTCCTTTTCAGCATACTAAGTATACTAAGACCACCTTACACAAAACAAGTTTTCAAAATATGCATGGATTCAACCATGGCAGCTGGTTTTGTAGGGAGGTTCAGAAAGGGGAGGAAGGACAAACTGGTACTAATAAAGCAGTTAAGGAGAAGCCTCACAAAGCACAAGATTTCTGGGGTTAGGTCCCAAGGAATGGTGGGAGTTCACAAGGAGTTAGAAAGGACCCTTCAACAACATCATTCTTCTTATGTTCCCCTGGTCCATGCAGAGCCTATTGCTGATACTGCAGACCAGCACAGAAGACCAGATCTGATTTTTGTCTTTCTTGCATCATTCTTGATTTTCTACTTAAGGAAAACTATTTGCAAGACACACTAAATAAACTGTTTAATTATTGTGGCAAATGGATCCATAGTAGTTTTTTTTTTTTTTAATGATCCCCCTATGCAGGAAATTCCCTAGAAGCAGAACAGAGCCAATCACAATAATAGACAAAATGACTACAAATGCATCCTACTCATGACTGACTTCATAGCAACTAAATGTACAGCAACGACTAGTGATTAAGAGCTAAGCTGTGCTTCTACAACCTTCCCAAAACATATGGTCTGTAGGCCAGCAGTACTGGAAACTCCTGGGGATCCTTAGAAATGCAGACTCTCCAGCCTCACTCCAACTTATTAACCAGAATCTTCTTTTTAACAAAAGCCCCACGTTGTTCATGTTCATGTCTGAAAAGCACTAGTGTACAGGGGCCTTATCCTTTGGGAGGGGTTATCAGAACAAGCATAGCTTATTTAAATAAGAAATAACTTTTTGGAGAGTCTGTTATGTCCACAGTAGGGCTTATATTACTGATGAGTATGTGTGTGTTAAATTTCTGGGGGTTTGGGGAGGGAAACAAATGATAAATCTTTAATTTATGCATATTACACTTAAGCCCATTTTTCTCTGTTCTGCTTTTTGAGGAAAATCATGCAGTCAAATATATTTTCTTCTAACATTTCTAGAATTGAAATACTAAGCCATTATTCATACCAGAACCAAATGAAACTAGTTCTGACAGTTTCAAACCAGTTCTGACCAGATGGTTTTGACCCCATCAAAATGGTCCAAACTGTTTCTAACTGTATAGAACCTGTTCAACAAAATTTTGTAAAATTCCTGTAGTCCTAAAGTTGAATTGAAACTACCTGTGTGAATTCTGAGTGTTTTTTTAAATATTAAGAATATTAGAAACATACTTTCTAGTTTTGTCCATTGTGAAGACCTGGAAGTAATGCCCAGTGCATAATACACTGAGCTCAGCAATGCCAAGTCTGTGGTCTCCAATACCTTTCCCACTAAAAGGAAACAGATCTCTTTGGAGAAACAACTACTGCAAGGGTGTAACAAAGAGATGCAGGTGAGAATGAAACATCTTTTCGTGACATAAAGAAGCAGACCATTGAAAGGATTTGGAAGTCAACTTGAAAAGGTTTGTTTCCATTAACGAGAGATGAGACAATATGAATAATGGTGCTTTAATAGTAGTGCTTTAAGACAAATCTAGTATGCATTTAAAAAAAAAATTCAACTCATTTATCATCTTTTTAGGGATTGAAAGAATCAATGCAGCATATGAAAACTAAAAAGGAGAAAAACAAGCATTTTGTAGCCTTTCCTTTACAAGTTATATTACAGTGACCAAAGAATTGATGAAGTTTTTCTTTATTAAAGTATTCTAACTAATACATGAAAAGAAAGTGATAAAATTAAAATATCACCATTCTGTGACCACTTAATGAATGAACAAATACAAGAAAATACCATCAATAGCTGCTAATATCACTAAAAACAAACCTGATATTACATGTCATCAATGGAAAATTGCAACCCTACCTATCAAGCAGTCTAACAACAACAATCTAACTGAATGATTAAGCTTTTTAATGTAACTTCCAATTTGTAGAAAAGAAAGAGAACAGAAAAACATGTTAAATGACACCATTAGTTGTAGCTGGAGAAATCCAGACTAGTAAAAACTTTAAGCTAATAGCTGGGTTTCTTCAACAAATAAATTGAAGAGGAAAATAAAAGGAAAGAGGGGCGGGGAGGAGAAAGGGAGGAAGGAAGGGAAAGAGAGAGAATCCATAGATTAAAAGAGACTTAAGAGATATGTTGACAACCTGATATAACCAAAAAAGTTGAGGCAAACAGGGCCATCAGAAACTTACATGCTCATTGGATATTTGATATTAAAGTATTGTTCTTCAATGTGTGAAATTAGTATTGTGTTTCTACTTTGTGACACCGTCTCCCCTTTTATTGATACATACTGAACTATTTATGGATGAACAGACATCTGAAATTTGCTTCAAAATAATTCATCAGGTGAAAAGCAAATTGAATGAGGGTGTAAAAGAAATGTGATTGTCAGTAAGATGCTATTTTTTGTGTAACTGAGTGATAGGGACATAGAAAGTTATATTACTCTCTCCTTTTGTTTGTGTATTAATTTTCCAACAACAAAAAATATTTTTAAATGAACAAAACACTTCTGGAGTATCCTCCATGATGGGTGACAAAGGAGTAAATCTGATCACAAAGAACCGTCTAGATCTATAAGGCAGAAATTGCATAATCTGGCCCTTTTTGAAAATACTATTTTGAGCATTTAAAAAAAAGTGTGAGCTCAGCAATAAGACAAGAGAAAGACATACAAGGAATCCAAATAGGAAAAGAAGAAGTCAAACTATCACTATTTGCAGATGATATGATAATATACATAGAGAACCCCAAAAACTCCACAGAAAAACTAATTCAACTCATCAATCAGTTCAGTAAAGTGGCAGGATACAAAATCAACATGCAAAAATCAGTTGCCTTCCTATACACAAACAATAAATCTGAAGAAGAAGAAATAAAAAAAAATCCCTTTTATTATCGAAACAAAAAAAATCAAATATTTGGGAATAAATCTAACAAAAGAGGTAAAGGACCTATACAAAGAAAACTATAAAACACTGTTAAAAGAAATAGAAGAAGACACAAAGAAATGGAAAGACATCCCCTGCTCATGGATTGGAAGAATAAACATTATTAAAATGGCCATCCTTCCAAAAGCAATATACAGATTCAATGCTATTCCAATCAAAATTTCAATGTCATTCTTCAAAGAAATAGAACAATAATTGATGAAATTCATATGGAATCACCAAAAACCCCGAATAGCCAAAGCTCTCCTGAAAAAAAAAAGAAGGGAATGGAGGCATCACACTCCCAGACTTCAAACTATACTACAAAGCCATAATCATCAAAACTGCATGGTATTGGAACAAGAACAGACACACAGACCAATGGAATCGAATAGAAAATCCAGAAATAAATCCACAGATTTATGGTCAACTAATCTTTGGCAAAGGAGCAAAGACTATGCATTGGAGCAAAGAAAGTTTGTTCAATAAATGGTGCTGGGAAAACTGGGTTGCTACATGCAAAAGAACGAAGCTTGACCACTACCTCACACCATACACAAAAATCAACTCAAAATGGATTAAAGAACTAGACATAAGACCTGAAACCATAAAATATATAGAAGGAAATATAGGCAAAACACTACGTGATATTCACATCAAAGACATCTTTACAGACACATCACCCAAAGCAGTGATAGTGAAGGCAAAGATAAACAGCTGGGACTACATCAAATTAAAGAGTTTCTGCACAGCAAAAGAGACAATAACAAAAACAAAGAGAAACCCCACCAACTGGGAGAACATTTTTGTACACAACACTAATGATAAAGGACTGATCACAAAAATCTGCAAAGAGCTGATGAGACTCAACAACAACAAAGAAAATAATCCTGTCAAAAAATGGGCAGAAGAGCTAAAAAAGAAACTTCTCTGAAGAGGAAATGCAAATGGCCAACAGGCATATGAAAAAATGTTCAACATCACTTGTAATCAGGGAAATGCAAATTAAAACCACCATGAGATACCATCTTACACCAGTGAGAATGGCACATATTAAAAAAAACTAGCAACAACAAATGCTGGCGAGGGTGTGGAGAAAAAGGAAGTCTTCTGCACTGTTGGTGGGAGTGCAAACTGGTCCAACCACTATGGAGAGCTGTGTGGAAATTTCTGGACCTACTAAACATAGAGCTTCCATATGATCAGCAATTCCACTCCTAGGTATTTACCCAAAGGACACAGAAACATCAATTCCAAAGAGCACCTGCACCCCTATCTTTATAGCAGCACTGTTTACAATAGCTAAGCTTTGGAAACAACCCAAATGCCCAAAAATAGATGACTGGATCAAGAAGATGTGGTACATATATACCATGGAATATTACTCAGCATTCAAAAAAGATAAACACATGCAATTTGCAGCAACATGGATGGCGCTGGAAGGGATCATGCTCAGTGAAATAAGCCAGAAAGAAAAAGAAAAATACCAGATGGTCTCACTCATAGCAGGAATCTAGAAAACTTAAATAAGGGACCAGGAAAATGAATAACTATAAGAAAGTGAAAATCAAAATCAACAAAAAACTATGAACCAGAGACACTCTATGGGGGCTAGGGGACGGGAGGGGAGGGATTGGGGTCAAAATAAGGGAGTTGCAATTGTATGGGGAATATAAAAATAAAATTTATTATTAAAAAAAAAAGTGTGAGCTCAGAATCTTCTGGTCATTGTGAAAGAAATTAACATGTGAGCCCAGCTTAAAGTCCACTATAAAGTGTTGGAGAAAATTATTGGAACTCAAAGGATATTTATTTTCTTAGATGCAAAAATTAAATAGAAGTAAAAATACCATCATAAAGTATTCTTATGTCTTAACTTTCTATTATTTTTTTAATTGCCAAAATGGAGTTTGCTAATCTGTAGACAATGCAAATTTATCTTTTAATGATGAAGACATAATTATTATATAATTATGTTTTTTTAAATCATTTGCTGGCATACATTTGTGACTAAAATATATACAGTATCCAAATGGGACACTTACATTTAAGGTGTGACTAGAAATCACTGTTCATTGGGTTCCTTCTGACACATGCTTTTGGCTTATTTCTTTACAAAGCAGGATGGCCCACCAAAGGCCACACCTAAAGAATCCCTGTGTTTTTCATTGTCCATTTTCCTTGCCAGCAATATCCAATTCCTGCTTTTCATAGCAACATAGCCCCCTCAGGATGCATTAACATATACAACTCATTTAGGTTTCCAGAATAAGTGACTGAAACATCTGAATCTCTAGTGTGAAAAAATTTCAAAATACAAATTAAATAGTGCTGAGGTAATTTGCAAGTACACAGACTCACATTCTTCAATAAACTTGGCACAGGTTTAAAGCCTTAAACAGTCTGTTCTTGGATGTCTTCACTTTGATTCCCCTTGGAGGCAGCTGGCCCCTCTTTTGGCCTTGGACCTGGGTCATTGTCCTCACTGGATCTACCATTATCCCAGAACTTCTGTGAGTTTTACTTCTACAAATTTCCTCAACCCCTAGAGAACCAGGCTCCTTGCCAGCCAGGGGCCCAAATCAGTTTTTCTATACTGACATGGAAACTATTTTAGTAACTCCAAATGTGACTAAGAATTCTCTGACCAAGCATCCTCTGGAATCTGATCAGGGTGACCCATTTTTCCTGTGCTAACTATCCTCCCATCATGAACATGTTCTGATTTCTCTTAACAATTTTACATTTTTTCTCTCCTTCATGGTGGGTGTACATCTGAAGTAGTGTGAACCTATACCCTTAAATCATATACAGTATTGTAAACCAGCATTACCTAAAAAAAAAAAAAAAAAAAATACAATTAAAAAAAGAAAATTTAAGTGTCTTGTATTTTTCTTCTCTTCTTTCCAGTCCTGATCACAAACATGTAATGATTCCCCACCACCAACTTCCACTTCAAATTCCACTTCCAATTTCTATAAAAATGCTTACGTTCTAAATGCATCCTTGGGCTAGCAGACTGCCTCACAGTTGAAACTTTTGGCTAAGCAAAGCAGAGAGACTCACATTCCCCAACTTCAGTACAGTTGTATAGCAGATTTGCGACTGTCACATAGAGCAATCATCCCTGGGGCTCACCCAGGCCCTCTTGGATCCTCTTTTGAGGAGAGACCTGGAGTGGATAGAGCCCTTGCACTCCAAAAAGAGAGCCAGAAGTGCCCAAGAGATGCTACATTACTGGGCAAACTAGTAGTCAAGTACTCCCATCTTCGATGGGAGTCTGACAACACATCCTTTGCTCCAAGTAGGACAAATCTGTTGCAATTTATGTTCTAATGTACACTGTGGAATCAGTCTGCAGTAGAGAATTCACCTGAACTTTCTCTATTGTTTGTCTTCCCTCTTTGAGTCCTGCTTCCCTCACTCCTTTTATTTATTTCTTCTATATTATTTTCTTGGGAGACAGATTTTGTGTCAAAATTTACTTGAGTGGACTTTTTTTTTGCATCGAAATTGCTGGGGAAAAGAAGGGTTAAATTTATTCATCTATTTGCCTGAAGTTTTGCTCACAAATATTCTAGATTAATTTCCTTTTTAGGTGAATCTCATGGTTCACAAATATGACCAATTCCAGAAGCTGTTTTAAACTATTGACTTTGTCAGATTCTAGCAAATTTCTGAGTTTATTAAAATATTTAAATATAACATGTATATAAAATTTCATGTTCTGAATTTTTTCCTGTTGCAAATTTTCAATACTGTGTAATCATATAAATTTTAATAGTGAATAAATTCACCTTGATTTAATTTTTTCCCAATTTTCTTTAATTATGAGTATAACACATTGAACGTATTTTGGACTATGCATAACAATGTGGGAAGAAATACACCAAAATATTAAGTTGGGATGTTTTTATGTTTCCTACTTATTTTTATTATTGAAATTATTATGATGAACATACACTATTTTCAAAAGGATAAATTTCAAATACAATATGGACAATACAAATAAAATTAAATATAAATGTTTAAAAAGCATAACTTCCTCAATTATGTAAGGTCAAATATTTTTTTTTAGGCAATACAAGATATCTTCCACAGTATTCCATAAAGGAAGAACTTTAGATTCTGTGTATCTATTACTAAAAATTTGAAAGCTTATGGTTCTTCCACCTACTAGATTGCCTCATACTGGAACACCATTTATAGGTACTAATAAATTATAAATTAAGTTTAAAAATGTAAAAAAAAATAGCTTTTATTTAGTTCTGTGTTCATCAACTGATTTTTTTTTTTTTTTTTTTTTTTTGTGAGACCCTTGCTGGTGGCTGGGGATCAAACTGGCGCTGTAGAGGCTGCAGGCAGCCTTGCAACCCAGCGCTCAACCACTGCGCCACCAGGGGAGGCCCTCATCAACTGATTTAAGCAAACTTTTACCCTGAGCATCAGCAGGATACCATCTAGGGTTTTCATGATTACTTGTAGAAATTCTAAATTTACATAAAAACATTTAGTCAAAAAAGAATATCTACTTACATAAGCAGATTGAATATTAAACAGAAACTACAAGAATTTATATTATCTTCCCTAAATGAAAATGTCAGTACGCCATTGTTTTCTGTTTATGATTTACATTTGTTGTTATGATCTGGTTGCTATTTTGCATCTTTGGTCACTGCATTTCATATCACAGCTCTAAAGAAAGCTTTGGTCTAAAAGGTGCTTTATATACTGTTGATTATGTTTGACTTGGATTTCAGACTCCTCATGTGAAGTTGTCTTTATCTTTTTAAAGGAATGTAGAGACTTAAGAGTCTTTATCTATTGTAAAAAAAATGTAAAGACTTAAGAAATAGAGCACTGCTACTGAGAAGAGTTATATTCTCATATCAACACTAGCTTAAAAAAAATGACAAGGGCCTCTATCCGCAGCCTCTGCAGCACGTGTTCAATCTGCTGTCCAGGGAGGTGACCCACATGGGGCAGCAATGTCTTGCCCGCTGCTCCCCTCAGCAGTGTATTTCAGTCAGTCTGCCTGTTTTATTTCCCACTCTGTCTCTGGTGAATCCTTTCACCCCCTGCTCCATACCTCTGGCCTGTACCCCAGTTCTTGTATGCAAAAATAAATAAATCTTTTTTTAAAAAAATGACAGTGTTAATGCAAAAATGTTAGTCATTTGTAAGAGAGGCTCCACAATTATTCTTCCCTTAAGTTCTTTTCAAATAAATTTAAGTAGGTGACATCTCTGTATCAACAGTCAAAAAGCACTAAAATATCTAAAATAAAAACTACTACCAGATGTCAGCTCTCACTGACATTTCACTCAGAAACCATTGTCATAAACCATTTTTTCCTCTAGTCTTCCAAGAATAAAACCATAGCACGAATGAGTATAATTTTCAGTAATATAAATTAGACATCACATAAAGTCTCATAAATAAATAAAACAAAAGGATGATTTAGCAGGCGGCAAGTCACCGTAGCAAGAGAATCTAGGTAGTCTGTCTCAGAGGGTCTGAAAATAGAACAACTGTCAGCGTGCATAGTGGGCCCATCTGGATTCAGGCTGAACTGTCACTACTTGGAGAGCTTTCCAATTGCAGGAGTTTATGATTATTCTTGGAGGAAAGTCTTTGTATCGCCTACTAAATTTGTTCTCTACTTTAGTTTTAAGAAAAAGTGGGGCAAACTTATTTGCCAGGCAATGATTTAAGACGGGAAAATATTTATGAGGTACTAGATTTTGATGTCTTGCAATGTAAGGTATAGTTAAAAAAAAAAAGAGCTTTTTCTTCCCCTAAGAGGTATTTGTAAGTTATTCAGATTAAAATAAATATATATAGTTAAATAGACACGTACATTAATGAGGTATTTTAATAGCACATGTAATTAATAGTGTCCTCGTGAACTCAAAGCAAGAAAAGTTAGTCTGAATGACCTGTGAATTGAAAAAAGACAGGCTGAAATGTCTTTAGTAATTTTCTGGCTGCATAAAATATGAGAGAGGTTACAATTTCTTTTCCAAAACCCCTAAGACTCAATATATTTCACAAGCCACGAAATCTTGGGAATGGTGACAAATTATTAAGATTAAAATATAAAAACTTGAACATTATTCTAATTGTAGTGGTCACGCACAGTCTACCTTCACTAACTTCATGAGTCAATTCAAAAACAAAAACTTCCCTTGATTTACTCTAGTAATTTCAATAAGCTCAACTAGTTTAAGAGAAAATCATCTTTTTCCTATTTTATTATGCCCTTTATCAATATTTACATAGCAATTAACCATCTTTTTTATTTTTCAGAAATATGAATGTTACTTGACAGCAAAATACAGTGCCAAGCTTTTACACACTGTCCCTTATTCATTAATCCCACATATGAAACACCTAAGATATTTTTGCTAGTTAAGAACAGCACTTAGATGGAAATCCTGATTCATTGCCACAGGGATGAAATGCAGAGCACCCCCACAACCAAGCATTTCTCCCTGCAGGTTAAGACCTGTTGGAGAATTGGTTTAGCTTTTTCTGTTTGTTTAAATATAAGCAAGAAAGTCGTAAAGTTTAGCTCATGTATGTCCTTGGCTTGTTTCCTTTGTCCTAAGCCCCCTTTCTACTACTTAGAGATTCACCACAGCTGCCTCTTCCAGCTCTAGTCTGAGGAGTGCCCTTTGTTGCCCTGGCTGCCCACCAAATTTACCCAAGAAAGGCCAAAACAAACAGCACCATTGATAGACATTACAAAATGGCTGTCATTTTGCCAGGAGCTCCAGCAGACTACCAAGCCCTCAGGGGGTCTTCAGGGGTAAATTGAATCTAGCTCACAAGTCTCCAGCCCTTTGGAAAGCTCTCTGCTGCCTAAAGATAAATGTTCTCCTTATAATCAGGAGGTGAGGATAATTGCAGGATGACTTCTCCAAATCAGATTTTGCCTAAGGCATAGTATGAATGAGGTAAATATAATGTCCCTTCAAGAGGAGGTGGATCGGTAAATTGCTTCCCTTTCGCACCTGAAAACCAAGTGTCCTGGGGTCTGCCTGTGCACTAGAGACACATGGTAAGCAATTTTAGGTAATATAACTTTACTAACTGTGATGGAAAACCACTTGAGGCCTTTGAGAAGAAGGGCTATTTTTTTTTTTTTTTGAACAGTTATTCTGGCTGCTCTACAGAATATAGAATGCAGAGGACAACAATGAATGAAAGATGTGTTCAGAGTCCATTGTAGCGATATATGTGAGAAAGATGGTGGCTAGGTTTAACTAGAAAGATGGTGGCTAGGTGATGGCATGTGGGGAAAGTCTATAAGAAAATAAAGTGCCATTTTAGTAGAATTGACCTGAGAAACTTCTTTGCGGTTAATCACATAATAGACCTGGTTGCAAGGGCCACTGCTAATATCCCCCAAATCTAACCATGTATATAACAGTGTCTATTAGCTAACCTCTCTGTAACCTTTCTCTTTCATAAAATGGATATTTTCCTCATGAGGCTGTTTTGAGAATTAAAAGATTAATACACAGAAAGCAGATCAGAGTTTCACACATAGAAAGTATAAATACATACTGCTATCATTAAATTTCTGTTCTCTATAATACAGAATAATGAGGGAAGGTAAAAATCAATGTCTTCAGAATTTGTGTTAAATCGTTAAAGTAGGGACTCCCCTGGTGGCGCAGCGTTTGAGCGCTAGGCTGCGAGGCTGCCCGCAAACTCTACAGCACTGGTTCAATCCCCGGCCATGGGCAAGGGTCCCACATAGTGCGCAGACCTCTCCTGCCGCCTGCTGCTCCCCTCAGCAGTGTACTTCGTCAGTCGGCCTGTTCTGTTCCCTGCTCTGGCTCCGGAGAATTCTCTCACCATCCTATGCTTCTGACTATACCCAGTGCTTGTATAAATCAATCAATCAATCTTTTTAAAAAATTAATAAAAAAATCATTAAAGTAAAATGTGAGAAGAAGGATTAGAAGACTACCTTGCTTAACCCCACAGGTAGATACTCTGAGCCAGTCTTTTGCTACTGACTGGTTTTGTGGGTCTACAAATGTCTCTATTGAACAAAATTCAGTTTATCTTATGCCTGGCTCCTGCCCTCGGAGAAAAATGCATAAGGAATCTTTGAAGGACACAAGTAATGTTTTGTGATGGTAAGAGAATTTTCCTTATGAGGAGGTTAGGGTATATTTTCCCTTCTCTCTTAGTGTCCGAAGGACTCCCTGACAGGGCCTATCACTGCATCAGGGCTCCAGCTCTTGCTAGGCAGTGCCCCCTTTCCCTTGCCCCAGCATTCATTGCCCTGCCTCTCAGTATGGTTCTAGCTTCATCCTGAGTCCATCTTGTGGATCTAGCACCGACATGTTCATCTGTGGCCTCCTGGTCTGAGGGTGACTAGAACTCTAAATATTCTGACCTTTATTTATCTTCTCTCTTTTCTATCACCTGGGTGATCAATTCCTTCTATTAATTTCTTTATTTGAGATATTGAGTGTGGCTTCTGTTTTCCTGGCTATACACTGAAGGATAGAATATTCATGGAATTTATGAAATAGAGCACATTAGCAAAGATCAGAGTCTGCTAGTCACAGCATTATATAAACATTGGAATGACTTAGGACATTTTATTGGTGGTTGGGGGAGAGGAGGCACTGCCTAGCCTGAACTTTAAAAGTAATTTTAAGCAAAATAATTTTAAGTTTGCTTAAAATTTATTAAAAGGATAATAGTTGCTTATTTTAGAAAAAACAAAAGTGTATCGCTTCTTGGTCTTTTGGCTAAGATCAAGTGTAGAAAAAATAGAAGTGTCAAAAATAAAAACTTTTCTATTACTTTTAATCTACTCCTATTTTGTACATTTTCAGTAGCATTTCAAGTTTGGGGAGGGAGAAGCAGAATTTACATTTAATCAACTAGGTTTCAGATCATTATATTTGAGACATTTAAGATAGTGTTAACATTAATTCTCTTATGGCAGCAGCTTTTTTAAAAAACAAACAAACAGTTATTTATTGATGCATACAAGAACGGGGTATAGGCCAGAGGTATGTGTGTGGTAGGGGCATGGTGGGGGGGGGGGGGAGTAATGGTGAGAGGATTCACCAGGAACAGAACAGGCAGACTGACTGAAATACACTGCTGAGGGGAGCAGTGGACGAGACATGAGAGGTCTGCTGCACCAGGGGTCAAACTCATGCTGCAGTGGCTGAGGGTAGCTTCGGGTAGCTTCATAGGTTGTGTCTTAACCCCTTTTGCCACCAGGGAGGCCCATATAGCAGCAGCTTTTGAGAGAGGTGGAAAGTGGAGGAGTGAGGATCTAATAATCCAGATTTTCTTGACACTCTCCTGCTAAATGAAGGACCAGCAGGAACCAGTGACATTTATAAGCAGGAGCAAGCAGGCTTTACAGCTGGGGACTTGTTAGTGTGACAAGAAAAGACAAGGAAAAGAAAGAAGATAGTTCCTTCCAGCAAAGAATGGATATGATCCTTTGAAACACACTATGACATCCAGCTTCATAATCCACCTTAGTTTCTAAATAATTTCTCTTCAAAGTTATCTCTTGTGAGTTTTCTCTTCTTATGTGTGAGTATAGAGCACTGTTTGTAGATCGCATATGAGATTGTGAGGATGTCACTTATGAGGCTCTAATTAAGTCTTTCCAATCAATTCTATTCATCATGCTAATTGATGCATTCCAAATACACCAAATACAGAGATTTAAATATTTGAGACTCTCTACATTTGAAATAACTTACCTCAAAAAATACACTAGAATTTGGAAGAATGTAAAGAATTAAAAAAAAAAGAGAGAGATGTTATCACATTTGCCACTTAGCCAATGAAGAAATCATTATGGATTCACTATTAGATTGCATCCCTCAATTTTTCTTTACTATTTGCTTTCATGTAAGTCAGTATCTACTCTTTCTCCATAAGATTCCAGGAAGAGACCAGATATCAAAAGAGGGTCTTATTCTCAAAAGGAAGAACTACCTCAGATTTCATAATGGCTGTATATCGCCAGCCTGCCTTTTCGGCCAAAGACCATAGAAGAGAGAAGCATACTCACTCCTCTTTCAGTTAAGTCAGAGTTGGCAGATTTGGCTTGAGAACTGAATTCCAGGGCCAAATTGTTCTGCAACTTCCTATTGCATCAGACTTGGTCCTTCACAACACATTTGGAGTGTCCTAGTTTTAAAAAGATTTAAAATAATATATTTTACAACTTTTACTATGGTAGTTGTGTAAACTCAACTATGGTAGTTTTATCTCAGAAGCTGATAGTGAAGCATCAAAAATTACCACAAAATTATAAATAAACTGACAAACAGAATGTTGAGAATATATATATATATATATATATACACCTTATAGAGTATTAGTTATGATTAAAAGAACCTGGCGTAATTACATTGCTCTTGGAAAAAATACTTGAATGTTTCCATCATAATTCCTAAATTATTTCTCTTCAAAGACATAGCTTTTGGACATTTTTTTTTCCTATTCATGAGTACAAAACACTATTTGTGCACTACATATATATTATATCCAAACTTAATCCATCCATTATGCTCACACTATAACTGGGTTTGCATGTGCTTAAAAATTTTCTGCTGGACCTCCCTGGTGGTACAGGGGTTAAAGTATCAGCACTATCAAGCCATCACCAGCCACTGCAGCATGAGTTTGATCCCTGGCCGGGGAGCTACCAACATGGCACAGCAGACCTCTCCTGTCTTGTCCCCTGCTCCCCTTCTGCAGTATATTTCAGTAGATCCGCCTGTTTTGTTCCCTGCTCTGTCTCTGGGGAATCCTCTCACATCCTGCACCTCTGTTCTATACCCCCGTTCTTGTATGCATAAATAAATAAAAATAAATCTTTAAAAAAGAAAAAGTTTCGGGCCTCCCCGGTGGTGCAGTGGTTGAGCGCTGGGTGGTGAAGCTTCCTGCAACCTCTGTAGCGCCGGTTTGATCCCCGGCTGCTCCCCGGCCACCAGAGGAGGGTCCCACATGTTGCACAGACCTCTCCTGCCACCCGCTGCTCCCCTCAGCAGTGTGCTTCGGTCCTTCTGCCTGTTCTGCTCCCCGCTCTGGCTCTGGTGAATTTTCTCACCCTCCCACGCTTCTGACTATACCCAGTGCTTATATAAATAAATAAATAAATCTTAAAAAAAAAAAGATTTAAAAAAAAAGAAAAAGTTTCTGCAGATTATCTGAATAACTCAGACTAAACTTGAGTTGTTTTGTGATAGACTAATTGGGGCTACAGTTTCATTATGTATGAGATTTAGGTTTCCCTTAAAAGAAACTAATATTTCCATTGTCAATCAGAGAAAATGAGGAAATGAAGGTTAAGATAGGAGGCTTTAGGAGGAGGTTGAGGGAAAAAAATGTTGATCCTTCTCTGGCACCAGAAGTCTCTTTGGACTCTCAGTTTTGGAGAGGAATGGAAATTCTGGTGTTGGGGGAAACTGCCCTAGTCATTTAGAGGCCAAGGAAACTGGAAGCCTGTAGATCTGAGCCATGAAATCCTGCATATATTCTAAATATTTTCTTTCCATTGCATCATTGCCTACTTTTCTGTTGTTTCCTTTAAATTTACAGCCTGGGTTCAGATGAACAATGAGTGACTAGGAAAAGATCTGTGCCTCAATATGGAGTAAAGTGCTTTCCTCCCCCAAGACTGAAAGGGCAGAGTGGCAATGTCAGCAGCATCCAAAGCAAAGGGAAAAGGAGGAGACCAAGCAGGAGAATCAACCAGAAGGCCTAGTTCTAAGCACTCTTGGGGCAATAAACCAAGAAACTCAGAAAGAGTTGAGGGAATTGGTTCCTGTTAGACTCAAACCAGTATGACTTGGGTTACATTTGAAATCATATCAAATTTAAAGAAGTTTTAAAATAAGTCATAGAAGACTCAGATAATAGAAAACTCTAACTATATAGTCAATTTTATTAATTCGAATTCAACAGGGCAAACTTCTTTGATGTAGAAGGGAAGGAAGAAGTTATAGCAGATCGTGTGGAACATTGAAATTTTCTGAGCTGTGCTTTATGACCATCAGTCTGGCACAATGTCTAAGACACACTTGGGAGCTAGTGAGAACTCAAAGCAAAAGTGTCCGGGGACTAATTTATATCCAAGCAAAACATAATAAAAGCCTGTAGTAGGATAGTAACAACAGGATGGAAAAGAGATTAATTTAGGAGCATTTTTGAAACACTAATTACAGAATATGGCATCCAACAGAATAGGAAAGGTTAGGGAGAAAATAATGCCAAGGTAGTGAGGTAGACCTCAAGTTCAGTGGTGTTATTACCCAGGGTAGAGGGTAGAGAGCAGGCCAAAGAAAAAGAGAATTGTGCAGAAAAAGGAAAGGAAAGGAAAGAGTGGAGAGGAGAGAGATGGAAAAGAACCCAAGACTTGAAATATTTACTCATGAAAAATAAAATATATACAAATGGTTCCAGTCTATGGGGTTGTTTAATCAGTAAAAGGAATTTTCACAAGCAAATTAATGAATCTGTAATAGCTAAGTGCCTAATCCTAGTCATGCGCTAATCTGGCTGTGTGGGAGGCATGGCTCAGGAACACTTTAGAACATTTACTTGGGGTTGAAATGCATTTGCATAGAAATCATCCAAAAGTACGCAAACAGGTTTCTGAAGGAAATTCCCACTCCTTAGTTTTTCTGCTCGGATTAGTATGCAAGATTTTTCATCTGGAAATATTTGGGCACAGTTTGCCTTTCCTAAAGGCGGAGGGATGAGTTAGCTTACCTCTTTGGTATCCCTTGCCACATTCAGATCATGTGATCATGGGCTCTGGGCTCAGTTTCAGCAGTGAACAGTCACAATGGAAACCCAAAGCTAAAGCAGACTGAGAATCACTGCTGGAATCAGGGCACTCTGTCACTTTGATGAGAAGGGCGTGAGGAACATAAACGGTCTATTGACAGAATTGTTTACTTATCACTTTTAGCACCAGATTTAAAACTGGGCAGAAAAAAGCCTTTGAAAAATGATAATCCTGAACAGTTTAGAATTAATAGGGTGTGTTCCTCTCCATTTCTGGGGAGTTTTAGCCATTTAGTTATTGTATTTAGCTTCTAATTTTCTAAATACATTCTTAAGGTTGCAGAAAAAGAGAATTAGATTTTTGAGCCATAGTTTTGAGGAATTATTCTGAAAATGATTTCAGTGAAAGCTTTTATGTATAAACAATTCTCAGTAATTATTCAGCATTATTTCACATAAAATATTTCAGTAAAATGTTAGTTCCTTTTAGTCTCTGAAATCCCATTTGAAAATGTTGTTATGTTTTCTTCCAGTGTTTTGATGTACTTTAGAGATAATAATTTCTCCCTAAATGAAGTCACCTGACTTTACTACAGTATCTAATTTGGTACCTGCTCTGCAACAGGCACTTAATTAACACTGATGTAAAAAGGCAAGATTTTATTATGCTACATTATCTCACTTGTAATGTATGATTATGAGGAGTTTCGGGAGTCAAAGAGAGACTGTAAATAAATTACATTAGAGGACTGAATGATTGCAGATCATACTCATCATCTTTTTGGATTTTATTTCATGTGAGGTTACGGATTCCAGGATCTCATGGCATGTAAGGTAGAAGCAGTAAAAGTGCTAAGCAGGGTATATAGTGATATTCATAAATTACATTATAATAGAGAAGGACTGGCATAGCCACAAATTGGCAGCTGTCAGAAATAAAATTAACCAGTTTTTTTGTCACCATCATATTCATGGGAGTACATTGTTAGCCTCTGAATCTCATTTTGAGGATGCCAACTGCTAAAATAAAAATGTCTTGAATGGATATAGGACCTTCCTTGTAGAGTTTTTAGGGATAAATAGCAAGGAAGGAAATGGATAGACTTGCTATAATCTCCTTCTACATTTCTATAGCCACATATTTCATAGGTTAAAAAAGCAAGGGTTAAGTCAAGGTGATCCAGTTAGAGATTAATTTTTTAACACAAAGCCTAGTGTTCCATTCATTACCTTATCTTTATTACCTTAATTCACACTCAGCATGCACTATAAGTTTAAACTGTATGAAACACAGCCTAGTATCTGAATCCAGGTATCATGCCTAACAAGCAGCTTGCCTAATAAACCCATTTGCTCAGCACATAATGCCAAGTTAAAAGAATTTAAAGAACTTGGATTAGGTTGCTTTCAGTAATTCTCACTGTGACCTACTAAATTAAATCACAAGTTGAAATGCAGCTGAAATAACTCTGTAACTGGTTCTGTTATGACTAATGAAAAGGTTTCAATCTCTAACACCCATCTCTGAAACATTCATTCTCATGAAAGTGAATTCTATTCGCCAAGTACTAATGAGACATTTGCAGGGCTAAAACTTTTGAATTCTTAAGAAAATCACAGCACAAAGCTCAGTGCATGAATGAGATCCCAATTAGTACCATTCTAATTAGCACTGACTTCAATTAGTGTTATTGATCTTCAACTACATGCCAGAGCCTGTGTTGAGCCAATTTGTGAACATTATAATATTTAATGCTTCCTCAAACATGGGGAGGTAGAAGTGGAACTCCCCACTTCACAAATGAAATCTCAGGATTCTAATACTATGTTTTGTCCACAAGCTCAAGAGTGACAAATAAGTTGATGTTGTCTGCACCTTGCATAGTGGTGTGTGGATAATGTAGAATATGAGGAAGTTTTAATATTTATCATGAGTTGATTAATGCTTTAAGAAAATGGGCTGGAAAATGACTTTCTACTCAAATAATATGAAACTTCAGTGGGCTGAAACAATGGAACAGATTGTGGAATTTTATATATTTCCTTATGGTTTATCAGAGTAAATATTAACTATAACTAAAATACAAGAAAACGATGGGAAAATCAGTTAGGTTTTTTTTTCTAATATAATAATCTCCACTTATTTTACTTTGATATTGGGTTTCTATAATATGTGTGGTAGAAACAAATACCTACATTATGTACATAGTAGCATATGTACATAGTAGCAAACATATGTACATAGTAGCAAACATATATATGTACATATGTACATAGTAGCAAACATATATACTTACATACCTTACGAGGATTTAATCCTCAGAAGCTCTTGTAGTTAGAGATTATTATTATTCCCATTTAGAATGAGGAAATTATATCACAGAGAAGTTAAAGAAGTTTCCAAATTTATATAGGTGGCAAGTTACATATAACTTAAGCAGTATGTCTCCTGAATATAGGCTTTTTAATTTCTACTCTCTATTACCATACATTTTTGAACTCCCTTATCCTAGAACTATAGCCCAGTTCAATGACCTATGGGGTAATAAATCATTTTGATGGTAGCACTTTGACATTGACATCCCAAATTCCTAATAATTACCTGATTTTGTAATTAGAATACCAAATTACATTCAATTCAATTCAATACACATTTGTTGAGTCTGTCCTATGTCAAAGTTTAGGTCATATCTACCTTTGGGCAGCTAAAATGGTAGAAGATAAAAAACAAAATGCTTGACCTGAATTCTTCCTGAGGCAGAAACTGTGATCAAGACTTAATTAAACGTAAGTGCTAATTTTGTATTACAATATCAGTGGGCATGAGTTAGGGAGAGGAGAGATGAGAGAAGAATGCTGAAAGAATCAATTCATGGATGCAATATATTAGCCACCACTCTGGTTGACGTGGTATTTTTTTTTAAAGATTTATTTATTTCTTATGCAAGCACTGGGTACAGTCAGAAGCACGGGAGGGGGAGAGAATTCACCAGAGCCAGAGAGGAGAACAGAGCAGGCAGACTGACAAAGTACACTGCTGAGGGCAGCAGCGGGTGGCAGGAGAGGTCTGAGCGCCATGTGGGGATTGAACAGGCGCTGCAGAGGCTGCAGGCAGCTTCACAACCCAGAGCTCAACTGCTGCGCCACCCCGGAGGCCCTTGACGTGGTATTCTATCGCAGGGAACACTTGGTGAAAAACATCCAGGAACATCTGCCTGAGTGGGAAAAGAATATGCCCACCTCCCACTTGCCAAGGGTCAACCTGCAGAATTAATGCCTCCACCTTCAGGTTACACTAACTTTGCATGCAGCAGGTTCCCAAAGACAGTGTACAAGGTCAGAGAGGCCCTAAAGGCAGGAACTTGAGATATGGATCTGAGTTGAGTCATTATCAGTTTGTAACTAAGTAAAACTGGTCAAAACCTCCAGGGAACTGGTGGCTACTGCCAAGCTAGAGTCATAGGTGAAGCCTTCAGGATTCAAAACGGCACACACGTGTGTCCATTGCAACATTTGAACAAACATAAGTAAATCACAGAGTATTCAAGAAAGTGATAAATAAATGCTGCTGATAAAAAAATAAAACCATTTAAGACAATTTAGAGTGAGTGTGGGAAGGGGAAAGAAAAAGTAGGCTTAAACTTAAATACAGTGGTCAGGTTATTAGCCCTAGTTAAGAAGGAACTATTGAGACACAAACTGAAAGAGGTAAAGAAATAAGCTACGGGTCAACCCTGTGGCTCAGCGGGTTGAGCACTACGCTGTAAAGCTGTCCGCAGCCTCTGCAGTGCGGGTTTGATTCCCGGCCCTCCAGGGAGAAACACATGGCATGGCAGACCTCTCCTGTCTCGCCTGCTGCTCCCTTCAGCAGTGTTTTCGGTCCATCTGCCTGTTCTGTTCCCTGCTCTGTCTCTGGTGAAGCCTCTCACCCTCCCGCGCCTCTGACTGTACCCCAGTTCTTATATAAATAAATAAATCTTTAAAAAAAGAAAGAAAGAAGTCACATAGATGAAACTTAAAAATAATTTGATGTAGTAACAATACTTAACGGAGAAGGTCTTGTACCTCTAAAACGATATACAATTGCTTTCTATGAACTATTGAATAATTTCCATATCTAATGTAATTACTTCAACACCTCTGATTATGGAGGGATTTTAATTTATCATAAAAGCTATTATTAGTTAAGTTTTTTGGTTTGGTTTTCAGCATTCCTTTCCTCTCTTTCAATTTACTCTGTTTTTAGTTCCTTTCCTGTCAATAAGGTAAGTTTTCATTATGCTTGTCATAACATACGCCATGGATAATTACAACAATAATGTAATGGATATGTGTTTCCAGCATAGACATCTCTCTTGGTCCCAGACTTGTAAATCTAATTGCTCACTTCACATCTCCACTTGTCTATTTAATAGACAGTTCAAACTTATTGTTTCCAAAATTAAGTTCCTCACCTCAAATGTGCTCATTTTACTTTTCATTTTACTACAATTCTATTTGTCATATTTTGGGCACCAAAATTTTGGTGCTGACTTTTTTCTTTCTCTTACTTTTCAAATCTGGTTTGTTATCAAGCCCTAATATCTATAACCTCAGAATGTATCCAGAATTTAGTCACTTCCTCACAGTCAGAGGCTTGGTTTACGCCACCGTCATCCTCACTTAGATTGTTGCAACAACCTCCAGTGATATTTTCACTCTTCACCCTTACTCTCTTATAGATTGTTAAAATGTATTTCAGATCAAATTCCTCCATTAGAAGTCCCCTATGGCTTCCTGACACACCCATGCAAAAGTCAAAGTCTAACTGTGACTTGGTAGGCCTTTGTATTCTGACTTTATCTCCCACTTCTTCCTTGTTATAAGGAGGAAGCAGGACACTTCGTGTCCTTAAACATTTCAACTTGCTGTTTTTCTCAGTCTGATGTGGTTTTCCCCAAATATTGGACAACTAATGTCTTTAGTTCCTTCAGATTTCTCTCAAAAGTCATATTCTCAGTGAAGCCTCCTCTCCCCACAAGAGAGACAAACATAACACTCCATCCAATACCACAGTTGTCTTTCTCTGCTTCACTCTTCTTAGCACTTGCCACTTTCCAATACCTTTTTTTAAAATCACATTTATTTTCTGCCTCTACTACTAGCATATAAACACCTGAAACTGTGCTGAGCACATAATATATGGTCAATAAATTATTGCTGCATGAACGATTAAACAAATTATTTCAGAGGCATCCACTTTCCTCCAAGATATTTATGATAAATGCAATAAAAATCCAAAGACAAAGGAAATATTCAGCTTTTGAAAACCAAAAATGTAAAATTTCAGCTAATCAATAGGCTTGAATACAAAAATCTGTTCAAAAACAAAATATCTTCCCAATTTCTTTAACTTCCATTAATTTACTAACAGCAAATTGGGTGTCAGGATTTTATTATAGACCATAGGGAAAAGGAAACCCATGATCTGTTATCATGAGGTTTCTTTAGAAGAGAAGAAGGAGCAGAAAGCCTTTCTCTTCCAGGAGAGGTGACATTGTGAAGAAAATTTAGATAAGGCATAGCTGAAGGAAAACTATTAGGTCCTGAGGTAGTCAAGATAAATAGACCATAATTTCCTGACCAGAGACTTCATAGATGAACATAAATCAATGAGTAGCAATTTAAGAGCCAGAGAAACACAATATCATCACGAGGCACCCCACCCCTCCAATGAGGATCCTCAACTTACCCTCAACTAGATACCCTCTGATGAAGGAGGCAGACACAGGACAAATAGTTCTCATAAAGAGTTAATCTTTGAATTGACTAAATGCTTACTTAATTAATTGTTTTAACTAGAAAGAATCTTAAATGGAAGAAAAGATGTAACTTGAATTGAGAAACTGAAGTTTTCAACCCTATGACAACCATCTCTCTGAGTGAATTAAAGACTCAGAAAAATTTTATCAGTTATAGATAAGTAAAGAGTCACACATTTCTTTGCACAGCTAAATAATAATGAATTTTTCTACTCTACAACCATAGCAAATATATTACACCATCTATGCCTAGCCAGTTCTGAATTAAAGTACTATAGCTGATCCAAAATCAACCTGATTAATTCATTTTTTTTAAAGATTTGAGTGTAAAGTTCTTTTTTTTAAATAATATTCTTTTTTTTTTTTTAAGATTTATTTTATTTATTTATACAAGCACTGGGTACAGTCAGAAGCACGGGAGGGTGAGAGAATTCACCAGAGCCAGAGCGGGGAGCAGAGCAGGCAGAAGGACCTAAGTACGCTGCTGTGGGGAGCAGCGGGCGCCAAGAGAGGTCTGCGCGCCATGTGAGACCCTCCTGCGGTGGCCGGGGAGCACCCAGAGATCGAACTGGTGCTGCAGAGGCTGCGGGCAGTTTCGCAACCCAGCGCTCAACCACTGCGCCACCTGCGAGGCCCTACCTGATTAATTCTTAATGTGTTATTGCACACTAATCATTTTAGAGACAGGATAAAATTTCAACCCTGTCCAGGTTATTAGAGTCTATGCTTCTAGAAAATGTTTGTAAACAGGAAAAATAAGCTTTTGTGACAATATAGATATTCAATATAATCAGGAATGTATTAAATTTTTTAATGTAGAAAATAGATGGACACATATTTTTTTACTTTATTTTTCTCCCATGATTCTAAAGAAATTCAGGACAGACATCCTCCCATATACATCATGCAATCACCCCATATCCAAAGCAGGGACTATCTCCTTGCAGTGTTTCCACATAGAACAGGGATAAAATATGTGGTTACGTAACTCAGGTAAAAAAAAGAATGAGGGGACTCCCTGGTGGCGCAAGGGTTAAGCACCACACTGTGAAGCAATCTGCAGCCCCTCCAGCATGAGTTCGATCCCCAGCCAGGCAGGAGAAACACACATGGTGAGGCCTGTCTTGCCTCTCCTGTCTCGCCTGCTGCTCCCCTCAGCAGTGTATTTCAGTCAATCTGCCTATTCTGTTCCCCACTCTGTCTCTGGTGGGTCCTCTCACCACCCCGCATCTCTGGCCTGTGCCCCAGCTCTTGTATGCATAATAAATAAATATTGAAAAAAAACTGTAAAAAAAAGAATGAATCAGGATATCCCTTAATAAATGCAATACCTCTGAATGAAAATATTTTCTTTGAAAACAAAGCAAAGTATCTTGTTTGTATTTAACGACAATTTATTCCTTTAATTGTGTTTATCTTGGAAAGACTAGTTCAAAGTCATCTGTAACAGGCTCTTAGCTTTTGCATTGATCACATAATAAAGGAATTTAATCTGTCATTTGCTGAATGTAATTGCTATTTTTGAAATAAAAATAAGAAGTTACATCCTGTTATTGTTTTTGTTTGTCAGTAACTGGTTAGGAAGAGTTTCCTAGCTAACAATTATACTAATACCATAGTAATTACTTAAATTATAGATTAGTAGCTAAAACTTACTGGGGAAAACTGATGGCCATAAATACTTATTGACTAACCAAAAACAACTATTTCTTCCATTTTCTAAAATCTCTCCCCAGAAGAATACAGGCAAGAATAACTGTACTATCACTGGAAAAATATTATTTGATCTAGGTATTCATTATTTATTTTAATGTGTACATCAGAATAAAATAATCTATAAGTAATCCAAAGGTAAAGTTAAATACGTAATTCACTATTTTGTGTGTGTGTGCAATTTACTAAAAAAAAAAATAGCTCAATTGCCCCACAAATTTTTTAAAATTTCTTTTCACTCCTAATACCATCTCTACCTATTTACCCACTAAACATATTTTATACTCAATCAACTTATCTCCCCTTTCTCTAGTACCAGCTTTCATTTGCCAAATAAACAGTAGCACATCATATTCAAAGAGTATAGTCTCTCAGGTTTCTTTAGTATAAAAATGACTACAAGTAGATGCAGATATCAGAGTTAACAATGAATTTATTGATTAGAAAATAATACAATAATACTTTAAATTGAAATAGGTAAGGACATGATAAACTACCAAGAAATAGATCTGGTCATTTTTTATGTTAAAAGGGTAATAGTCTATAAGGGTAATAATCAGTAGATCTAGATAAATGTAATTTTTCCTCTCATTTAATATTGCAGAAATTTCTGAGATCAAAAGTAAGGCAATCATCAAATTATAATATAGTATTTCCTTTAAAAATTTAAAATTTAGTGCTTTAAAAAATAAACAATCTTTATATTTAAGTAAATTCCCAGAGCTTAAAATTATTAAGTTAGGTAGGAAAGCTATAGAGAATTTAATGATATTGTTGGTAACGCATCATTTTCAAAAGCTGGAAACATGACTCTAATAAAAATATAGAACAAACAGATACAAATATTATTCAAGGCATTAATGAGGAAAACATCATGCTATATTGGTTTCAAAGGCACAGATACCAAAAACTGCCAGTCCAGATCTCAAAAACTTGTTCTTTTTAGCAGGCATAAAATATTTTCCAATTCATTTGCCCTCACAAATACCCAATACTAAACAATGATCCCCAAAGATTATTCTTGGAAACAAATGAAGGCTGGTCTCATTTTATCTTGACATATGGGTATAGCACGAGGTGTTAATTAATCACAAAGCCTCCTTGCTGAGAACAGCACATCTATAACCATATAGTGTTGAATAACTACCCAGACAGAAAACTAACTTCTGTGAAATTTTCATAAAGAATTTCAGATTGTATTTCAATAGCTTTTATTATTCCATATATATTGCTATTTTTCTCTGAGACTAAGAAACCAAACCCAAGAAATTCATCTTAACAAAGCTCACCATAGGGTCTATAAATTTGAGTAAATTCTTCTCTCTCAAGGTCCCTAAAATACAATGAGATCTTTGGCCTGCCAAGGAATGACATTATTTACAGCCTATAAGTCCTAGAACACATATCAGATCAATTTCCTGGGACTGTTTTATGAGCATTGGTTTCACCTATGAAGTACAATCTTTGTTCTTTTATGGAGGACATGTCAGAACTGATGAAATAAGATTTATTCTCATACATGATACGTCCAGGTATGGTCTTGGTTGCGCAATCAATTTATCCAATTATGTGCTGATAAAAAGGAAGAGAAAAATCTTATTGAACGGATGTCTTTTAAAGAATGACTATAATGTCATTTAAAGGAAGATAAAAGATTCAGGAAAGAATTTGTTTCTGAATTCTGCAGCCTCAGGGAGAGTAGTTACCATTTGAAGAATGTTCGTTTCAATTTGCAAAACCATAGTCTACTAAGTTGACTGCTAGGGATAGCTGAAGAAAAAAGAAAAAAATGCTTCCTCATATACCCAATCAATCAACATTGAAATTCATATCAATAATTAGATTTCCCTCCTGGACCCCACAAGCACCCACCCAGACAGGTGAGACCCCAGACCTGTGCTGGGGGAGGTGGCAGAGTGGTCAGAGTCCTCATGACCTCTGATGAGACCCTGCCAGATGCTTGCCCAGACAAGTGAGAACCCTGAAGGGGGAGGAGTCACTCCCAGAGGAAGCCCCACATACAGCAGCTGGGTCCCAAAGGTAATAATAGGGAGAAGGAAAAAAACAATAAATGGCAACATAAGTCCTCAAGGGAACAATACAACTCAGAGAGAGAACAAATCTCCAGAAGCCAATTTCAAAGACATGGAAGATATGTTCTCCCTATCAGAGGCAGAGTTTAAAATTCCAATAATAAAGAAATTCAAAGAAATGGAAGAAAACTCAGAACAAATGAATGTCTTTAGAAGTAACATCAGTGAACTGAAGACAGATAATGAAACTCAAAGTAAGATAAAAATGGAGTTTCAGAATTTAAAAAGAGAGACACAAAGATGAAAAATTCAGGAGAAACTAAAAAAAGCAGAATAGATCACATGGAAGAAGAAAGAGTGTTATTTCACAAGACAATGAAGATGCAAATCTACAAAGGACCCTGTAGAAAATGAAAGCGAAAAACAAAGCAAAAAATAATGAACAAACACTCCAAGAATTATCAGACTCCATGAGGAAATGCAGCATAAGATTAATGGGAATACCAAAGAGGGAAGAGAGAGAGAAAGGAACAGAAAATGTACTTAAAGAAATAATGGAGGAAAACTTCCCAAACTTAAAGAAGGGGATAAATGTACAAATCCAGGAAGCTAAAAGAACCCTGGCTTATGTAAGTAAAGAGAGACCAACCCAAGACATATGGTAGTGAAACTTTCAAGTTCAGGACAATGAAATAATACTGAAGTTGGTACCATAGAGCTACCCAGACCGGACTAACATCAGACTTTTCTAAAGAAACACTACAAGCAAGAAAAGAATGGTACAACATGTTCCAAATGCTCAAAAATAGAAACTGTCAGCTGAGAACATTCTATCCTTCAAGACTCTACTTCAGATATGAGGGGAGAATAAAGACCTTTTCAGACATAGAGAAACTCAAAGAATTTGCAAACACTAAGCCACTCCTCCAAGAAATATTGAAAGGAGCTTACACATATAAATTGAGGAAAGGAAATATAAAAAGAACTGTATAAAGAAATACACAAGAACTGCATAAAGAAATAGATTGACTCACAAAAATTAAGACTAGGATAGCAGCAACAGACTTTTACATACAATCACTTTAAATGTAAATGGACTGAACTCACCAATTAAAAGAAACAGAATCTAGTTATATCAGGAAATAGAATCTAATATTATGGAAAGCAGTATGGAGATATTGCAAAACATTAAAAATTGACATGCCATTCAACCCAGTAATTTTACTCCTAGGCATATAAACCCCCCCCCCAATTCAAAAACACTAAATCAAAAGGAAAATTGCACTCCCATGTTATTGCACTATTATAGCTAAATTATGGAAATAACCTAAGTGCTCCCAAACAGGTGATGGAACAAGTAGCACAATGGAATATTACTCAGCAATCAAAAAAGATAAACTCATGCCATTTGCAACAATATGAATAGAACTGGAAAGGATGATGCTAAATAAAATAAGTCAGACGGAGAAAGATAAATACCAGATGGTGTCACTAATATGTATAATATAAAGTAACTAAACTAAGAGTCAGATAAAGACAAGCTTAAAATCCAGCCCTTGATAGCTGACTGTGGAACTGAGGTACTGGGGGTGGGGGGATGTTGTTGGGGGGAAGAGGTAAGAACAAAGAGGTTGGAAAACATAATAGACTATGGTGATAGATAATGGGTGGGTACACTACATTGTTGGTGGGTACACTACATTGGTAATAACTGATGGGGGTATCCAAATACTACCTCAGTTATCAATACATTTTTTAAATTAAAAATAAAACAAAAAAATGTCCCTTCTATCTTAATCCTAAATACTAGGTTAGCAGTCTTCTTTCTTGTGGTTGTCCTCAGTACTAAAAATGGTATTGACTCCTGACTCAGCTGTTTAATACATCTGACAGATGTCTAAGTGATGCTACTTTAAATTCACATCTCTCACCCATATATGGGTTTATGTTTTGAAATAACAATAGTTCAGAGTACATGAAAAAAGTACAGGTGGAGGAGTTTGCACATTCTCCCCATGTATCCATGAATTTTTCCGGATGTTTTGGTTTCCTCCCAAGTCCCAAAGATGTGCATGATAAGTCATTGGCTCAATTGTCCTAGTCAGAATGAGTGTGGGTATGGCTGTGAGTGTGCCCTGTGATTGGAGGGTATTCTGTGATGGGAGGGTGTCCTGTGATGGGAGGGTGTCAGGTCCAAAGCTGGTTACTGCTGTGTGTCCCAAGCTGCTGGGATATAGTACAGCCACTATAGACCTGGAACTGGAATAAGCTCTCTGGAAAGTGAACGAGTAAATACAAATTATTGTTTACTATCAGAAGCATTAAGCAACTTTTTTTAAAAGTTTAGTGATGGTATTTTGACCAAAAATATGCCATAAGAATTTGACTCTTATTTATATCAATTAGCCTGTAGTAAGATTAGTTTTGTTATACACATTTCCTTCAAGTCAGTTTCCAAGAAACTTTCCAAGGATATTAAATGGACTTTATATAACTAGAAGTGTTGAGAATTACAAATAAATTGCTACTTCATAATTCCACACTCACTATTTCTTACCCATAAACACTATTTTCAGAAATGTTGAGTCATTAAAAAATAATGGTATGGGAGATTTTTATGTGTTTCATATTCTTCTCAAATCTCTGACAACCACAAGGAAAAACCTGGATTTGAACACCAACCTCTTTCCCTATTCACAACTTCTCACTTCTGCCTCACTCTGCCACTCCCATAAAAGATTTTAAAAGAGAAAAAGCAGTTAAAGTTTTAACTGCACTCCATTTTCCTTTTCTTTGACTTCTTGCCTTAAAGTTACACCAAAATATTATTTTGAAATAATAACAAATTATGGTGTGGAATAGCTTCTTTGTTAAAAGGAAGAAATATTCCTCTCCATACTCCTATTTTGTAATACTTTGTTCTCGTCTTGTCCATGTCTTTTATTTCACATTCACAATTGTATTAGCCCTCCACAGAACACAGAATGCCCTATGTTGGAGTAGAATAAAGCCATTGTATTATTTTAAGGCTTTTAAAAATGTTTGAAATGCTCATATTTATTGAGAACTCACAAGGTAAGAACTGCTACAAAAAAGGTGTCATTGTTCTTTCAAAGATGATGCCATTAATTACTCTCAGGATAGCCAACAGTAAATTATTATTCAGAGTGCTGATGAAATTACACAAATCTGCCTACAGTTTTACGCCCTATACTTTGATTGCCTTTGAGAATTCACTGTGACAAGTATGTTTCACTGAACTTGTTCATGGTTTTTACACACACACACTTTGGTTACCATCTCTATCCTGGGAACATTCATGACACTAGGATAGTACAGAAAAAAATCATCCTTCAGTGCCACTTTAATTGTCAGTGTTGAAATGGGACTACAGTCTCTTGGAGACCTTTTTCTGTTCTGGAAGACAGAATTTAAAAAACAGAGAAGCATTAAAATGACTCATTGGCATTCTCACAGATCCTCTTTCCTTTATACGATCGATCGTCTCTCTTACCAGAGTTGCAGGCCTGATGACTTCAATGGAATCCTCTGGCCTCCAGCTCTTCACATCTTGACCTTCAGGGTTGCCTAAATACTTCCCCCAATTCCATCTTGATTCCTTCTCTGAAGAATCTACAGGAAATATAAGTGCAGATTCTGCTTCAGATCTTAGAATCTAACTTTGTTAGTTTATAGTTACATTTTGCAAAGATTCTATTAAATTGGGTGGAGCTCTGAGTCTCCAAACTGATTGCATGGAAAAACCAAGGCACTGAATTGGAATGGTTCAGAGTGAGCAGTCCCGCATGCTAAATAATTTCTGTCTGTGGGTAGTCACTAGCCATGTTTACAATGGGCTTGGGCTCTTGAATATCTTAAAGATTTGCTGTAAGAGATTCCATTTTGGATGTTTCTAGTAGGAAGTCTCATCTCAGCAGGCCCCAGACTATATTCTAAACCATTGTGCCTACGAGATTTGTGTCAGATTTATTCAATGTAATCACTAAAAGAGAAAAACTTGATATGGCACAATGATTTAGTAGCTAAATAATTTCAGCTACATGGGAATGTACCAAAAAAATAAAACTAAAATAGGTGTTGTATAAATTGATAAGGATCTTCATTTGTATATTATATGTACTCACAAATCCAAACACCTGGGTATGATACTACATTTTTTTCACTGACTTATAACAACATCTCAGAAATACTTAAACATTAAAGAAAATTTATCCCAAAATATTGTTGAAACACATATAGTCCTAGATTTAACTTTTAAAATCCCTCTTTACACATATTTTGTACACATTCTCAAATGTGCTTTCATTTACATTGATATTTTTCTCTGAATTAGGATTAGGGAATGCAGCTAAGCTTTGAAAAAATCTGATTAAAATCTGTCATCTTAAGTTACACAATAGTTGGTATTAATGTTAATGTTTTGTAAGTGCTACTTTAGTTACAATCAATAAGTTGCCAAAATATGCATTTTCGTTAACATAAAGTTCAGAATGTTTTCTACTTCCCCTTGTAATTTTTCTCCCCACCATGAACAACTTAGAAGTGTGAGTTTCTAAATATATTGTTACTAATTTCTAGTTTGCTTCCTTGCCATTAGAGAATATATTCTGTATGAATATAAATCTTTTAAATATACTGAAGCTCATTTTATAGATCAGCTTATGGTCTTGTAGGGTAAGGAAAATGTCAGGCTTTTCTGCCCTTCCGCCATCAGGATAGATGATGGATCCTTGTCCTGAATGCATGCCTGATGGCGGGCACCTGGAGTAGGGTGTGGGCATAGGTAGATGGGATTCAGCTGAGCTAAGACTGTGCTTTTAAGGGCGGCGTCACGTCACGGGCGGACGCCAGCAGCACCAGTAGCAGCAGCAGCAGAACCTGAAGGAGAAGCCGAAGCAGAAGCAGAGAACGTCAGAGAGCCCAGATAGAGTGAAGACTTGCTGGGGGCTGGGAGGTCTGCCAGCCTCCCAGCCCCCCAGCCAGCACCCCTGCCTGCCATATACCCGCTGAACCCCAATAAAAGACCTGCAAAACCACTGAGGACTCTGACTCCTCCTTTACCCGGTCTGCATGGGATCAGAAAACCTGCACTGTGGCCAGTTCTGCCCTTACAGGTCTATATTGGTGAACATGTGTATTCTGCTATTGTTGGGTATATAAAAGTCAAGTATATCTTAGTGGTTTATAGAGTTGCACAGATCATCTACTTCTCTACTTATGTTCTTGCTTAGTTAATGATAACTAAATGTAGTATATCTCCCTCATTTTGTCCTAATCAAATTCTTATAGGTACCATGTGTTGATATATTTTTTTTTAAACATGGGTGTGAGAAGCAATATAAAAGAACTATAATGGCTTTAGAAGTTTAGATAAAAAAGTCTGTAGGGGCAGGAAGGACCACTGAGCAGGTTTTCTATGATCCCATACAGAGTAAAGGAGGAAAGATTCCTAGAGCCCTCAGTGGCTTTTGCAGGCTTGTATTGGGATTTACCAGGTACATGGCAGGCAGGGGAGGCCTGCCAGCCTCCCAGCCCCCAGCAAGTCTTCACTCTTTCTGGGCTCTCCAGCATTTTCTGGTGGTCTCTGCAGCTCTGCTCTCTTGGTTGTACTTCCGCTTTTCTGCTTCTGCTTCTTCTACTGCTTCTCTTCTCTTGGCTTCTGCTGGCGTCCCCGCAAAGCCGCCCCTAAAAGCCCAGTCTCAGCCCAGGTGAATCCCATCTACGCATGCCCACACCCTACTCCAGGTACCCGCCATCAGGCATGCATTCAGGACCGCAGGGTTCCGTCATCTATCCTAAAGGCAGGAGGGCAGAAAATACTGACACTTTTTACTTTACCCTACAAAGACTAAACAATGATTCATACACTTTTTTTTTTTTTTTAAAGATTTATTAACCTATGCATACAAGAGCTGGGGCACAGGCCAGAGATGTGGGGGTGGGGGGGCGGTGAGAGGATTCACCAGAGACAGAGTGGGGAACAGAACAGGCAGACTGACGAAATACACTGCTGAGGGGAGCAGCAGGTGAGACAGGAGAGGTCTGCTGTGCCATGTGGGTTTCTCTCTGGCTGGCTGGGGATCAAACTCATGCTGCAGAGGCTGCAGATTTCTCCATAGGGCGTTGCTTAACCCCTTGCGCCACCAGGGAATCCCTGATTCATACACAATTTGAAAATAATAACATTTTGGTTTTGTGGTTTGGTTTTTTGGTAAGAAGCAAGCAGCTTCTGTAGTGTTTCTTAACTTAAAAAAAAAACCTCAACAAACAAAGACATCAAAGAGAGACACCCTTGTATTCTCAGCCAAACCTCTCCCAGTTTAAAGCGAGCCAAACCATGTCAATTTGAAAGAAGAATTAAAAGAGGGGGGTGAGGATGGAAACAGCTGTAGACAATCAAAGAACTGAGCACCAAATTCCTCAAGCTTTTTTCTCTCTTCAGTCCAAAGAAAGCAGTGGTCGACCCTCCCTTTCATTGCCATGTCAAAAATGAGTACATCCTGTTTGATCAATCTCTGCACTAATGAAAGTATGGCTGAATCATACTAAATTTCATGAGCTCCCTACTTTGAATGACATTGTAAGGAGGTGATGAATTAATCTTGCTGCTTATGTATCACTTTAAAACGATTCTGTAACTTTCAGTAAATGTTCAGTTTTTCAGATAACTGTCTACACTGTGGCCTCAGGCCAAATAGGAGTTCAGGTTAATTCATGGAGGAAAAGCATAATGGTGCCAGAGATCCAGACATGTCTTCTGGATGCTGCTGGGCAGGGTTGATCCCTGTACTTGTTACCAATATGATGCAACAGGATTCTTATTCATTTCAGGCATCCTTATATACTTTATCCTGACTGCAGGCCAACATGTGTTATCCCCCTGGCTTTCTCAACACCTTCTAAGAATTTCCGGCCAACGAAGACTGCACAAAGGCAGGAGCACTGTGTTGAGCTCACTTATCTCACCAATCTTCTTCACCAAAGCCACACCATTGCACCATGTGGTATGTCTCCATGCTTAGAGGTCTATGTGTGCAGGCCACAGCTTTACTGTTCCAGACTATCTTATACTTTTCTCTGTCTTCTCCACCTTTGTAAAAAGGAATATGAGGACACACAGGCCTGACCTTCTTCTGCCTCTATCAGTTTTTTTTTTTTTTTCTTTTACTCATTCCTCCAAGACTGGAAAAACGAAACTTTCTACTTCCTCTTCTTTTCTGGCAAGCACTTCAATTTATTCATAAAAAACACCTAACCTGTTGGCTTAGTGTTAATGGTAGGTGTTGTGTTTCTCTACTCAGTGGAAGAAACCCACGATCTGGGCATATCATGCATGTGCTCAAAATGCAAGCTGTTGCATCACCAGGATCTAGAGATGACTAAGCATGAAGATACTGGAGAATCTGGTTTGAGTCAAACAGACTCCATCTTGTCTCTAGCTGCCGGGCTGAAACTTCTGAGTTAATATTAAACAACCTGACTCAGCATTTTGGTGACTATAAAGAAACAGGAGGTATCTGCTAATAGACCCCCATGCTATAGTCTTCAGTCTGCAGACTTTTGCCCACCAATTATGGACAGAGAGATGAATTTGAGAACCAACCCAAAGGGTTTCATAACAAAAGACTTAAACCCAGACCACTTCTATGCCTGATCCTTTAAAATTCCCCTAAGGCCTGACTCTGAAGGTACACTATCCCTTGGTCATTGAAGGGTAAGTAAAAAGTATCAGGCTTTTCTGCCCTCCCACCATTAGGATAGATGATGGATCCCTGTGGTCCTGAATGCGTTCCTGATGGCGGGCACCTGGAGTAGGGTGTGGCATGAGTAGGTATGTTCACCTGGACTGAGACGGGGCTTTTAAGGGCAGAGTCATGAGGATGCCAGAGGAACACCACAAGAGAGAACAAGCAGAGAACAGAATGAAAGAGAAGCAGAGGCCACAAGAGAACGCCAGAGAGCCTAGCAAAGAGTGAAGATTCGCTGGGGCCTGGTAGGCCTGCCAGCCTCCTGGCCCCCCAGCACCTGTGCCTGCCATGTAAACCTCGAAAAATGTCAATAAAAGCCTGAAAAGCCACTGAGGGCTCTAGGACTTCTCCTTTACCTATCTGCTCAGATCATAGAGAACCAGCTCTGTGCGTTCCTGGCACTACAGTCATGCACTGGAATCATAATTCCTCTTCTCCCATAAACACCTTCCTGATTATGTTATGATCTGATTATTTTACTTGGGTCAATAATAGATTGGTATAACAAATATAATATTTCTGTTACAGATGTTTAGAAATTTCCAGTATCTGGGAACACACTTGTTTTTTAAATCAGGGTAAAAATATTTGTGGACATGACTATACAGTTGATTCTTTTCCTCTTAAAACACAAATGAATTTATGAATTATGTGAGAATAAGAACTGACTCTATATATGTACATATATATCAATTTGCCTCAAATAGTTATATATGTAAAAACACTTATGAATTGTAAGAAAATTTACATTTCTTTAATTTGAATTAATTAATTTGCATCTCTGTCAAACTTCTCCAGCACACCTGGAAGGAAATCCATCCCCATCCAATTGTTGGGTTACCCCTGAGCCATCTCCTGTTACTTAGAGCAGAACACACGGACTTACACAACCCAAGAAAATTAGGAAAAGGCCCATCTTTTGCTCAGTGTTGTTCATGTAGCTTCTTTCTGTTCAGACTCCTTCAACTGTAGAGGACAGTGACCCTCTATGTCAGTCAGGGGACAGACCCCCAGAATCTATCCAGGCACTCTTGGAAGTGCTGAAGATAGATCAATGTAAAAGGCAATTAGAGTCTCCACACTTTTGGAGCTTTTCTGTGAGTCAAGGAAGTGTAAACTAAAAAAGGGCATAGGCAAAAAATACAATATCCTTAAAATTTTACCATGGGACCATGTAAAATTTTACCATGGGACCATGTCAGATGATTCCAAAGCACTATCATTATATCGCCTTATAGATTATGGTATATATATATATATATATATATATATATATATATATATAAAACCTTTGGAGCCAATACAGCATGAGACTTGTCAATGGAAAGCATTTGTGGGTCTGTTCCCTGGTTCACACTGAGAAACCACTGTACTGTATAATTACAGGAACCTGAGCAGAAAGAAGCTATGGGAACAATATCAAGAAAAGCAAGCAAGGATGGGCATTTTCCTAATTTTCTTGGGTTGCTCAAATCCATGTTTTCTGCACTAAGTAATGGGAGATGGCCCAGGGGTAACCCAACAATTGGGTGGTGATGGGTTTCCCTCCAGGAGTGCTGGGAAAGGTTAGCAAAGGTTCAGTTTAATTCATAAAAATTAAAGAAATATAAAATTTCCTGCAATTCTTATCAGCTACACAAAGGGAATTAAGATATACTTTCTGTTTTAGGTAAGTATGGTACTTTAAACAAGTATGATTTGATAAGTGCTATGCATTTATCCATTAATTCCATAAATTACACAATCTTTTGACATTTTTATAGTCTAATAGACATTAAATTCCAGGCCCTTTGTGACTGAAGGAAATTGGAATGAAGCTGATGGAAAGAGATCAAGGAGAGAAAAATATGGAAAAGGATGAATTCTTAGAACTGAATTACATTTTTGTATCTTTTTAAAGATGAATTACTTATTTAATAAGAAGTTGGGAAAGAATAAATGACCCCATAAAGGCCCAGATCTGGGATCTTAGAGAAGGAACAGGAGATTTCAGAGTGAATTAAACTTATCAGAGAGTGACCAAATTCTATTGTTATTAGGCTTAATTCACACTTATTTTTAAATAGATGTATAACAATCAACAACAACAGGGCCTCCCTGGTGGCGCAGGCATTTGCGCGCCACACTGTGAAGCTGTCTGCAGCCTCTGCAGCGCAGTTTGTTTCGGGCCACTCGGCGAGGGTCCCACATGACCATGTTGCAGTAGACCTCTCCTATCTCCCGCTGCTCCCCTCAGCAGTGTATTTCAGTCGGTCTGCCTGTTCTGTTCCCCGCTCTGTCTCTGGTGACTCCTCTCAACCTCCCGCACATCTGGCCTGTACCCCGGTTCTTGTATAAATAAATAAATCTTAAAAACAAAACAACAAAAAACAACAAACCCTGAGGTACATGTGGAACATCAAGTCAACTGATGCAAAAGACAATTTCCCAATGCTACTAGCTAGTTTTGTTTCATTTTTTTTAATTATATGATCTTCATGCCTGCCAGCCCAAATATATAGTTAACCTGTACTAAGAAATAAAAATTATCTAAATTCTAATTCACCTCCTCATGCTGTTTGTTGTTGTTCTTGTTGTTATAAGATAGAATCTTTTAAAATGAGCTTAGACCAGGGTAAAAGATTTAAAGGTTGCGGGTATCTTACATGTCATATGTATTCTATATGTAAATATATGTGGTAAAAGGCTTGAACTGAATAGAAACTTAAGGGTTTTTTTCCTGCAGGAAGTCAGCAAATAAACATGGATAATTGTTATGTGGGAGATTATTATCCCAAACTACAGTTAAAGTTATACCAGGTTTAACCTTTGGCTATATTAGAGTCATTTGTGGAATAAGCATTTTCATAACCAGTAGAAAAGAAAAAAACTGGTTGTCTTGGTTACATGAGATATTCATCAGAATTTTCTTGTGTTCTTCCTGTGACTGTCTACACTCTGAGTCACAATTATTCATAATTATGCTATATGCCAGTTATCATACATTGACAAACACAAATCAGTAGTGGCATGAGAGTGATTCATTTTCATGTGAATCTTGCATACAGCAAGATTCTTTTGGTGAAGGGAAATGTTTAAGCTGGCAGGAACAGAGTATTAAAGTTTAGAATCAGAAATGCCTGCCTGAAGTTATTGTCAGCTTAACTTGATTTTTAATATTATGTTGAATCTCGGGCACTAGTTTTGCTTGTTTATTTATTTTTTAAAAAGATTTACTTATTTATTTATTTATACAAGCACTGGGTACAGTCAGAAGCACGGGAGGGTGAGAGAATTCACCAGAGCCAGAGTGGGGAGCAAAGCAGGAGAAGGACTGAAGTACACTGCTGAGGGAAGCAGCGGGCAGCAGGAGAGGTCTGCGCTCCATGTGGGACCCTCCTCTGGTGGCCGGGGAGCAGCCAGGGATCGAACCAGCGCTGCAGAGGCTGTGGGCAGCTTCGCAACCCAGCGCTCAACCACTGTGCCACGGGGGAGGCCCAGTTTTGCTTGTTTATTAAGCACTGACAGTAAATATAAATAATATTTGTACAACTTTGCTCTCTCTAGTAGATAAGCACTCACTGCAGTAGTACATGAAAAAAGGTTATCATAATTTCTGTCAAAGAAAACTCCTGCCTCATATGTATATAAAGTGGTTGTACAAGTATAATCACTTACGTATTTATGTTGAATGAATTTTTAATTCTCATTTTTTAAATGAGAAGAATGGTTGATACTACACATTTTATTAACAATAAAACAAAAATATAAAATTACATTTAAAAGATAAAGTAGCTATCTACATGTTTTTTGTATGTTTTAGGAAGAAATCTTTAAGTAAATTTACAAAATAATTTTCCTATAATTGTTTGGGTCCACTATTGAGACCATTGGATGGAATGTGAGGTAAATCTTCCTAACAAAAGTCCAGCAAACTCTATCTTAAGGGTAGTTGAAAAGAACTAGGCCCATTTCCAATAAAGATTAATAGGGGGCCTCTCGGGTCGCACAGGCTCAGCGCTATCAAGCTATCACACAGTAGACCTCTCCAGTATCATTAGCTGCTCACCTCAGCAATATATTTCACTAGATCTGCCTGCTTTGCTCCCCACTATGTCTCTGGTGTATCCTCTCACCCCCCACCCCTGCACCTCTGTCCTACACCCCAGTTCTTGTATGCATAAATAAATAAAAATAAATCTTTAAAAAAATAAAAAATAAAGATTAATAGTTGGTAATAATTCACTGTAAATAATTTTTCCTTAAATTTACACCACAGTGAAGTGAGATGTACATCCAGTTAAATATGGACAGCATGAGCATTTATCTGAGGGCATTAAGCCCAGAATTATACAATAAAAGAGAAATTATTTAATAAGAAATTGGAAAAGAAATGTTATTTGTTACCATGTTGTCTGACCACAGCTTCCTTTACTTAAATATTTTATGTAAAGGCAATCAAGGATATTTGATAAAAATGCATTTGGATAAATGTGGTACAGAAATGAAAAAGATTAGTGAAAGGTGTCCTGTATTTGTCATGAGCCATGGTCTTCTTTTCTTGGATGTGAAATGCTCCGAGTCAGTATTGCTATTTATATAGAAAATCAGTGGTATCTTCTAAGAACAGTCTATTACAGTATAATATTCTGAAGTGCTTTTGACAATAGTGATTATGATTTTTCTTATCAGGAAAATGAAACCAAAAACATTAACAACACTGTGTCTTTTTGACTAAATGTCTATAAAGTGCTTAATACAATACCTAAAACTTAAATACTTAAACCTAAGACTTAAATCTATGATAGTTATTATTTTCTTGGCTTCTTTACAGAAAACAGGTGATTTGAGATTGGAGAAATCCGAAAGACTGCTTAAAAAATGACTGCAAAGAGATGAACTTAGAAGATTTAGTCTTTTTAAGCATCTTGTCTTCCTCTGTGCTGACTGGCACTATCTATTACAATTCATTATACATTAGTATTATTCAGGGTTGCATCAGAGCTTTCTGTTTCCACATGCAATTCTTTCAAGTGCCGAATAGGAGTTTTTCTCCCAAGGGTACTCTGAGGGCAGCCACAATCTGCAAACACTGAGCCAGTCAAGGAAGACTACCTGGAGTTTCTTAAAGGAATCACAGCTTGCAAAATTGTTTGCACCTAAATGGGAATGTATTAAATGAAAATTCTCCATTATTTTTCCAGATTTTCAAATGTGATAAGGCAGTGATTTCTAAGAAATAAGACTTTTGTGCAAATAGAGCTGTTTTTTTTCCTGCTAAAATTGTTCCCCCTCTGTGTCATAAATATGACATGAGTAAGATAACTTAGTAAGAAACTAATGTATATGCATGCTACTGTCTATCTTAGTCTAAAGTTCATTTCAATTTCAAGAGAGAAAATCTTTGTAGAGTCTACAAGGCTTGTTTTAAATATCTTGTGGTAGAGCAAATACGAGTTTGTGCAGCCAAGGGTCATCTTTCAGAGGGGTTTGCTTAGGAGGCAGTCAGTGGCAATCCAGAAATGAGAGGTGAAAAGTGAATGATAAAGTAGGATGAGACATTGAGACAAAAAAGACACAAAGAGTGTGAGATTCAAAAACATTATAAGGCACATCAATTTCAATTTCAAAGCACTTTAAAGAGTACCTTTCTTTTCATTTCAACCAAGCAATAAAAATTCATGGAAGTAACATAACTTTCAACTTTTCCTTAACCACTTCTAAATATTAGGGCACACGGGCACACGGGTGAACAGGACAACATCATATCACTTTCTCCCTAAAAGCCTGCTTTGGGAAGTGAATAATTTCCCTTCCTCCTTTCTCCAATGTATGTAAAGCTCTCCAGGATATCTCTTAAATATTCATTCAGTTACACATTTCAAAAATGATCATTTATAAAATAAACTTGGTCTTCTACAAAATACACACACCTTTGAGTTAAAAGTTCACCCTGAGTTTCAACATTTCATTCTTCATTTTCCTAATAACAGATGCCCCTTTAGATTGGGTCCACATATTCTCTCAAATTAAGAGCTCATGTCAACCACTACTCACACCTGAAGCCAAGCTGTTTCCATAGTCAGGAATGTTCAGGCATCTGCACTTTATCTCTCCAAGTTGACATCTGTTGAGGCCTCTCTCCTTAACAACGCCTTCGGCAGATTTCTTCCAACTCAGAAGCACTTACTTTGGGAGGCAGCTGCCACTCAAGGCTGTACTTGTGTACAGCTGTTGCTACACATGTATGTGTCTCACCATACCAGGAAGAGGAACCATGTTGCTAGAAGGAAGGAACTTTGTTTCATACTTTATTTTTTACTTGGTTAATTCAATAAACATATGGCTTACCTTATGCATGCTACAGTGCTAGGGATAGTACCAATCTTAAGGTTCTCTCTACAGTCAGGATTCTCACAATCATCTAGCATTATCTTCCAACTTCTGTCTCCATAGAGACAAATGAGGGGCAGTAAAAGATATTTTTTGACTACGGCTTAACTCCTAGTTTCTCATATTTTGAGGTGCATATTACAATTGGGTGGAGGGACAGGGTAGAAGAGATGAGAAGTATAGGAAATGATATTTTTAACATGTATACTGAATGATTAATTATGCTGCTTAACCAGGTATGAAATGTGTCAGTGATAAAGACCAAATCCTAGAAATGTGACAGAATTATTAAATTCCATAATATCAAGTATTCCATAAATATTAAAAATAATATTAAATTCCATAGTGACCTTTTCTATATACTTCGTTTAATGTCTCCTTTAAGCAACATAGTGTTGACATAATTAGCATTTATATAATAAGTAGTCAGTAGTAAACTGTATTTAAATATTAGCTCTGCTCTAACCCTTCATCTGGGACTTTGGACATGGTATATCTTATTACCTCCCTGAGTGACAAAATGGGAATTTGAATAGTAACGTATCAGAGTTTTTGTCAAGATTACATTTAAATCTCGACACTATTTTTGGTATGAATCATTACAGCAGGTACTTAGCAAATACCAAATTATGTATTTTGCTTATGTCTAGATATTAATTTAATACATTTTTACTTAGGTAGTAAATGTGAACATTAGGGTAAATAAATGTAAATAAATAATATGTAAATACTGAATGACAAATAATGCTATTAAAATACTGAAATGATAAATAAAAGTTAATGTATAAAAAAGTAAATGTTAAACAAAGCTAAATTTGTAATACTAATAACATAGAGTTACCAGATTCTGCAAATATCCCCATTTACCACCCAGCTATTGTTTTAACAGCCCCTCAATCTATCTACATTAAGAAACCAAGCCCACAATTTACTCAGAACTTAATATCATCTTTTGTAAACTTGAGCTAAGATGATTTTAGAAATATGACATTGATCCGAATGTGTCATTATTTATGAAGACAAATAATATGAAAAAATAAATAGCATTTTGATGTATTCTTTCAAAAATAAGCTATCCATTTATCTTTTCTCAAAGGATTTCAAAATAGTTGATTTTGAGATATATTTTAAGGATTAAAATATTTAATTATCTTGATATTATACTTTTCTTATAAAATAATATTTTGGGGTAATATCATCTGATATTAGTCATTCTTTTTTAAGAGAAATTTTAAGAACATTCCAGTCAATTTTTACTCTATTTCATTATTTCTATAGTGACTTTAATACCATTTATTAGTTATTATTAATTAAAATAACCTTAATATTAAAATAACTTTAAGTAAGGTTATATTTCTATGTAATTTAAAAATAGTTCTTGGAACTAGACATAAGACCTGAAACCATAAAATATATAGAAGGAAATATAGGCGAAACACTACGTGATTTGCACATCAAAGACATCTTTACAGACACATCACCCAAAGCAGTGATAGTGAAGGCAAAGATAAACAGCTGGGACTATATCAAATTAAAGAGCTTTTGCACAGCAAAAGAGACAATAACAAAAACAAAGAGAAACCCCACCAACTGGGAGAACATTTTTGCACCCAACACTAATGATAAAGGACTGATCACAAAAATCTGCAAAGAGCTGATGAGTCTCAACAACAACAAAGAAAATAATCCAGTCAAAAAATGGGCAGAAGAGCTTAAAAGAAACTTCTCTGAAGAGGAAATGCAAATGGCCAACAGGCATATGAAAAAATGTTCAACATCACTTGTCATCAGGGAAATGCAAATCAAAACTACCATGAGATACCATCTTACACCAGTGAGAATGGCACATATTAAAAAAACTAGCAACAACAAATGTTGGCGAGGGTGTGGAGAAAAAGGAACTCTTCTGCACTGTTGGTGGGAGTGCAAACTGGTCCAACCACTGTGGAAAGCTGTGTGGAGATTTCTGGACCTACTAAACATAGAGCTTCCATATGACCCAGCAATTCCACTCCTAGGTATTTACCCAAAGGACACAGAAACATCAATTCCAAAGAACACCTGCACCCCTATGTTTATAGCAGCACTGTTTACAATAGCTAAGCTTTGGAAACAACCCAAATGCCCAAAAATAGATGACTGGATCAAGAAGATGTGGTACATATATACCATGGAATATTACTCAGCATTCAAAAAAGATAAACACATGCAATTTGCTGCAACATGGATGGCGCTGGAAGGGATCATGCTCAGCGAAATAAGCCAAAAAGAAAAAGAAAAATACCGGATGGTCTCACTCATAGCAGGAATCTAGAAAACTTAAATAAGGGACCAGGAAAATGAATAACTATAAGAAAGTGAAAATCAAAATCAACAAAAAACTATGAACCAGAGACACTTTTAGGGGGGCGGGGGCGGGAGGGGAGGGATTGGGGTCAGAATGGGGGGCTGCAATTGTATGGGGAATATAACAATAAAATTTATAAAAAAAAAAAAATAATGCATACGTTGTGCAAAAATGAAAATGATATAAGAATTATATAAAATAAAATGTTAATTTAAAAAAACCTTAATAAAAAAATAAATAAAATAAAATAAAAAAAAAATAAAAATAGTTCTTGGTATTAAGGTAGGTTAATGTACTTCACTAAAATTTTTGAGATTTAAGCATTTCTCTCCCATCAATTTGTGTATCCTTGGGGTAAGCCTATAATAAATTTGAGCTGCATTTTACTCATCTTTAAAATAAGAATAATTAGGCCTTCTCTTTACCTTAAAAGTGTGTTGCAAGAATTAATTACATCTTTAAAATATATGGAGCTCTTAACCACCTTACAAGCAAATATAACAACTATCAAACATGTTACACTATAACATAAGGAGTAATAGGAGTAATTTTCTCTTTCTTAATGTCTTGCTGGAAGGCACCCTGTGTAATAGTTTTTAATCTTAATAAAATCTATTTTAAAGATTTTTAAGATCTTTTATTTTTATTATATTTTCTTTTTTTTTATTTTAAGGAGTACTTTTATAAAAGAAAGTTATAATTTGGGATTAACTATAATTACTATACTGGCTAAGTAAAAAAGCCCTCAAAAACAAAGATCCTTAGGTTTGGAGGGTATTTAAAATATGAATCTAGCATCTTCTAAATAGCTATCATATTTCTAGTCTGCGTGATAAATTGACTAACCCAAACTTGATCTTTCCCAAAGACCGATTTATAAAGCAATGAATTTTATTAAAAACATTGGGATATAAACATGCAGTGGACACCACCAAACTTAAATATTAGTTATTTAAAAAGTCTTATAAATTTAACATACCTCTGGCAAGATTGACAGGAATAAAAGAAAAGACATAAACAAATGCATTTGACATGAAAATGCAACATAATTGTAGTTTTTCTAAAGATTAAGACAAGTAGACTATCAACTTTATGACAATAATCTTGAAAATACACATGGAATGATTAAATAAGGAATTTAAAGGAAAAGGATAGATTTATTCAAAGATAGATGGAGAAGCCATCTGATGGGCTTTGGGCCACTGTGGCATCACTGGGTAAGACTGACTTAGGAGTGCCTGCCTGAGTTTTCAGGAAGCCCCCTAATTGACCTCCCTGTCGGCCTCTCTGTAAATGAGGAAAGTTAATATACTAGCACTCGGTGTCTACATTTTGGATTTTTTTAAGTTATATACAAAAATGAATAAAGGTAGCTTGTGATGATAAAATATAAAATAAGAGGCCATTTGAAACATCTAGTTGAGATCAGAATAGCACTAAGATTCCAAATGAATCTATTAATAGCTAAGATTCACTATACTTAAAAATTAATTTAATTATTGACTAGACGTAATCAGTAAACATACTTTGAGGAACAGTTGTTATTCAGCTCTGCTTAACAATGATGACCAATGGAGATGCTTATTTTTAGCAAAAAGAAAAAAGAAAATGTCAACACTATTCAAATTCTGAGAGAATAAGGTAATGCAGAACTTGATAACTGGAGTGGATATATTCAAAGATTTCCATTCTAAATGATCAAGCTTTTTCAGTTTCTTATAATATTACAGTTATAAAATATGATTATTTTACTCTTTTAAAACATGCTACTGTATAACCTAATTTTTAGGTGTGATCTGTAAATTCCTTAGTTGTTCAGATTTCCTGCATCAGTGTATATAGTTAGTTAACTATATGTCTTTTGAAAATAATGACATCTTTTTGAGTAGGCTGCCAGATAAAAAACAGGATTCCCAGTTAAATTTGAGTTTCAAATAAGTATAAAATAATTATTTACTATTAGTAAATATTACAAGGGAATAATTATACCAAAAATTATTCATTGTTTACATGACATTCAAATTTAACTGGGCATCCTACATTTTTATTTACTAAATCTGACAATCCTACTTTTAAGCCTCAGTTTTCTAATAAATAAAATGAGTGGTTTGAGTAGATGATCTCTAAAATCTTTCTCAGTTTAATGTTGTATGATCCCTATCTGTTACACTTTATTTTACAGATTACAAGCATTTTATATAATAATCTATATAATCTATAATCTTATAATCTATAAATGTATATGAATATATATATTCAAAATTCAAACCTTGTAACCTAAAATATCATACTATTTTATTTCTATCTTAGTAATGGAGGAACTGAAAATTACAAAATTGTTTTCCAAGTTTTCCTTTAGATATGGGATTATAAGATCACATAAATGAAACTACTATAATTGTGAAATTATAAGTGTCACTGAATTGACTTGACTTTGAAGTTTAAAAACATGCTAACATTGAAGTAACCGGGTGATTCATTGGTTTTTGTTACACTTCTATAGCCAATGTCAATTGAAGCATAGAGCTCACAAATGGAAGAATTATATTTCAAAACTGCCATTACTATATTCCATGAACTTACTTCTTAAATTTCTCAACTTCCTCTCACATTGTAAAAGGAAAAAAAGTGAGGTGAGATATCTCAGAAAGGATTGGAAGGGAGTTCTTAAGTGTTAAAATAATGTTAGCAATAACTCAGCTTATTCTGTAGCATTGACAGATTGCAGAATTTATAGCATGCATACGAATCATGCCTGGAGCTATGAGGCAATATTTAATCCCAATTAAAATATAGAGAGAACAAACTAGCCTGCCAGAACAAACTGCCAGATGTGAGCCTATGTTTTAGTAACATTCCAGATAAAAGATCACTTATTGTCATAAATAGTCCCCCTGGTCAGGGAATTCAGAGTTTTAAATTTTATGCTGTATATTGTTTCTTTTAATACCCTCAAAAAAATTTTTAATCCTGCTTTCATGTATTTATTCCAAAGAAAATTATACATTTACTTAGGGTATTCCCAGATCTTTGTATGAAAATATTTGTTCTTTGCTGACCACTGATTCACTTTATTATAACAGAAAAGTGTAGAGATCTAGGAAATGTGTGGTAGTGTCCCTGACATTTACAAAGCAGCTCTTGCAAGTATGCATTCATAATAAAAAACATACCATATAGGAAAATGACCTTCATCAAATAATCTTATCTTCTATGTACCTACATGTCTTGTGATGTCTGATAAATACTGTAAGCCTTTAAGAAAATATATCAGCTATTCTGATCTGCATAGCTCTTTCTTGTACCTTTTTAATTAAAGACTGACTGCTCAGACTAGAGCTACCTACGTGCCCTCCATGTAGCCCACATTCCACTGCATAATAAATAGGTATTATTTTTCCCATTTACAAGAAAATTTTGAAAAGCAAAAAGACTCAAAGCTGACACACTCACATATATACAGTTTATAATTCCTTTTCTGCTTCCTTATCACATCTTTCCACTTTTACCACTGTCACCTAGGAAAAATAGCTAAAATAGCAAATAACTAATATTCAAATAAAGAGAGATGCCTGCTAGGCAATTGACACATTAATTTCTACACACTAAATGAACTTCTGGTAATGTGCTCTTTCCATCACACTATTAGCATTATATATATATATATATATATATATAGTGAGCTATATATTGTGAGCTATACCTGTCTGGCTGCATCTGATGTTCTCAGATAATTTTTTTCCTTGTAAATAGAGGGAAGTATGTAATGCAATTAATTCAAGTGCAAATTTACTCAAAGGATGGACCTGGATAGAAATACAAGGGTTAAATTCAACTTATTTAACTCTATTCTGTACATTTTCCAGGATCTCTTGGGTATTTTTGTGATCCCATAGTAGAACACATACTATACATACATTCACATATTTCATATATTATAGTACCTTTGTTCTTGGTTTGATTGAGGGTAGTTGACTCCAGAATGCATCGGAATTTCTAATCATTCTTGAATTTCTGTTTTGCCTTCCTCACCTTTACATTCCTTGGAAGAAACAGGAAACAACCAGGATCTTAAAATACCCCATACTTAGCTGGTCCTTTGGGATAAGGCAAGTTTTGGTAATGTGGAACTTTAAGGCTAAGCTAGAATTTGGAGATAAGATGTTCAACATGCCATTTATACAACAATATTAATTTGTTGAGGAATAACTTAAGAAATGTGCTATCCTTGCAGCAAGTAGCTGCAATGTTATTATATAAAAAAATAAAAGTCAGAAGAAATAACACTTGATTCTAGTTTTGCTACTTCACTGTATAGAGAATCCAGGTAAGTCATTTTCTTCTGTTTCTAAACCATAAAGTCTATCTCTGTGTCTATCTCTGCAGCTCTTAAAGGGCTTAAACTGGATTCAGTAAATGAAAGTACTTTGCAAGTCACTTGCTATTAATAGTCTATATATATTCAATCATTTTTAACGTGATCAGCGTGATTATGCAATGCACATGGAGAGAAAAAGAACTCTGAGATAATAGAATATTTACAGACTCATTAAAGACATAAGGAAATGGAAGATTCCACTATTGAGTGGATGAAGTGAAGTCATCATAGAGCAAACAGCCAGAGTTCTCAAATTGGAGTAAGCTGAATTCTACTGTATAGTCTGTGCCTTGACCAAGACACCAGTGGCTCCCTTTGTAACATTCTTTATGGGCTCCATTACCCTCATTTACTTTATCTTCACTGGCTGCTTTTTTTTTTTTTTTTTTTTTTTTTTCGGCCAGGAAAAATAACTCTCCTATTGTCACTCAGTAAGAAGCCCAGCCAGAGATGTGAACCCAAAGCTGTCTGGCTCCAGAGCCTGAGCTCTTAACTGCTGTGGTACTTAGTTAACCACACATATGCTACACCTCCCAAGTGAAAAGGCTGAGGAGGGGAGGGGAGAGGAACCCTGGGAGAATGAAATCTGCTGCTCTTTGTTAGTTTTTATGCCTGGAAAGCGAGAGTCAGTGAACTTTTTGGCTCAAAGTTGCACATTTTGAGATACATGGAAACTGACAAGCATTGAGAGTTTGTCAAATTCTTTAAGACATTTAAAGAGATTTTTCTTTTTAAAGGAGTCTTTTCAGTGGCACTTATGTTTGTATAAAACCATACTTAAACATTAAAATGATTGTCATTGTTCCAGGAAGTTTGGGAAATATTCAGATATAACCCAATTCTGTTTTCCAACCATTTTTGCACTGCCCACATTAACCAGTTTACATCTGCTTCTATTTGCATAACCATATACATATTTATGATGTAAACCATTTTCTCTTTCAATATTTTCCAGCAGAGATCTGAAACCTAGGTTATCTTCAAAGAGACAGATAGTTAAATGGACCTTTAATCTACCTGGTGATTTTGAAGTAAATCCCATCAGGTAACCATGCGGAGAATGTGAACTCTCCCTAGCAGGGCAGACTCACCTTCCACCTATGCCATTTTAAATAGACTATCAGCCCCTTGTACTTGAAAAGGCCTTCCCTAACTCAATGTCCCACTGATTCAGAATTCTCCAGAGGGAAGAATCCTAAAGATTCTTCATTCCTTCGTTCATTCCACAAATATTTGCTTAAAGCCTCTGCTGTTCCGGGCTATCCTTTCAGAGTACAAAGAATAAGACAAGATTCCTTCAGTTCAGCCCCACACCCCTACTTTGTTTATTGTGTAAATGAATAACTGAAACAAAGTGTCATAGGACCTGTTCTCAACTAATGGAATCTACTAGAGGCTCAAGAAAGGGAAGGACTAATTATTCTTGTGCTGTCAAGAAAATCTTCCAGAGGAGATCATTCCTGAGCAAATGATTAGGTAGAAGGGTTATGGAGAAAGATTTACCAAGAGAAATTGAGCAAAATTTGGACAATTTTATAATAGTTCACATAACTAGAAGGAAGGATAGGGAGTAGTTTTCTACCATTACCTGAAAACATTTATAGCAAACGTGATTACTATTTTGCTAATGAACTGTGTTACCAGCAGATTACAGAGGGGATAGTTTAAGACCAAACAAGAAGACCAAGTGTAGCCTATTAGTGACTTTGAAAATTGTCAAACACTATTATACCTAACGTAGGCTAGGTAATGCTGGGTCACAAAGCACTCCAATATTTCAGGAACTTAACCCAACACAAGTTTATTTTTTGCTATGCAGTCAAGGATTTTATGTCCTGGGACTCCCACAGGGCAGCTGTGCAGGGTGATAGCTTAGCATTCCAGGATCTTCCCATCATGTGCTGTTTCCATCTTAATTCACACTTCCATGATTGCAGCAGCATGGGGAGAAGGAAGCATAGGAGTCAAGCACTGGTCCTTGAATGATACCACCAGGAAAGAAAACATTTCTAGGCTGTTCACATTTAGTTACCAGAGTAGGTTACATTGCCATACCTAATTTTAGTGGGGCGGAGAATATAGTCCTCCCCTATGCCTCAAACCAGGAGGAAAAGAAAATTTTGTGAGCGTGAATGCCTTCAGTAGTTAAGAAATGTTATATAAAAATGTTTTATGTTTCAGATTAACTTTATGGAATCAATGTTACTATGCCATACATTAATGTTGAAACTAATTAAAATTTAATCTTCATCTTGCGATTGAAAGTTAAAGACTTTAGTATCACTGTTACTCAATGTTTGTATCATTGTGCAAGCAACTAAACACTAGTCATTTAGAAGCATAGCTGATTCATGAATTAGTTTAATCTGAGTAAAGATTGAAATCCAGACATATTTAAACAAATTGATTTGTTAATATTAGGTGAAATATTAAAAAAATTGCTATATGGTTCCAGTATTATAGTAAAAATAAACTATTTTTTCCTTTTTATATGTATAGATACACTAAAAGGAATATGTTATGCATAGGTGGGAATAGATACTAATGACTTCATAAAAGACAAGTGATATATTACTTGATATTTAGTATGTTACTTATTTTCCGCGGATGTTCGTAGCTGCGATGCATAAATAATTAAAGGAGCATATAATCAAGTGTTGGTTTAAATATCAATTTTTTTTGCCACCTACCAAATGTTATCAGTAAGGTGAAGTAGAAACAGGTTTGTGCTAATAGCGCGGCAGAGGCCTCCTTAAGGATGTCTTTACACCTAACTTCTCCAGAACAGTTTACTGAAAGATTTTTATTTCTAAAATGTAGTTTAAAGTTAACTTAATTTCATGTTATCGTTCTAAAAGCAAGATTTTGGACTATTAAAATTGGCATGCATCTTATGATTGGCGCTTATGACAATATAGGCAAGGTATGCAAATATACTTGTTCATCAGGTATATGTAAGAATATGTAAGAGCATGCAGGTGGGAACTAAACTAAAAAACAAGCACACAGCTGTGCCTATATGATTCCTTTATTCCCATAAAACTTCCAAGCGGTGAATCAAATCATCATTCGATTCGGAGTTTAAGACATCAGACATGATGTTGGCCAGTTCTCATGCCACAGCTGTTACAGGCTTTTCAAAAAATGCCCCTAAAGCCAGGGCGAACGTAAACCTGCCACCCATTAGAAAGCTCACAGCGCCACAGGTGCACTTTGAACAACCACTTTGGATCGGGTGGAAAAGAATAGAACAACACTGGACGTCGAAGGTCAGACCCCCGGAGGGCAAGCCGCAGGCCCCGTTCGGCGAGTTTCTCCCCCCACTTCCGCGGCTGCCCGGGTCCTCCCCTCTGGCCGTCGCCGGGCAGGTACCCTCCCTTCCTCCCCACCTGTCGAGCTGGGGCGTGCAGGGCTCCCCGAAGCGACGCCCTAGCGGTGAGAACAGGAGGGAACACTACCTGGGAGCTTCCTTTCGCTTTGGTTTCCCAGCCAGACCCCAAAGACCTAAAGCCCTAGGGGGTAGGAAATTCCAGCTGTGCCCTGGCCCACTCCCGCCCCGTTCTCTCTCCGGCTCGCTGCCTCTCTCGCTCGGATGCCGCCGCCGAGCCTCGCCACCACTTCGGGGTGGCAGTCCGGCGGAGGTGGCGGCGAGCTCCCGGGCTCTGCGCAGGGACATGGGGCAGGGTGAGTGAGCCCGACTGGGGAGAGGCCCGGCAGCCCCCTGCCCTCTGCGCGCTAGGCTGGGAGGGGCGCGCGGCCCCGCCGGGGGCAGAGCTGCGCCTCGGAGGGGCTGCCGCGCTCTGCTCGTCCGCGTCGGGGCTGGAGAGCCGAACCGAGAGCGCGCGTCCGGGGGAGGGAGGAGCGGGACAGGAAGCCGCGGGAGAGAACAGGCGAGCCACTGTCTCCTTTCGAAAAGAAAGTAGGAGCCCTGAGCGAGAAAGGAGACATTGGCCCTCCCAACTTTTCTCCGCGAAAAGTTGGCCAAGTGCATTTTGTTGGCGCAAACTCGGCGGGAGGAGCCGGTGCGTGCGCGGCTGGCTCGGCGGCGGTGCCCGCGGCTCTTGCCCTTGTCCCGCTCTTCCTCCTACCAGCCCCGGCAGCTCCTTTCCCTCCCCGAGAGGCGCCAAATGGCTACCCAGTAAACCCCACGGGGCGGGGGCTGCAGCGCCGCCTCCTGCCGCCCGAGCTCTGGGCGGCCGCTAGGACCCGCGGCGCCGCGACGACACCACCCTGGGGCGGGAAGCCGGGGCCCGCAGGTGGAAACGCACCCGGGAGGCGGGCGGGTCCAGGGCTGGGGTGGCTCGGGCGCGCTCTTGACGTGCAGACAGCCCGGCTCAGGCCTCGGGAGGCGCACGTCCCGCCCTGACCCGCCGGCCTCTCCCACTCCAGCAGTGACGCGCCGACTCGGAGCTGGAGCCCGCGCAGCGCCCCGTAGGGCGATGGACCGCAGAGCCCCGCGCGCGCAGGACGCCCCGGCGGCGCCCACGCCGCCCGCCGCCCCAGCAGGGTAAGCCGCGGGCGCCGCGCCGCGCCGCCGATCTCCCGGGACCCCGAGGGCAGCGAGGCCTCAACCCGTTTACCTGGCTGGAGACTCGCTGCCCTGCCTGCGGCCTGACTCATTGGCCGCCCCACACGCGGCAGAGGAGGTGGCTTCCTCCCGGCCTCCTCCGAGGCCGGCCGCGTTGGGGATTCTGGTCGTTTTTGACTATTTTCCTACTGGTGCTGCCCTCGATGGGTGAAGGGCCGGTGAATGCCACGAATTGGGTGAGAAATCGGGGCTAAAATTGCTAACAAAGAGCTCCTTGTTGGGACTCTGGAGGAGCGGTGGACGGTACCTGTAAGTGAGCTGCTGGGAGGGGAAAAAAGTTTCCGTGGCCAAGGACTGAGGCCCGGGCAGGTGGGCAGAGTCAAGGTGACTGTAAGGAAGGGGCTTTGGGCGAGCGGTGGAGAGCGAGAAGAGGGTGTGCCAGCTGTCAGCCCGCATGACAGTTCCGGGAGCGGGCGGTGCGCGCCTCTGATTGGGGGTGTGTGTGCCTGTGGCCAATTGCCGGTGCCAAAGCCAAGCGCAAAGCCAGAGTGCAAACAACGATACTTTTCTTTGTATCCTCAGGTGTTTGGGGAGAGATGGAGGGGGAAGGGGCTGTCAGAAGGTGAGTTAATATTAAATAAAATGTCTTCCTGCCAGATACGCTAACAATCATCATGCTAAGTATTTGAATAAATAGAACAGGTAGTTCTGCAAGAGATGAGGAGACACTGGAAATGACCTTCGCCTCAGTAACCAGTGAAGAGTTAATGGGTACTAGATGAGATTGTGAATGGGGACCCCCCTTCAGTAGTATGTGGTATAAAGTTTTCCTCCTCAGTTTCTTCTCTCGTGGTTAATCCGAACGCAGAAATGCCCTTAAGAGAATATGAACATTCAGAAGTTGAAATGTTAAAGGAAAAATGACTTTGTAACTAATGAATGAGAGTTGTATAGTTTTCCTGATATAAAAGTGGAGAAGTCATTTTTCCCTGGAACATGATAGGCGTTTCCTTACAAGCAAGTTACAGCATGTTTATTTCATCGGAGACCATGCGAACATTGGCAGTTGTCTGGAGGAAACATGGAAAAGTCTCAAAGCAACATGACTAATCTAAAAGATATTTAGTATAATGCTTAAGTAGAGGAAACATGTAGTGTATGAATTCTTTCATTTTGTTCCAATTAGCTATCTTCTTCCTTCTGCAAACAATCCCATTACTGTTGACTTCCGTTCCTATTCTTTTCCAGTTCTTTTCATGGGTTTAGATATTATTGTATACACTCTATATTCTCATATTAGGGTGTATGAATAAAGAAATACTTTGGTAGAAGGATATAGATCATAAGAACAACAACGTTCTCTTAAAGGAGGTGCAAAAGATTTCAGGGTATCACAAAGTAAGATAGAATCCAGTGGGTGGATTTGAAAATGGATTAGAGTAAGGTACCATTTTTAAAAATACACCATATGTGCAAAATATGCTTGCAGATGATCAGAAATAATAATTTTGAATAAAATACAAATGTGATCTCTTGATTCTGTGAAGAAAAGGAAAGAGCTTTCTAGTATTAAACACAACTATAGTAAGATACTATGGGTTTAACTCATGAAAATTTAAAGGTTAAATTGACAAGTTTGTGCTAAAAAAAGAAACTATGAAGCAGCTTTATCTAATTTCTCAAATATGAAAACATTTTTAAGGAACTTTATCCTCCCATTCCCAAATTTAAGGAGGAACATTGGAAATATTCTTTAACATCTTGTCTAAAATAACTATTCTAACATTTTATCTTATATTATTCTAATCAGAGAAATTATCAACAACTGAAAAGTGAAAACATATTACTCCCCTGCTTTGTCTTCTTTCACTTGTCAAATTGTATACTTTTGGTAAATCCCAAGTTCCTATTATATAATATTTGTTAACTATTCAGTATTGCTTTTGTTCTTTTTCTCAAAAAACCTGAACATCAATAAGGTTTTGATTGTGGAAAAAAATAAATCCTAGATGTGAGTATGTTGAAGGTGTCAGGGAACAATTTCTATAAATGTATTAAATAGGGTTGGGAAGTAAATTCCTTACTATAATACTAAATCAGGACTCATTCCAATGGCTTTTGAGGCCTAGTTTGGTCCTTATCCCTGAGCTTATCCTTTAAAGGGTTCCCCTATAATTTCCCAATGTTTATATTGTTTTAACAGGTCATTTTATTTTATTTTTTTAAATAAATTTTATTTTTATATTCCCCATACAATTGCAACCCCCTTATTTTGACCCCAATCCCTCCCCTCCCCGCCCCCCAGCCCCCATAGAGTGTCTCTGGTTCATAGTTGTTTGTTGATTTTGATTTTCACTTTCTTATGGTTATTCATTTTCCTGGTCCCTTATTTAAGTTTTCTAGATTCCTGCTATGAGTGAGACCATCCGGTATTTTTCTTTTTCATTCTGGCTTATTTCGCTGAGCATGATCCCTTCCAGCGCCATCCATGTTGCTGCAAATTGCATGTGTTTATCTTTTTTGAATGCTGAGTAATATTCCATGGTGTATATGTACCACATCTTCTTGATCCAGTCATCTATTTTTGGGCATTTGGGCTGTTTCCAAAGTTTAGCTATTGTAAACAGTGCTGCTATAAACATAGGGGTGCAGGTGCTCTTTGGAATTGATGTTTCTGTGTCCTTTGGGTAAATACCTAGGAGTGGAATTGCTGGATCATATGGAAGCTCTATGTTTAGTAGGTCCAGAAATCTCCACACAGCTCTCCATAGTGGTTGGACCAGTTTGCACTGCCACCAACAGTGCAGGAGAGTTCCTTTTTCTCCACATCCTCGCCAACATTTGTTGTTGCTAGCTTTTTTAATATGTGCCATTCTCACTGGTGTAAGATGGTATCTCATGGCGGTTTTGATTTGCATTTCCCTGATTACAAGTGATGTTGAACATTTTTTCATATGCCTTAACAGCTCATTTTAAAGAAATGTAGTACAACTCCATATTTTACAAATGAGAATCTGAAACCTGGAGACTTGGAGAGTTTGCTGGAGTCCAGAACAAATTTTGTGGCAAAACCTGAAGGAAAACCTAGGAGTTTAGTTGCTTAGTTTATGGCAGTAATTGCTTTGAATCTGTTCCTGACCACAGTATGACATAATCTACATTTTAGTAAGTTACTTAGGTATAGTTATTAATTCAGTAGAGCATTGAATTATTTCAGGTAAAATGAAGTTGGAATCCTTGTGTGAATTTGCATATCCTGGAAATGACTGATCATTTAGGAAAAGTAATTGTTCGCTCCTTGGCCACTTAATTTTTCTTTGAAGCATTCCAAATAGCAATTATAATGTTACAAGGCATAATTTGTTTAAAATGTTTTCAGAGACATCACACATTTATCTCACTTTTAGCATTGTACAATATTGTGGATGTTGTAATAGGTGGCATTTTTTTAAAGTTTCAGGGGAGACAGCAGTAAGGCTCAGAAGTTGAGACTTCCCTATGGTCATGATGTAATTTATGACCTCAACAAAAGTTGAGGCTGCCTTAGGACCAAAGTCCCTGCCCTCAAGGGGTGTAATCTAGTGATCATCTTGAGTGTCTTTGAACTGTGCCTCCAGTGCACTACCTTAATCTCTTACCTTTCTAGATGATATCCCTTAATAGCACATAAAAGTATTCATTTTATGTTAGGTGTTCTATAGCTTAAGGGCTTGTATTTTGGCTTTTGAAATGAGGCTGAGTTTGGATGTCAAAAGACATTGACAGTCTCAATAGTTTCTGTTTTCCTTTTAGGTTAAAGTTTCAGTAAAACTATCAAATACATGTTATGTATTGTAATATGTATTCATTTATACATATATTCATTTCTAATACATTGATATATATGTCATATGTAAGTATCCACATATACATGTATTGCTAAATAGCATGTATATATTTTAACAAAACATGTACTCATTGACTGGTTTAATTTTCATAGTGGCCTAGATGAGAATTATAATTAAGTATATCAGTTCATATTTATTTCTTGTTTCCTAAAAAATGGAAATACCAGATGGTTTGTGTTTTATTGAAGAGAACAACACAATTGGAGACACTGATTGGAAAATTGGAAGACCATTTTGAAGGGTATCCTCTGCAAATTTTCTATCTTGGTGCTTATTAAAGTAACATGAATCACATAGAAGCAGCAATGCGTGATGGACTGACGTCAAGTTGGGTACTTATCTTGAAGTACTAGTGCTTTTTTTTTTTTTTTTTTTGACATGTGGAGACAGATATGCTTTTTTTTTTTTTCTCTTTGAAATTTGAATGTCATAAGTGTACTTGACCTTGCTTTCAAAGACCTTAGTATTTTGATTCTGAAACAACTTTCAGGCACAGACAGGAGAAAAAATCCTACCTCTTTGTAATTTTGCTTTGGAGCTTTGTTGCTTTGGAGTTAATTGAAGATGTAGTAAAAATTAAGGGATAATTTAGCAACTGTTCTCTTAGCTTTATTTGGGTGTGCTATTGGTTCCAAAGTTTTACTGACTCTATCAACTGAGTACTTGTTAGTTAACATTTTTTGGATACTAAGAAGTTGACTGCTTTAGATAAGGTTTCAATATGAGAATCACCTAGAGAATCTTTAAAAATAATACTCTTGCTCTCACACTCCTACATATTATGATTTTAATATGACCTTGGCCATGGAGAGTTTTAAAATTCTCATAGATGTTATTAATATGCAACCAGAGTTGAGAACCATTGATTAAGTAGGTATGGACATCTAAGGTGAAGTCATAAATGGAATAGAGGCTGCTATTAATCAGTTTTAGGAAACTGAAAATCCTAGTGTTAGCTTTATTTTACCTTCGTAGAGTCCGTTTATGTGCTTTACAGTGTTAATTTTTTTTTTTTTTTTTGCCATGCCATTTTACATTTGTGGAAACTGTGGCTCAGACAGCTTAATTAACATGAGCAAGGCCATGCAATTGAAAGAGGTAAAAGAATAATAGAAACAAAGTCTGAACCCCAAACCAGTGTTATTCATCTCTAGGCCTGTGATTATCCAGGATGTGTGCTGCCATGGATTATACTGAATGACTAAAGAGCATTCAGAGTGACTTTTGTAGCTGTACTGTCATTCTTTTTAAAGTCATGTTCATATTATACTTTAAAAAACTCCTGCAAATTCTAATGCATATGAAAATCCAATGCCTACCACTTGAAAGGAACTTAAATACTTTGTTTATGTCTTCAAAATCATATTTAACCCTTCCATCTGTTTGGGCTGATTTAATTCATGGAAAAATGACAGCTTTCTTTTGTCATGTTATATGTACTTATTTTTGCTATTAGGCAGCATTAAAATGTATAGTATAATTTCAGAAGTGGGATTTTTTAACTCCCAAATAAGAAAAATGAAACTGCTTAAGACAATGCTAGCCTGCTTATTCGGAGTCTAATTTTCTCTCAGTGTGTTACCAGATAATTGAATAACATTATGAACTTACCTTATTATTGAAATGCCAGGTGTATTTATGTAATAATAAATGCCAAGCTTCATGTTATTGTGACAACGGCTTTCATTTAATTAGTCAAAACTTGTGAGTCCTTATTTTATGTAAGCCATGCTTTTCTAGGCACTGGGAGATTGGGTCCTGATCTTTAAGAGTTTTACTAAAGAAAATTGCTGTTCAGGAAAAAACAAAGGAAGAAGTTATTGTGGAAATGTTTCTTTGATGCTAGCTTTCAATCATTATGTTTCTGCTTAGAATTAAGATCCAATAGCCTAATTCACTTAGAACTAAAGATACAATATGATCCAGCAAACTATATACAGAAGGTTGAAATGGGCCCTCCATTTCTTTTGTTTTTCCTTTTCTCCAATTTTTTTATTGTGGTAAAATATATGTAATGAAATTTATCAGCTTTTCCATTTTAAAGTATACAATGGAGTGATATTAAGTACATTCATGTTGCTGTAAACCGTCATCTCCATTCATCTCCAGAATACTTTTCACTTTTCTGAACTCTTTATTCCCATTTGAGAATAACTCCCCATTCTCCTCCCCCTAACCCTTGACACCCATCATTCCATTTGCTATCTGTATGATTCTGATCCCTGCAGGTACCCTATCTACATAGATTCTATCTTTTTTGTGATTGGTATGTTTTGCTTAGCACAATGTCTACAAGGTTAATCCATATTGTATTATATCAGAGTTTACTTTTTAAAAGGTGAAAAATATTCCATTGTGTGTATAATATCACATTTTGCTCCTTTATTCACTCATTGGCAGATACTTGCATTATTTCCATAGTGTAGCTACTGTGAATGATGCCATTAAGAACATACATGCCATTAAGAACATATATCTCTTTGATATCTTACTTTCAGTTGGTTTGTGACCAGAAGTCAGAAGCAGATTCCTTGATTATATGGTCATAATATTTCTAATTTTCAGAGGCTAGCCATACCATTTCCACATTGCCAACAGTACACAGGGGTTCTGACTTCTTCACATACTCACCAACTCTTGTTATTTTCTGTTGCTTTCATAATGATCATCCTAATGAGTATGAGGTCATATCATTGTAGTTTTACTTTACATTTCCCAACTCACTAGTCTTGTTGAACATCATTTTATGTGCTTATTGGCTATTTGTGTGTGTGTGTGTATATATATATATATAAATATATATATATTTAAAGATTTATTTATATATACAAGAGCTGGAGGGTAGGCCAGAGGTATGGAAGGGTGAGATGATTCACCAGAAACAGAGTGAGGAGCAAAATAGGCAGATCTACTGAGATACACTGCTAAGGGGAGTGGCAGATGAGATAGGAGAGGTCTGCTGCACTATGTAGGTCAGCTCCCTGGCTGGGGATCGAACTTGTGCTGTAGTGGCTGTGGATTGCTTCATAGTGCTGAGACTTAATCTTTTTTTGCTAAGTGTCTATTATAGTTCTCTGCCCATTTTTCAAATAGATTGTTTGCTTTTTTTATTGTTGCGTATTAGGAATTTGCTATGTATTCTGGATGTTAATCTTTTCTGTCTGTTTTATAAAGATTTTATTGACACACAGCCATACCCACACACTTAAATATTGTCTATTGCTTTCATATTATAGTTGAATAGTCCAGACAGAAACCATATGGTCTGCAAATCTAAAAATATTTCCCTCTTTCCAGACACAGAAAATGTTTGTTGAACCCCTTACTTAACTTATTGAATCAAAAAATGAAGAAGTGATTAGTTCTAAATTTGTTTGGGGGATTTCTAAATATTGTACTTAAATGTAAATTGGAACAAAATGATTTATATAATCTGTTTGCATAAAGTAAGATATATCTATGGTCAGCAGAGATTTTGCAGAATGGTGAATAGTGTTTTTTTTTTTTTTTTGAAGATTTTTGCTTGCCCCTAGGCAAGCCTTGTGAATTTTAACATTCATAAACAACTGGGATATATATTAAAGAGAAGTTCTAAACTTCTGTGCATTTCAGTTATGAAAAAATGACTAATGTATATTTAACACATTACAAGTAAATGTGTGGAATAAGAGCTGAATCAAAGGTGGATAGAGTCCTATCTAGTTTTTTTAATCTATATCTGTTTTATAAGTTAACGTTATGATTGTCTCAAACTCATAGAAAACTTCCTCGATCAGAATTAACAGTAAAAATGTTATACCTTGGTGGATATGATTTTTGAAAATAGCCAAAGTGCTTCAGAGCTAAGCCCCTGAAATGAGGTTAAATAAGAACTTGAGTTATAATAGTTTGGGTCCAGAATGTAATTGAATCTATAAAGTGATGATTCTGATTTTCTTGTATGATGTATAAGTTGGCTTTAAATAGGATTGAAGCTAAAAGCATCAAATTTTATAAGTTCCAGCAAGTCATTTTGTTGTTGTTAAAGATATTTCATATACTTAAGCTTTTAGTGTTTTATCATTAGTATGATAGTTGTAAGACTTTTTTTTATGACTTTGCTAAAATTTTTCCCCATCTGTTACAATAAAAACAAACTAAAAGTATGGGAGAAAAAAGTTTCCCATGACTATTTTTAAAGGGCCAAATGTCTTCAGTGTTTGCATACAAACTTCATATCTGAGGAATGAATCCCTTGGAAAAAGCTTTCACATACTGACTAGTCTTTAGAAGATGCTGGAATTAACTGAGATTATCTTACCTTTTTGTAGTTTAAATTCACAGTGCTATTTATAAGTTTAAATAAGTTAAAACTATTAACTGTAGACAAAAAAAGCTGTTGAGTCAAATTGTGGAGTCATTTGACAAAGTGTTTTAATTGGGATGTTCATCTCAGTATTAATATGGTAAAGAACGCAAAGGCAAGAGAAACAGTTGAAGCTTAACTCATAGAGGGCTGAAAACTGGTACAGTATAAAATCTTTGATACATTTTAAATAGTTATAAATCTTTACAAAGATCAGAATTTCCAAGTTTCATAGACAATACATTAACATATTTGAGTTCTGAATTGATGTGGTGCCCTGTGTTGGAAAGTTCTCTTGATTATATCTGTGCTTTTTTACATTATATTGTTCAGGCATATAGCTCCTAGGGAGCCTTTAGGAATTTCGTGATGAGAAAGCATAGTATACTACAAATATTGGTCAACTTCTTTAACTGCTTAATCTCCTAGAAAAAAAAAATGTATCCCCGTGAAGTCTTTCTGGTCTGTAGTTGTGAGGTCAAGAGAATGGAGGTCTTGTTTGAGTGGAGAGAATTACCTCTAAAATCTCTCACTTTAATTTCTTCTATATTCCTTTTCCCTCCTTTTGAAAACGTCAATTAAAATTAGATCTCTGGAGTTAATGTGAACTATTATTTTTTTTAAAGTTTGTGTTAATAGAACAGAGGTTTTCTTTTGTGATTGTCTCAAACTCGTAGAAAACTTCCTTGATCAGAATTGAGTAAAAATGTTATACCTTGGTGGATATGATTTTTGAAAATATCCAAAGTGGTTCAGAGCTAAGCCCCTGAAATGAGGTTAAATAAGAACTTGAGTTATAATAGTTTGGGTCCAGAATGTAATTGAATCTATAAAATGATGATTCTGATTTTCTTGTATGATGTATAAGTTGGCTTTAAATAGGGTTGAAGGCTAAAAGCATCAGAATATGCCCTCGTAGGTGGTAGTATAATTGGAAAAGGTGCATGTTTGCCAGTGTAATTTGCTTAGGGGTTTAACATCAAGTAATAAGTATGCATTTTGGTGTATTTGTTAAAATTAAATACACTGTTTCACTTCATAGCTTAACATTACAGCTTTTGTACTTCACCAAAAGATATTTGTAAGAAAGTAAGAGTTCCCTCATAACCATGGAAATACAAATCAAAACCACAGTGAGCTACTACCTTACACCGGTAAGAATGGCACATATCAAAAAAACTAGCAACAACAAATGTTGGCGAGGATGTGGTGAAAAAGGAACTCTCCTACACTGCTGGTGGAAATGCAAACCACTATGGAAAACTGTGTGGAGGTTCCTCAGACTACTACAAATGGAGCTACCATATAACCCAGCAATTTCACTCTTAGGTATGTTTATTGCAGCACTATTTATAATAGGTAAAACTTGGAAACAACCCAAATGTTCCAAAACAGATGACTGGATCAAGAAGATGTGGTATAAATACACAATGGAATACTATTCAGCAACCAAAAAGATAAACTAATGCTATTTGCAGCAACATGGATGGAGCTAGAAGGAATTTTGCTCGGTGAAGTAAGTCAGAAGCAAAAAGAAAAATATCAGATGGTTTCACTTCTAAGAGGAATATAGGGGAACCAAATAAGGCATCAGGGAAAAAATAATAACAATGAAAAACAAGGCACAACAAACCAAAAATAAACCAGAGACATTCTGCAGGGGACGGGGAGGGAGAGGCATCAGAACAAGGGAGGGAAGAGCACAGGGAACTATGGTGGTGGTGCACAGGTGAATTCATGGTGGAAATTCTATGGGTACTACACCTGAGAGAAGAAAGTAAATGTTAAAAAATGAATAATGATGTAAAAAAATTTATATATATATAAAATGCTCAAAGCTAGGTGGGACTTTTATTACCTGGAGGATTTTTGTGCTCCAAACCTCCACACATCCTATTGCATGCACATGTGCTATTATTTCTGGAGAAATGAAAGTGAGGAAGTATTAGATGAGCCCAAAGGGAATAGTGGTGACAGGAGCCAGAGTTTTAACAGCTGCTACTGTCATGTATCAGTTCAGATGTACTGGAAAAACAGGAAATTGAGTTCCTCAATCTGAAAATGACTACTGTGCTGCCATTCCCAGGCCTAATGGTTATACTGCAATTTTTTAGACCAATTGGATCAACAGTTGTGAAGATAGTTATGAGTCATTGAATTTATTTTCTCCTTTGTGCTCAGTGGATGCGAGTTATATAAAAAGTGGAAATTCCAGAGAGAGGCACAGCCCTTTGTTCCTTTCTTTCTTGTTCCCTTACATCTGGTAGGCAAGTATCACTGCTTAAATAGAACTTGTTAAGAGAGAGGGCCACAGCCTCAAAGATAGCATTTGTATTTTATGGTCTGAGGCAGTGTCCATTATTCTCAGGTATTAAAAACCTCTGAGCAGTGTCCTACAATAATGGGAGTGGTTTCTTCCAATCTTTTGCTCTTGTGTAAGATGTGTTATTCCCCATTCACAGAGAGCCACTGGTTTAACTTAATGCAAAAAATCATTTTTGCTGTGCTTCAGGAGAGCAAAGCTGAGAGTGGAAGAGTAAAGTAGTGCCAGGTGAAAAAAACTAATTTTTAAATTTAACATTGTGATACTATGCTACCTGTCTCTACCTTCAGTTTTCTTTCCCTAACATAGGGTTTTACTGTGATAATTTTTCACCTGTGAACTCTGTACCCCCCAGGAAAGTTAGGTATGACTCCATTTGAATGAAAAACAGTCAATACTAGTGATCTGAAAAGGGAGATACACTGATTTCCCCCTAACAATACAATGGGGGCAAAGTTTGTATTTAGAACACATTCTGAACTGTAATTTACTTCAGTTTATCATACATAATTTTTGAAATATGATGTGGTTTGAAATGAGAAATATTTAAGAATATTTCATATTGTCTGTGATCCCACAGACTTGTAGAAATATGTAAAAAATTCACTCTGAGATGATAAGAAAACATAATCCTGACCTTTGTTCTAGTCACCTTGTGATTCTTATATGTTCACTAACTTAGTTCCATGGTTACAGGTCCTATAGCCTTAAGCCTTAAATTTATTTATGTATATTTTTAGTTTTTGAATCAAATCAGGATTTAATATACATATTTGGGGTACAGCACTTTTGGACTTTAATTTCTTTGTGAGTCATAGTTATTTAGGACACTAAGCAGATTATACAAACTGACTTTGCAATTCTGAAAGTCATCTGAAGGGATTAAGTGAATATTTGCTATAATTTTTAGTAACCCAAATTCATTTTTTTTTCATTCTCTGGTATTAAGTACATCAAAAATTGAAGGTGACAGTAATACCTTTGAATATTATGAATTTGGGGCCATGCACAGTTTCCTTGTATCACTGTCAAACCTAGGCAAAGTAGAGATCAATTTTCGAGAAACCCACAAATATTTTGGATGGTTTGAACACAAAAGTACCTCTAGAGACCACTGATACTAACAGAACATACAAAATGATGTGGTATTTAGGAGGCAGTACAGTAACAGCTATTTAATTTCATTTTTGGTATCTTTTACCACCTATCCCTCTTCACAAGGCATTTCATAAGATTTCCTATAAGGTTTTTTTTAATTCTCATACTTAACTCTTTTGTTTTAATAGTTAAAGGATATCAAACTTAGTCCAGGCCTTTGTTTTTATGGCGATCATTCATTTGGGTGCATGATTTGCCTGATAAGTGAAGAACCAGCCTCATTCAGGGCCTAGGCTGTCTTGAATCGCTTTGCACACATTATTTCTGAGTGATACTTACCAGTGCAGCCCTTTGTCAGATATTAGTAGGGGAGTGGAAGGAGTGTGAAAGAGAAAAGGAGAGGAACACTTAGGAGTTGGAAATAAAGACCTTTTTATTCCTTAATCTTAGAGAACCAGTTTGAATTGGACATTGCTAATGAAAACAATTTTCATTGATAGATGGATTTAAAGCTCTAAAATTGGCTCTGTTGAAGCAGAAATATATGTATTTTTAAAATAAAATAGGGAAATTTGGGAGAAATGGTATTATATCATACATATGTTATTTGATCTTTCATTTTATTATTTACAAACACTAAGTATATTTCAATTGCGTAAATAATATTCATTTACTCCCTTTCTATAAGACCATTGTGATCTGCTTGTATTTTTCCACTACTGCTTTGTGGAAAAAAATAAATTTCATGCATTAAAAAAGAGAATTTTCCTGATTTTTTTTCCTTCTCTGGTTAGCCATCTAGATGCCTACTATGATAAATGGAAATATAAAAATAATTAAATTTTTATTTGAAGAAAGGAACAAGAAAATGGGCAAGATATATTCAGTGAATGGAAATGTGAAAGCCAGAACAGTCTCTGATGCTGGAAGAGAAAGTGACTGTGCTAAGTGCCATGTCCTGTTATACTAGACTAGCATTTAATCTATTCTGTTCAGTTTATAGCTTTGATACTGTTAGTTTATACTGTTAGCTTATCTTAGGTTATTAGAAGTATTTTCTGTCAAAGACCCTAACTCTTCCAAAGTACCAGAAATGCTTTCTTGGGTAGAGATCCCAGCCAAAATTAAGCTGATAGTTATGTCAATGACAATAATTCTTTACAGTGGTATGTATAGGTCAAATAATGTATTCATTAAATTTTTTGGTTGGTTTAAAACATTGTATTCATTACATTTTTTTGTTGGTTTAAAACATTGTATTGATGTCAAGTATATAGCATTGTAATTTAAACATCTGTATATGATACATTATAATTGCTTCTAAAACTTTAGTTTCCATCTGCTGGTACACTCTTGATCCCCTTTATCCACCCAGATTCCTCTTTCACCTCTGGAGATAACCTTTTTTTTTTTTAATTTACTTTTTTTTTTTAAAGATTTATTTATTTATTTATACAAGTACTGGGTACAGTCAAAAGTGCGGGAGGGTGAGAGGATTCACCAGAGCCAGAGTTGGGGAACAGAACAGGCAGACTGACAAAATACACTGCTAAGGGGAGCAGCAGGTGGCAGGAGAGGTCTGTGCACCATGTGGGACCCTCGCTGGTGGCCAGGGATTGAACCAGTGCTGCAGAGGCTGTGGGGCAACTTCTCAACCCAGCGCTCAACCTCTGCACCACCAGGGGAGGCCCGATCACCATTTTGTTTTTATCATTTTTTCTACTATGCAATGTATTCATATGGCACAAAATTCAAAAGAGAAAAAATGACAAAACAGTGAGAAATCTCCCCTCCCTCCAAATCCTTGGTGCCTTTCATCCAAGTTTTCCCCCCAGCAGCACACACTGTTATTAGTTATGTGAATCCTAGGAGGATGCTCTATACCACTGTAGTCTAATCACAATATAATGCAAGCCACAAATGTAATTTAAATACTTTAGAAACTACCTTATAAAAATTAAATGGTATATTACATGTTGCAATGGCTCAGTTGATTCTAGTTCTACAAAATAATGAAGTTATCTTTAACAGAAAAATATTTCACACTGAGTCAGATTGAAACTTTAATTACAAGTGGGTGTGTAGGCTACTGCTTGCTTTTTAAATACACAATTAGTGCTATGATATACCTTGCTTTTCACTTGACAATGTAACTTGATATTTATTCCATTTCATTATATAAAGTGCTCTATTTCTCCCTCCTGATTATATATTATGCTTTTTTTAATTTTTAATTTTTTAAAGATTTATTTATTTATTTATACAAGCACTGGGTACAGTCAGAAGCACAGGAGGGTGAGAGAATTCACCAAAGTCAGAGCAGAGAGCAGAGCAGGCAGACTGACGAAGTACACTGCTGAGGGGAGCAGCGAGCGAGGCAGGAGAGGGCTGCGCGCCATATGGGACCCTCACCTGGTGGCCGGGGATTGAACCTGCACTGCAGAGGCTGCGGGCAGCTTTGCAACCCAGCGCTCAAACGCTGCACCACCAGGGAGGCCCTATATTATGCTTTTGTATGGATAAAACATAATTTGTATAGCCAGTCTCCTATTGACAGACACTTGGATCTATTTCTATCCTCCCCATACCCCTGCCAATTTCTATTAATAAGTAATCATTTTACCATTATTTATAGTTTTCTGTAGCTATGCTAATGTGCTATCCTGATACACTTGATGAAATTAACTAGAATATGAGACACTATAAAAAGTGGAGGCTATATTCTGTTCTTGAGTACTATCTTGCTGCATACTGTTAGGTTTAATTTAATTTCCTACACCTACTAGTCTCAAAATGATTAGTTATTGGACAGGTATTATTTGAATTTGTGTGAACTGTTTTGGGGATGGAAAACAGGCAAACTACTTGTCTGCTGGAATAATAGAAATTCAGTTATGCAAAATATTGAACTAAGTACTTAGCACTCATTTTTGGAGCCATTAACCAATGACTTTTTCCTTAGCTGCCATCAAATGCTGTACCAATGAAAGGGCTGTTGTAAATCTCTTCACTCTATTTTGAAATTCCATTCTTGATTTGAGATTCTCTTTTAGCGTTATTCCCTGCAGTAGTATTTAAGAAGAAAAAGCATTTCATTAGCAGTATTTGTGAAAATTCTGAGTAATGTCATTTTCATCTCAAACTCAGAGAAAATAAAAAAAAGACCAAAAACTGGCTACCATGAAAAGAATTGTTTAATAGGTCATAAGTGCTGTAATACTATTTACAGCCTAAATATTCCTATTGAATAATTATAGAAAAGTAACATTATATTTATAGAATGTTATAGGCATTGGGAATGTAACAATTGGCAATTAATTGTATGATTGACTAATGCATAAGAATTCTGCTCATTTGTGTCAACACCCTGAATTCTAATTTATTAAGAGCTTTGCTGTTTTGATTTAGTTCTTTTATAATCAGTATCACAATAATGACCAAAGAATAAGACCAAATAATAAAAGGATATTTTCTTCTAGCTCATTAAAGAAGAGTTTGATAGGGCCTCCCTGGTGGCGCAAGGGGTTAGGACACAACCTATGAAGCTGTCCACAGCCGCTTCAGCAAGAGTTCGATCCCCGGCCAGGGGGATACCCAGATGGCGCAGCAGACCTCTCGTGGTGCGCTTGCTGCTCCCCTCAGCAGTGTATTTCAGTCAATCTACCTGTTCTGTTCCCTACTCTGTCTCTGGTGAGTCCTCTTGCCCCTCACACCTCTGGGTTGTACCCCAGTTCTTGTATGTTTAATGAATAAATCTTTAAAAAAAAAGGAGTTTGATAATTTTGAGGTGTCATGAGTGGAAGAAATTAAAATGTTGAATAGGTAGTTAGGAAAGAAAAATCAGTCTGAATATTCCTTCTCCCCAGTGTTTTTAGAAGTTAGGCACAAAATTGCAGCTATTATACAAGAGATGTTTCTCCATTCTTGGCAACAAATTTTCATTTTACATTGTCATGAAACAAGATGAGATTCTAACTCAGAAATAATCAGCAAAAAAAAAATGCCTTTAAAAATGATCTTGTAATGTATGGGCAGGTGAAACAGCTTTGCATAAAGCATTTTAAGTCTGCTTAATACTCTTCACCAACTCTGCAGCATATCTTCAGTTGTCGGATGTGGTGAATACCTTCAGTTGTCGGATGTGATGAGCCAGTACATTTGGCTCTCTGGCATTTAATGGCATTGGTTTTGGTTTCACATAAAAATTGGCCTGGCCGAAAGTCAGATTAGAACTCAGTAGGCAGCTCTTGTGGGGTGGACTTGAAGACATAATATAGGGAACTGAATCTCTGCTCTGCCACCTGCTGGGTTTGTCACTTTCCCTTATTGGCTCCATTTTTCCTTTCTTCTGGAAGATAAGTGTGCAAATAACACCAGCCTAGACCAGGTGTCCAGCTAATTTTTGTTAGATTTTAAACGTTTCCTACTTTGTTGGAAAAACAGTATTAAAATGCTAATATGTTATATTAATTGGAAACCAAGGTGTGAGGAGACACACCCAATTCTAATTTTTCTTCTCCCAGGTAGTGAAAGATGTAATTGGCTTTCTTCATAAATCTGTTATGAAAGTCCCAGTGCCAGATGTAGGCAAGTTGTTCTTGGAGTGCTGAATATAAAGTGGGTACTAATCTTAATGAAAAATCACATTCCCTTTTAGAGGAGAAAAATGCCCCCTCTGAGATGGGGAATATGCTACCAAGGTTATTGTTTCCTCTCTTTCCTTGGAGGCATTTTGCCTTACCTTTTAATATTTCACTTTTCTCCTATGGAAGATGAGAGTAACTGTGTTTCTTTGGTTTTATTTTTAGAACTGATATAGTGACAAAAAAATTTCACTTGTATTTCATACACAAGAACATCACTGTTCAAAAGAAAACAGAAATTTGAGAAACCATTCTAACCCTAGACCAATTTTTTACACATAAATTAAAATAATTTTGTATGTATCATTAAAATCAGATTTTATGCTTCCTGTAAACAAGAAATTGAAGTGCTATATTTTTCTACAAATGCTGTAGAATTGTAAATCTTAAAACTTAATTTTAGCTACTGATTGGAGGAAGAAATACTTGTATAACAAGCCATATGTGTGCCTGGCCTGTGTTTGCACTTTTTTTTTTTTTAACCTTTCACCTATGTTAAACATTCAGACTATTCCCAGTGAAATCATTAACCATGAAATAGTATGAGTTTTAGATTTGAGTGAATGTGATTTCAGACCCGAAAGACTACAAAGTCTATAGCACTGAAGAAACCAGCCTCAGGGTCTGCTGCACAGCTAGAAACTGGGAAAGCCATTGAAAGTTTCACAGAAATCTGTGTGGGATGGCCTGTGACTTGCTATCAGAGAGAGACATGGCAAAGAGAGACAAAGAGACATTCTTGGGGGGAGGGGCGGAGGCGGGGACAATAGGAGTAGCCAGCTGTTAGAATGAGCTGGGAAGTTGGGTGTTGGTGAGATGACCTAGATGGTGTGGAGGCACACATTTCTTCAAATGCAGCCGGTTTGATCCCCTGCTCAGGTTTACTCTCCCCTGCAGCACTGGGGAAGCCTGGACCTGGGAAGTTCTGTTTATTAGTGTTTGCTGTGATTGTGGAGGGTAAGAGAACTGGGCCTTTTCAAGCTTCTTTGCAGGGTGAAGAACTGGGCCTGTAGACAATACACATTTTGACAGAGAGTTGCAAAGTTGGATTAGTTGGGGGAAATTCAGTTTAAAGCTACTTTATACATAATACATTGTAACGATAAGAACAAGAAATCTTCCTGATGAAATCAAGAGTTCATTGATTTTTTAAAAATTTTTTTATTTTTCATTCCACATACTTATTGAAAGCTAACTGTGTGACAGGCACTGATTGGGCTTGGCACTGATGGCTTATTGTATTGCAAATATTACTATACAGTACATGGAAATTGTATTCATGGAATAAAATCACTTTGATTGGAATGAAAACATGATTCAATCTTATTAAAAATACACCTCTTTGAACAACCTCCAAGGCAGTGTAAACAATACTCTCTCTGTTTTAAAAATAAGTAAAGTCCAAATCTCTGAAATGCCAATTACTATGAAGTTTCAAATTTTTTTTTTTTTTTTGCCTTGGTTAACACTATGTTTAGTTCCTCTGATGTCTTAATGAACTTTTCAACTTAATGAACAAATGCTTATGGAATTATAGAAGTTGTAAACTTATTTCTGCCTTCTCCAAACACCATCATCAAACATCTCTTTGAGATTAATTCTTCTCACAGGACGCTAGGGAGTTGTGAGCACTGACTTGGCCAGAACTGAGTGTCAAAACTGCCTTTCTCAGCCTAAGATTATTAATTTCAAGGCTGGAAAATGCTACCTTCACAAGAGCCATGAATTGCAAGGACCAATGAGGTGCCAAAGGGAAAATTCCAAAAGAGAATATCCAGCAACCCAGGAGGCCTAAGGATCATTGCTATGGTAGCAGGAGGTGGCTGGCTCTGGCCTTGTCCTTCTGTATCTGGGCTCCTAGGCCCCACTCAGCAGGCACAGGGGCAGAGCTCCAGTTTGACAGCAGGCAGCAGTGGAGGTCATTCTTCATCTGACTAGACTCCAGCAGTTACCTTTGTTGCCTTTGACTTATTTATGTGAAGTGAAAGTCAAGAAGCTCTGTGACTAGTAGAAGGGACACAAGCTTAACATTTCAGGGATACCTAGCGTTGGATCCCCACTCATCCACTGAACAGTCAGGAAACTTTGGATTAATCTCTCATCTCTTTGCATTTGATTTGTTCCTTTTTTTCCCCTTTTTTAAATCTGAAAATGAAGATACCTCTCTTACATTCTTATGCTTGGGGTTAAATTGGAATTATTTATATGTAAAACAGTGAAATATTGACAAAGTATTAACACTCATTAACAATAATTTTCATTTGACAGCTAAATTGTTAGAGTTTTTTTTTTTGTTTTTTTTTTTAAAGATTTATTTATTTATTTATACAAGCACTGGGTACAGTCAGAAGCATGGGAGGGTGAGAGAATTCACCAGAGCCAGAGCGGGGAGCAGAGCAGGCAGAAGGACCGAAGTACACTGCTGAGGGGAGCAGCGGGCGGCAGGAGAGGTCTGCGCGCCATGTGGGACCCTCCTCCGGTGGCCGGGGAGCAGCCAGGGATCGAACTGGCGCTGCAGAGGTTGTGGGCACCTTCGCAACCCAGCGCTCAATCACTGCGCCACCGGGGAGGCCCGGTTAGAGGTTTTGAACATCAACTGTATGAAAAGTTCACGGTATTAAATTAAGCTGTCAAATCTCAATTTCTTCCAATAAGTGAGTATTCAATATTTGATGAAGGATTATTGTTTCCCAAATATAAGTAATGTTGCTTTATAATTCAATAAATTCATAGAACGTGATTCTCTGTGTGCAGGTTTTCTGGCCCTTTATAATCATTAGAAAAGTCTCTACCCAGTAAGATGTGGAGATAATGAACACACAATGTGTGCATTGTAAACCTTTATTCCTTTTTCCTCTAGGAAAGAAAATAACCAACTAACCAAACATGTTCTTTCACTGGACTTTATTGTTGGCAGTGATTCCTAATGAAAAAAACCGTATCTCTGAAACTTCAGACAGTTCCCTCATGTATAAGAAGACTAGATTTTATTTTATACGTTTCCTGCCCATGCTTTGGATTTCATCCTTTTTTTCAGGAAATTGAAATAGCAGAATTCAGACCAGGATCCTCTATTATGTGTTCACATCTCTATATAAATAAGCTATAAATAGCCCCTTTATATTAAACTGATATATAAGAAACATTCATGAATTGCTTGTTGATAATACATGGTCTTGAAATGAAGTGATTCCATTTGAATAGTTACATATTTCCTTTTTAATTTTTTGGTGAGGTTAGTTTACTTAATAGTACAAACTGTCTTGGTTGTGGTGCATGAGGTAACATATGCATGAATTCCTTCTCACCAAGCAAGTTGATACCACCTTCATGTCATGCCATATTCATTTCCATATAGATAATTGTGCAATTAGAAAGGTATCCCTTTATATGTGCCCACTGTTAAGGATCATCTTGAGGACTTTTGAATTAGCCAGATGTCTTCAATTATGTAACTTACTTTATCATTATAAACCAATGGTTCTTTAACTGTGGTCCCTGATCAGCAATGTCTATCAATTGGGAACTTGACAGAAATGCACATTCTTGGCTGATTCCATACCTACTAAATTAAAGTCTCAAGGAAGAGCCCAGTAGCTTGTCAAATAAGTCCTCATGGTGATTCTGATGCTCAGGAAAATTTGAGAACCCCTGGTATAGAGGATAGAGCTAATGGAATCTTATAAAATCCTGCCTTAGCCCTTTATTTCAATGTAATTTTGGGTAAGTTACTTACATATTTGATTTGAGCCTCAGAATTTTCATCTGTAGCTTGACTGTTCTTGGAATTACCATATCTAAGCTAAGTGTGGATGTTGAGTAATTATTGTTATAAGATTGCTTTCTGAAATAGTGCACATTAGAAGTATTAGATAATAGTGATAGTGTCTAGGGCAATGGAGGAAAAATTTGGAAAGTAAGGGGTGTTGCTGGTTTTGATGGCTTCTAGAAGGACAAAATTCCTGGCGTGGTATGGTGAGGATGAACACTTTCAGTCTGTTTGGGGCTGGCACCTTTTAAGTGGCCACATATATAGTAACCTACTATTTTTTTAAAAAATTATCTATCTATCTATCTATCTATCTATCTATCTATCTATCTATCTATCTATCTATTTATTTATACAAGCACTGGGTACAGTAAGAAGCGCGGGAGGGTGAGAGAATTCACCAGAGCCAGAGCGGCGAGCAGAGCAGTCAGAAGGACCGAAGTATACTGCTGATGGGATCAGCGGGTGGCAGGAGAGGTCTGCGCGCCATGCGGGACCCTCCTTTGGTGGCCGGGGAGCAGCCAGGGATCGAACTGGAGCTGCAGAGGCTGCAGGCAGCTTCACAACTCAGCGCTCAACCGCTGTGCCACCAGGGAGGCCCTACAGTAACCTACTATTATTGAAATCCCTGAATTCCGTGTCAATGATATGTGTAGGAGTAAATTATTACAGTTCCACAGTTATATTTTGTGAATATGACACTTATGTCCTATTTCCCTATTGAAAAAAAAAGCATCATAGCAGATTTCTAAGAAATTGAAGGAAAGATGACTAGAATATTACTATGGAAATAAAGATTACTATGTTCAGTCAAATGGTAAACATTTTGCAGACTATAAGTATTAGGAAATTAAAAAAAATATTAATTTACTCAGTATATTGGTATTATGCCAGAAACTGAATTAAGTATTAGGCATAAAATTATGGATAAGATTTAGATATGGCTCATGAATATTCCATAATTTGGGGGGTGGTTTGGGTTAAGTGATGTAATACTATCAAGGCAAGGCTGGGAATAAAGGTAGACATGTTCTGAGAACCCCCAGGCATGGAAATGGGAACTCTTGAGCTGATCTTGAAGGACATGCTGATCCTACCCTAGGAATGGTATGTAGAAAATGCTGTAAGAACTAGTTTGATGATTAGTTCTGCTTGAAGGCACCAGTGAAGGTGACTTGAAGGATAAATAGGAGTTGCCAACTCAGAAAAGGAAGATGGATATTCTTAACGGAGTCATAAACATACCAGAGTGCCCTGAATATTAGAGAAGGTGAAAGAGACCCATGTGAGAAGAGCATCAGTGCTAGGCAGGAGCAGGTGAGGCTGCAGGTGAAATGGGTTTAATTGTACAAATTCTCCCAAGGTTGTGGTAGCCTAAAGACTATTTTGTTTAATATTTTGTCTTATGTTTAGATAAGTAGAGTTTGGTACTAGGTTGTCTTATTTTTCTTTCTTTTGGTAATCTATGCCATTACATTGATATTAGATAAGAAGTAGACAACTTATCACATAAAGAATTTAGCTTAGGAGTTTAGAAAACCTTTTGTGTTACAGGCTCATGTTCATATAGTAATTTTAGTTTAGATTCTATTTGGCCTTTCGCAGTTTTAAGGATTTTTTTGACCTGTGAAATCTAAAGATTTTTAGTTAATTTAGACAAAGTCTCTTCCATCAGTAGGTGTGACCTGGAATTTTCTTGCTACATGAAGTTCTATTATGAAGGATGCTCTCAATTTGGGAATACCCAGTCTTTCCCACTGAGCCCATGGATGTGTCTTGTGCCTGCTCTGAGCTTCAAGCTATTTGACTTGGCCTCCACTCTGGTTTGCTAAGCTTTTCTTCTTGGAATCTGCATCCTGCTTCTGTGCCCTTCTAACCAGCTATGAGCCTGCTGTGAATCAGAATTCCACCAGGATTCTAACTAAACCCAGCCTGACCACTATATATACACCACATACAGGAGCATTGAAACATTGACTACTGTGTTTTGTCCACCACATGATGCTCTTTTATTACAGCATAGATACCCTTTGTAACTAGCATCAAATCTATGCTTAGCCACTTTGGGGGCTAATTAAACCTTTTGGTCACACATGCTGGTCAGCTCCTCTTGTCCTAGCCCCATTCAATCTGCTATCCACTTTAAAGTGGAAGAAATATATATGTATTTTATGAGGATTATAAATTGCTAATCCCTATGGGTTCTTATGCTATAATGTCCTTTTTAATTATGATTTTTTGTGTTCTAGTTTAGACGTGAGTTATTTTAATAGCCCCTTCTTACCTCTACTTTTTATTTTTAAGATTTAATATACTATGGTATATATCCAAACCATGAGTGAATTCATGTTAAACTCTCCTGCACGTCATCAAAAATATTCCTTCTGTACAATAAAGTCCAGATCTTATCATAGGCATTGAGAAAGCTTGCATGCCAAGTCATAACATTCTCTGGCCTAGTCTCCCACCATCTTTTTCCAGCCACAATTTTTTCAGATCCAAGTGACAGACTGTGGCATCTCCTAAATACTGGGGCGTTTCGACCTCCTCCCTTTTGTTTAGTGTGGAATTCTACTGGCCCAATTCATTGCCCAGAGAAATCCAAACATTTTTCAAGGCCCAGTTCCAAATTCCACCTCTTCTTGAAGCTGTTGTAGATCCCTAAGCCAGATATATTTCTTCCTCTTTGCTTCTATAGTACTTTGCCTATGTCAGAGCATGAAATTCTATCTCCAATTTTTTTTTTGATAAGCTTGTTTTCACACTAAGTTGTAAACTTCTTAAAGCATGATTTATTCATCTTTTTATCACATTATTTGCTTCTATTATTTTGTTCCGAATAGATTTTTAGTATTTGTACATATTAAGAATTTGGTGGTATAAAGAAGCTTTAGCTTTTGGAAAGGCAATGCAGTGGAGGAATTTGTGTTTTTCAAATAGTTGCCTGGTTTTCCAACCCTACTGCCTCTTTTTCCCTCTCTTGTACATGTCAGAGAGTAGCTTCTGGGTAAATGCCTAAGGGTGTGTGAAGAGAATGGCTTGGAGGTGAGGGAAGAATGGTTTGGGAAAGAAAACTCCCACAGACCACTAACTAATTAGGGTAATTGTGATGCTTTGCTTGAAAATAGATCATAATTCTTGTTTATTATTGCTACTAACACCAAGTACTGTGGCAGCATCTTCATATACACAGGCTCACCTAATCCCACAAGCCCATGGGTTTCATGTTTTATCCCATATTGTATTGGAAGAAACTGAGGCTCATATAGTTTTCTTTTTTTTTTATAATAAATTATATTTTTATATTCCTCATACAATTGCAACCCCCCCCATTCTGATCCCAATCCCTCCCCTCCCACCCCCCACCCCCTCAAAAGTATCTCTGTTTCATAGTTTTTTGTTGATTTTGATTTTCACTTTCTTATAATTATTCATTTTCCTGGTCCCTTATTTAAGTTTTCTAGATTCCTGCTATGAGTGAGACCATCCGGTATTTTTCTTTTCCTTTTTGGCTTATTTCACTGAGCATGATCCCTTCCAGCGCCATCCATGTTGCTGCAAATTGCATATGTTTATCTTTTTTGAATGCTGAGTAATATTCCATGGTGTATATGTACCACATCTTCTTGATCCAGTCATCTGAAAATATGGAACGCTTCACGAATTTGCATGTCATCCTTGCGCAGGGGCCATGCTAATCTTCTCTGTATCGTTCCAATTTTAGTATATGTGCTGCCGAAGCGAGCACTCATATAGTTTTCTTAACTGAGGTTAAATGTTCTGGGATGTTCTCTTTCTCTTTCTGTCTGTCTGTCTCTCTCTGAGCTGGAATTCCTGTGAAGTCTCTTTTGTCCTCAGAGAACATTTGAATCAAGGCAATATTGTGGAAGAAAGATTCAACTAAAGGAATAAATTACTGTTTTACTGTCCATCAGCACTTATATCTTCAGATAAATGTAAATAGTTATTGGATGCCTTTTTTATTCAGTTATAGTTTGGTGAGAACTTACTATATTTCATTCTCCATTAGGACAGGAAATAAGGCAAATTGGATGACTTCTTCAGACTCTCAATTGATGACCCAGCGGAGTATAGGCTCTAATTTTACATTTGACAACAAGAGTAATAATACTATAATTGACCAACATTTATTAATACTTTATTATTGATAGATGCTAGATTTTATGCTAAGTATGTTTAATATATTAGAGCATTTTGTTTGATAACAATCTTGTGTGAGATGCCATTGTCTAATCCTTACTTATCAGATGGAAGAAAAAAAACTTGACAACGACAGAGGAGACTCCTATAAGATCAGTGCCTCTATGGGGCCTCCCTGGTGGCTCAGGCGGTTGAGTACCGCACTGTGAAGCTGTCTGCAGCCTCTGCAGCTCGCATTCGATCCTGGCCGGTGGGCGAGAATCCCACATGGTGCGGCAGACCTCTCCTGTCTCGCTGCTCCCCTCAGCAGTGTATTTCATCAGTCTGCCTGTACTGTTCCCCGCTCTGTCTCTGGTGAGTCCTCTCACCCTCCCGCGCATCTGGCTTGTACCCCGGTTCTTGGATAAATAAATCTTTCAAAAAAAAAAATCAGTGCCTCTAAAATCACACTTGGAACCTTACTAGTGTTATCTATCTATTCAAAGAATATATGATTTGGTATGTGTCATGTAAAAACTTTATTTAACATGTGTTTTCCAAAGCTGCTTAAAAATAACACCCTGGCCGCCTCTCTGATTTAGCCTCATAGACTTGGGTCTGAATCAAAGATATGGCATTTTCTTTTTGGGTGACCTTGGGAAGTTACTTGACCTCTCACAGCCTCTGGTCTCATGCCCATAAAAAAGGGATTAAAATACATTTCACACATGTTCATAAAACACATGGTAGCAAGACCCTAAAATTTTAGTTCCATCCCTTCTCTCTTTTACTTTGCCATAAAATGACTCAAAACAATAATATAAAAATACTGCTGAATTTTTCCATTTGACCGCTAGCGATTTCTTCTTACAAACAACTCAAGGAGTTCCAGCTGCCCATTTAGTTCAGTGGTGATGTTGGAAAGTAAACATTGAACTTGAAATTGGAAGTCTCCAGTGTTTAGTTTACTATGTGTAGTCTATTTGTTATTGTAAGAGGGATGAAAATACTTTCATTTAATAATTAGTTCATGAATTTTTACTACTTGATGCTTACTGCTTGATGCTTGAAAGGGCTATCAACTTAGTAAAGAGAACTAACACTCTCAGTGTTCCATTTGGATGATGGGAGTCAGTTACATATTAGAAATAATGTTTTCTATCTCCTTAGCTAAACTAAGCAACCATGATTCTAGACAAAATCTTTCCTCACTAATAAGCTTCCTGAGTGCCCAGTTTGACCTTATAACTTGGCAGCAATTGGTTACTACCCCCTTCGGCTCTTTTGAAGGTACATGGTTGTTTACCCACTGGTTAAAGTAAATTCATGATTGTGAGATCTTTGTTGTTGATTAAACAAAGATGGTTTATAACAGTGTGATTTTCTTTAGTGTGTTATTCTGTTTAGTTGTGCTGAAAAACCAGATTTAAAGAAGCACTGACTACAGTAAAGGTGTAGAATACTGTGTTAATTTAATATTTCCATTGCATCTATCCATTTGGTGATATACCTAGAAATACATGTTTCTAAAATGTAATTTTTGAAAAATTGTTTTTATAAATTTAGTCTTTGGCTTTACATGTACTAAAAAACTTTATTTAAGGTAATCAATGGTGAAATCTTTGTTGATAATTTAAGTCTACATAAAGTAACTTTATTTGGTTATGCCATATTTGTCAAGAAAAAACTAATTTATTTCAATCTTGGCATACGGTGAAGTTACACAATAATCTCTATAAAGGGCTTTCTTTTTGTAAAGTCCATACTATATTAAAATGAACCAGGACCCTAACTTTTAACATAAAAATCAGTTAATAATTATGAAGTGCTTATTATATCCCAGTCTTGCAATTAGAGCATAATATGTGTTTTATTTTTATAGCAACACAGAAATCCTTGATGATATTCCCATGAGAACATCTTTTTTACAATTAATATGGCTGTTAAGACTTTCATTTTACAACTGGAGAAATCCAGGCAGAGAAAGGTGAGGGAGTTCTCACCAAAGTTATACGTCTGGAAGCTGGGGGGTGCAGCAGTGTGGACCCATTCACATTCACTTACTCACTTGTCTGCCATTGCTTCCATAGTATTACAAATGTGTTCACATTTTTATAGTTTTTAATATGTAAATGAAATGTATTTTTAATAATATATATATTTATAATAAATAAGAGATGCTAACTAAATAGATTATGATGGCTTAGGAAGAGACAATATATGCCTTATCTACTTCCCTAAATACTTCATGAATGCCTAGCACATAGTAGGCCAATTAATTTAATTAATTCATTTAAGTCAATCTAACTTTATTTTACTGAAAGTAGGATGTCTTCAAATTTTAGATTATATTATCTATAACTGAAGGAAAAATGTGGTTAATTAAATTAATACAATGCTACTAAAATATTTTATAAGGCATAATTTGTATGTGCTAAAAATTGCTGAGTTTCATATATAATTTTGCAATTTTGACAAAAACATGTAGTCATAACATTACAATTGAGAAATGCAACAAATCCATACATACTGTACTGCCCCTTAGTTTTAATCTTACATGTAGTGAAACTGAAAGAAGTTTTTAATTCATTTGACAAATTTTCATTTTGTTCTTGTGCAGTCATCAAAAGGAACATCTAATACAATTTTAAGATTTTTCCTTCATTATATTTATTTATTTTTTTTAAAGATTTATTTTTATTTATTTATTTATACAAGCACTGGGTACAGTCTGAAGCGCAGGAGGGTGAGAGAATTCACCAGAGCCAGAGTGGGGAGCAGAGCAGGCAGAAGGACCGAAGTACACTGCTGAGGGGACCCTGCGGGCAGCAGGAGAGGTCTGCGCGCCATGTGGGACCCTGCTCCAGTGGCCGGGGAGCAGCCGGGGATCGAACTGGCGCTGCAGAGGCTGCGGGCAGCTTTGCAACCCAGTGCTCAACCGCTGCGCCACCGGGGAGACCCCCTCCTTCATTATATTTAGAGCCTGACTTTTCTTTTGAAGTTAGAGTTGTTGATGGTAGTTATTCAGTCTTCTCTGGATCAAGAGCTTGGAAATATATTGATACTGTACTCCTGGAAATATGTTCTCTTTCTCCTGGAATTTTCTTTCAAGTTGATTATGTCTGTTACACAAGTTTCAGATACTCAACTGAGTAATACATCACTGGAAGTTAAACAACTTCTGTTCAAGAATCAGTAGGAACTTTCTGACAAATTGATGTGTGAAACCTTGATGTTAGTCTTACTGGATGCGTGAAGGCATTGGTCTCATCAGCTGTTTGTTACTTTCAAATATCTTCATCTTCTTCAAGACTTTTGGCAATTTCTGTGCCTTTCATTGTTTTGCTTGTTTGGCTTACCTACATATGTGGCAACAATGATGCTCATAATCCCCTGATGCTAATGACAATATGGATATCTGGGACCACATGCATGTGTCATGACTGTCACCTGGGCAAGAGCAATCAGAGGGTGCCATTGAGTGTAAGATTAGATTTCACACTTGTAAAATGTGGGGAAGAATTGTGAAAATATGGTCATAAGGTCCATCACTGCACATTTTTATACATGAGACTAAGGCATACAGGGATTAGTTTAAGATCATGGAGCTCTTTGGCATCAAAGCTGAGATCAGTAACTGTGTTTATGTTTGCTAGTTTGAAATGCTTTTCATAATACTCCTGGGAGAGATGTCCTTATCTAATGGGAGCTTTGGGGTGGTGTGGTAACAAATGTATTGGCTCAATGATCAGACAGACTTCTTTGCATTCTTAGGTCAGTCTGGAAGTTATTTACATTCTTTTGAGTCTCATTTTCTCTTCTGAGAAATGGGAGGATGATGATACCTACCTCAAAGGATTGTTACAATGTTTAGATGAGTACTTGCATACAAGATTTGGCATATTAATTTTTATTAATACTAAAAATGTTCTTTTTCTGTAAACTTTTCTTTCTTCTATGAAATTAAATTTGTTGCCCCAAAATGTGTGATTTATAACTGTTAAGACTTTTAAGCTTTTCTATTACCTTCGGAAATCCTGTATGGTAATTACAAGTGTAATAAGTCATGGTATGACAGATAAGTCTAACATGAGTTTGATCATTAACTTGAAATACATACATAGTAGATCTTAGCTCCTTCCTCGGGTCATAGTGATGTCAATTAGTGACTTTAGTATACTACTGCCCAAAGGTTTAAAGTATTTTTATGTTGCATTATGCTTTGTATTTTGTTTTACAAAGTAAAACATATAAATTACCAAAATTATAAAGCACACATAAATTTCCACCACACAGAGATCACTTTACATTTTTAATATTTTGTCTCTAAGAAACAAGACATTACATAAAGCTAAAGTCCTCTTTAACCACTACTCCTGTTCTATTCATTTTCTAAAAGTGACCAATATTGCTACTTGAGGTTTTTTTCCCAACAACTTTTGTTTAGTATAGAATTGTTTTAATTGTACTTTTTATTGAGAACTTTGTTTTACAACACTGTATATGATTTAACGGTTTAGGTTAACCTATCTTCAGATGTATGTTACCACACCATGCCCATCACCATTAAGATAATAGAGAAGCTTTAAATTCTCAACAGTTATAAACCCTCTACCATAGTCCATTTGTTCTACTCCCACCCTCCTCTTCTGGTAGCCTGAGAAAATCAAAGTCTTTTTAAAATGAAAGTTTCTGAGTAAATATTTGCTCTGTAAATATGGTATATTCTTAGAACAAACATCCTACCCACATCCAGTTTTCCTAATTTCTTCTTACGAAAAAGATCTTGAAATAAATGTATCTTAAATATCAGAAAAGAAAACTCTTCCATAGGCAAGTATCCAAAGATAAACTTCTTTCATCAGACATATATTTTATGAAAATTTATGATGATAAGATGATATTCATTCAGGTTGAAATCTATGAAACAGAATAATAATTTTTATCTAACTATCTTTTTCTTTCATGCATATGGAAATATATCTTGTGATATTTTGATATTTTACTGAAATTTTATGAATAGCTCAAAGCAAAATGAAATCGATTTTTAATGAACTATTTGGCATTAATTTTAAACATTTGAGTCTGAAAATTGTATACTAGAGCATGTAAGTGAATATTATAAGAGTTTTATGACTTTAAATGTAGAAGTCTAGTTATATATCATCTGAATATATTTGCTGCATGAGATTTTGAGGTGGGTGTTACAGAACTTTTATTTGAAAGATTATATATCATGATTAAGCAGCTCAAAAAGATGCTGATTTGGAGTATCTCAAAAAATAATTTTGTGACATATTTAATGACAATGAGTATATACTCTCTAATTGGATATGGTTTATTCAGGTACTTAAAACTATGGTATTTGTATAAAAAAGACTGAAAATAGGTTGTGTCCTCTTACATTAGAGGTATACTAGTATATTTGTCTTAAATTGATTAGTGAAGATGTTGATTAAAGAATTATGTGTGGTCTAGTGCTGTCCTCTAACGTATACTGACACCATTTCGTAAATACTGTAGAAAACACCACATTGTTTAGCTATAAAAAAGAAACATAGGGGCCTCCCCGATGGCGCAGCGGTTGAGCACTGGGTTGCGGGGCTGCCCGAGGCCTCTGTGGCGCCGGTTCGGTCCCCTGCTGCTCCCCGGCCACCTGAGGAGGGTCCCACATGGTGTGCGAACCTCTCCTGCTGCCCGCTGCTCCCCTCAGCGGTGTGCTTCAGTCCTTCTGCCTGCTCTGCTCCCCGCTCTGGCTCTGGTGGATTCTCTCACCCTCCCGCGCTTCTGACTGTACCCAGTGCATGTATGAACAAAACAAGCAAACAAATAAATAAATAAATAAAACATGCCTCTGTAAAAAGAAAAAAAAAAAAGAAACATAGTTCTTACTTTTTAAGTCTGTGCAAGGGGGGCAATCAATAAACCAGCTATTTCTGGTTGAAACAACTTCATTTAGTAATAGTCTCTTTCAAATGAAGTGACACAGAAAACACTATTCTTTAAACTACTGTGGACTTTTGTGCTAAATATTTAACACAAAAATTTGAAGTGTAGTATTTTAACTTTTTCAATATTCTTAAGTATTTTAAAGCACCTAGTAATCTTTAAATAATAAAGTTATACTGTATCATGGAAAACTGAGTTGAGGAAAAGAAGTTAATAATATAAGGTCAGTGTAGCTAAGCAGATACCACAAATTTCAAGTGTTTTTCTCAAAAGATATCCAGTAGATTCTTTATCTAAACATTATCAGATTTTATTTAATGTCTAATCCTAAAGATAACTATTTGATTTCAAAGTCAAAGTAAAGTGCTAGAAGTAATGATTTAGAATGGTGGAGGTAGACTACTATATATGTGACACACTATTAGTAAGTAGAGATGGCTGAAAGAAGAATTAAAACTATATTCAGGAAGTTCACAAAACTTACCATGAAGGCTCAAACTTACCTGTAAGTCCCTAAGGTGTTGTATAATCCAGCAGGGACATAGCATTAAAAATAATACACATCTAATTATAATGAAGTAAAAATCAAAATCAACAAGCAACTGTAAACCAGAGACACACTATGGAGGTGGGGGGGCTTGGGGGGAGGGAGAAGGGAGTAGGTTCAAAACAAGGGGGGGGGTGGTAATTGTATGGGGACTATAACCAAGTTGAAAATGCATACATTGTGCAAAAGTAAAAAATGATGTAAAAATATATAAAATTAAAAAATATATAAAAGAGAAAAAGAAAAGAAAAAAAATAATACACATCAAGTTAAAAGGACCACATGGCATCAATGTAAGGTAAAGTGTGCTTAGTATACTTAAGGTAGTATAATTATAGACTAAGCCAGAAAGAAAATCTAATTCATACCCACAAAGTATAAATTTTCCAGACACATTCATTGGCCCACAATATGGTTTAAAGTAAAGTTCAAACAAAAAACACTTCACCACATGGAAATAAAAATCAAATTCAGATAAACCCTTAGGATAACAAAGAAGAAATTAAAATAACAATTATAAGCTATTAAGACAAAGTTAATATAAGCTATAATCGGGAGCAAAAAGTATTTGTACTGTATTTTCATTACTAAGGTGGAAAATAAGAACACGAATTAAGAAATTCAACTCATGGGCCTCCCCGGTGGCGCAGCGGTTGAGCGCTGGGTTGCGAAGCTGCCCGCAGCCTCTGCAGTGCCAGTTCGATCCCCGGCTGCTCCCCGGCCACCAGAGGAGGGTCCCACATGGCACGCAGACCTCTCCTGCCGCCCGCTGCTCCCCTCAGCAGTGTACTTCGGTCCTTCTGCCTGTTCTGCTCCCTGCTCTGGCTCTGGTGAATTCTCTCACCCTCCCGCGCCTCTGACTGTACCCAGTGCATGTATAAATAAATAAATACATCTAAAAATAAATAAATAAATAAATCTTTTAAAAATAAATAAATAAATAAAGAAAGAAATTCAACTCATGATGCTAAAACGAAACAAATGAAAGGAGAAGGAAATAAATAAGCAGGAATAAAAAATTTAACAAAATATGTGTTGAAAAAATATTTTAAGGGGAGGCAGATCTCTTACAAATTTAATGACAAAGGACAAAAATGTTACAATAGAATCAGAATTTTTAATTTATGAGAATATAATTTGTGGTAATAGTTATTTATCAGAAATTTCTATCTAGAAAATATAAAAATTGAAAGTTTGAATCAAAAATTAGTGTTGTTGGGCCTCCCTGGTGGCGCAGTGGTTGAGCGCTGGGTTGCGAAGCTGGTTCGATCCCCGGCTGCTCCCCGGCCACCAGAGGAGGGTCCCACATGGTGCGCAGACTTCTCCTGCCGCCCGCTGCTCCCCTTAGCAGTGTACTTTGGTCCTTCTGCCTGCTCTGCTCCCCGCTCTGGCTCTGGTGAATTCTCTCACCCTCTTGCGCTTCTGACTGTACCCAGTGCATGTATGAACAAAACAAACAAACAAACAAATAAATAAATAAATAAACATGCCTCTATAAAAAAAAAGTTAAAAAAAAAAGACAAAAATTAGTGTTGTTGAATGAATTAAAGATAACAAAAGTATCAGAACTATCCTGTGATTTGTCATGGAGGCAAGCTTATTTGATCTTTTAAGAAATCAGTAACTCATTCTTTATAAATTTACAGAGTGTAAAAAAAGCTAGGAAGCCTTGAGTTTATTTTATGTAGTGTGTACATCTCTCCTAACATTTTACAATGAAATTGCACAAAATGAAAGAAGTCATTCTGGATCTCTCATAAGTAGAGCAATACAAATTCAAAATTAAAATTAACCAGCATATTGTCACTAAGTAGGATTATTGCAGGAATTTTAAAAAGTTTTTATAGCAGAATACTATCCATATAGCTAGTAAAGGAAAAATTTCAAGGTTGCACAGTTTTTAAGGGGCAGAATTAGTGATCAAACTCAGTTTTGTGATGCACAAGCTATTCACTATCTATCCCTGGGAAGCCATTCTTATTTCCCCTTATGAAGTATTTATCCTAGAGGTCCCTGAGGTCATCTAGGCTGTCTCCCAGTTTTATCCAATGATCATTTCAATTTTGCCAAAATATCTTGTAGGCAAGGGGCTCACAATCTTAGACAAACTAAGTCCATGACTGCATGTTGTCCATTCATCTTGTGAATGTTATTGAGTGCTCGAGAACCAGTCACTGTGCTGGGGGAGGCAAAGGTCAGTAAGAGAGGGTTCCTTCCTGGAAAAGCACCCCACCTTTTCATACTTCTCAATACAGTAATAAACTTCTTTTTGAAAGGAAGATGTAATAGTTTTCTTTTTAATGATCATTTTAATTCTACTTTATTAGAAAACCTATAATGTCAATTCATAGGTTAATGGTATCATTGCTTGAAAAGAGTTAAATTGATTAAAATATATAAATAAAAGTATAAGTCCACTAATAGATGAAAATCATGAAAGGAAGGAGATTGAATAAAGTCACATGGTTTATCAGGACAGCTCAGAGAGTATGGACATTATGTTTTATGGATCTGCAAGGGTGGGTCCTAAATTCTGCTCTGTAGTTATATGCGGTTATAATTCTGTCAAAGCATTAAGTCTGGTCCTTCTGCTAATGAGTACTTCTTTTCAAAAGATGACATGAAATTAAAAATTTAGAAACCTAGAAATAGAGGGATATTGATTAAACAATATTGATTAAACGATTAAACAAAATATTGAATAAACAATTAAACAATATTAAGACTAGAAAACATAATGATAAAATATTAGCAACTTTATAATAGAAATTAGGAATGAATCAAAGATGCCTGCCTTCACCATTATATATATTATTTTTTGCCCGCAAAGTTCTAGATAATGACATTAGATAAGAAATGGCAGCAGGAATTTATAGTAGGTAAGTTATAGAACAGCCCATATGCCCAAAAATAGATGACTGGATCAAGAAGATGTGGTACATATACACCATGGAATATTACTCAGCATTCAAAAAAGATAAACACATGCAATTTGCAGCAACATGGATGGCACTGGAAGGGATCATGCTCAGCGAAATAAGCCAGAAAGAAAAAGAAAAATACTGGGTGGTTTTGCTTATAGGAGGAATGTCAAGGATCCAAATAAAGGATGGGGGGGGGGAGTAATTCTAATAAAGTGAAAATCAAAATCAACAAGGAACTATAAACCAGAGACATTCTGCATGGAGGGGAGAAGGGAGTAGTATCAAAACAGGGGTGGGAAGAGCGCAAGAGACTGTGGTGATGGCATATGGGTGAATTGCTTGTGAGAATTTCCTGGGGACTATAACTGAGATGAGATAGCATACATGGTACAAAAATGGATGATATGAAAAATACATAAAAAAAAAAGAAATGGCAGTGAGAGGTATGGAAATCTCAAGTTATCCTTTTCTCCCTCTCCCCTTACACTTTTTAAATTGGAGTAACTGCATTATAATGTTTCAGGTGTGCAGCTTTGGAAATCAACCTGTGTGTATACTACATTAAGTTTCACTGTTAAACATCCAGTTCTATCCTTGCCATACCATTGTTCCCTTTTTTCTGATTTACCTGTCCCTAAACATACTCTTAGCTATACTACTCAGTGATCACACTCCTTGGCATATACCCAAATGAATTGAACTCTCATAATTATACAAAACCTGCATGTGGCTGTTTATATGTTTTATTCGTGATTGCCAAAAACTTGGAAGCCACCAAGATATTCCTCTATGGGTGAATGGATAAACAAGCTGTGGTATAAAAGCAGTGAAATATTCAACAATAAAAATAACTGAGTTGTCAATCATGAACAGACACTAAGGAAACTTAAATATATATTGCCAGTAGAAGAAGCCAGTCTGAAAAGGCAAGATAATCTATGATTTCAATAATATGACTTCTGGAAAGGGTAAAACTATAGAAACAGTGAAAAATACCAGTTCTTGGAAGTTCTGAGGGAGAATGGGGAGAGGAAGAAATGGATACTTGGAATTTTAGGGCAGTGAAACTATTCTGTATTCTTTTTCTATGTTTTTTGAAACCTATAGAATTGTATAAGACAAAGAGTTCACCTTTATGTAAACTATGAACTTTAATAGTGTATCAATATCAGCTCATCAATTGAGACAAGTGAACCACAGTAATGTAAGATGTAAATAATTAGGGAAACTTGGAGGGGAAGTAGGAAGTATATGAGAACTCTTCATAGTACATTCTGATCAAATTTTCTGCAAATCTAAAATTGGTCTCCAAAAATTTGTTTAAAAAAATGAATATGAAAAATCACCATCTCTGCCGCTTTAGGTTCTTGTCATCTGTCTTTTAAGTGGTGACATCTACATGGGAAGTGGAAATATGAGATGACTCACTGGCTCAGGGAATAAAATATTAGAAACTCTATTATGTATTTTTTGAAAGCAGAAGTTAGTGTCATTGATTTTTTTTAAAGATTTATTTATATAAATAAATAAAGCACTGGGTTACAGGCCAGAGGCATGGGAGGGTGAGAGGATTCACCAGAGACAGAGTGGGGAGCAGAACAGGCAGATGGACCGAAGATAACTGCTGAGGAGAGCAGCGGGAAGCTGGAGAGGTCTGCTGCACCATGTGGGAATCTCCCTGGCCGGTCGGAGATCAAGCCGGCACTGCAGAGGGTATGGAGAGCTTCACAGAGCTGCATTCAACCGGCTGAGCCACCAAAGACCCTCATTCATAATTTAAAACTGTGACCACTCAGTGTGGGGATCAGAATCTGTGTGGTAGAGAAGTGCTATTCTGGGGCCACCTTCGTAGCGTCACATGGTTATCGTCTCAGTGTATTGCAGTTTACACATGCCTGGTAAGTGTTTTGCACATAGCACTATAAATGAATCTTCATAATGGACAGGTGTGTGTGTTTACAAAGAAATCACACGTTGAATGTGATGAAAACATAAGCACAATGAACTAAGAAAATACTGAAGTTGGCAGCTTTCATCTTAGGCTTTTCTCAGCCATCAGAAACAATCAGGTCTGCTAAGAATTGGAATACAAAAAACAGTTACCAGACTACTTGAAATAAAAAATTATTTTCACTGTTACTAATCGTGCCAATATTAAATATTTTAGATGCTCTTCATTTTACCATATACTTTTCAATTTCACTTCTTAATGAACTCAAAACTCAATGAAAGCAACTTAATTAAAAATGAGCAGAGGATTTGAGTAGACAGTTTAATAGGAGACATGCAGATTGCCAACAAGCACATAAAAAGATATTCATTCTCTTATTATTGGGGAAATGCAAATCAAAATAACGAGATATACCTGTGAGGGTGGCTATTATCCAAAAGACAAGAAATAAGAGGAGAAAAGGAAACCATCATGTATTGTTGGTATGTGTAAATTAGTACAGTCACTATGGAAAGCAACATGGTGATTCCTCCAAATATTAAGATCAGGTATACCATGTGCTGCACCTATTCCACTTTTGGGTATATGTCTAATGACAGAAAACATGATCATAGTAATATCATTCACAATAGCCAAGAGTTGGAAACAAACTAAGTGCCCATTGACAGGTGAGTGGATAAAGTTGATGGACTCCTAATCAGCCTTAAAAAAAGATGAAATTCTGGGCCTCCCTGGTGGCGCAGCGATTGAGCGCTGGGTTGCGAAGCTGCCAGCAGCCTCTGCAGCACCGGTTCGATCCCCGGCTGCTCCCCAGCCACCAGAGGAGGGTCCCACATGGCGCGCAGACCTCTCCTGCCGCCCACTGCTCCCCTCAGCAGTGTACTTCGGTCCTTCTGCCTGCTCTGCTCCCCACTCTGGCTCTGGTGAATTCTCTCACCCTCCCGCGCTTCTGACTGTACCCAGTGCTTGTAAAAATAAATCAATCTTTAAAAAAAGGAAAATTATTTAAAAAAATGGAATTCTGCTATTTGTAACAGTATGAATGGAACTGTAGGATATTATGCTTAGTGAACAGAGAATATGATTTCATTCATATGTCTTAGATATTAGATAAGAAAAAAATAAAACAAATTTTTAGACTTAGAACAAAATAGTGAAGGGAATGGTAAAAAGGTGAGTAAAAAGGTAAAAGTGGTCAACTGTATGGTGATGGATAGAAACTAGAATTCTAATGGCAAGATATATGCAGATAAGGTTGCATACCTGAAGCCTATACAGTGTTATAAACCAATATTCAATTAAACACACACACAAAGTACCCATAAATACAGCAGCACATATTTCATATAATTATGAGTTGCTGAATACGTTTTTTTCTTTTCACTATAAAAATTCTGTGATCACATTATGTCTGGGGATTGTGGCTCGGGGTTACTTCACCTATATTCCTACCTGTGGCCTTGTTTTCTTCCAGTCCATTCTTTCCTAGTCAAGGAAAGCCCTCGAAAATGTAACTTGGATTCTGTGACTTTCTTGCTTGACACACTTTTTTTTTTATGCATAGGGCCAACTTGGATTCTGGAAGGTAGGCTGGTAGGCACCCTGCCTTCCTCTTCGGTCTCGTCACCTTTTGTCCCTGTCCCTAAAGGATTTCTCTCTTACCTGAGTGTAGAGGACTGTCATCTCTCCCTTCAGGAGACTCTGTCTTTCTCATTATCAGGTATGTTGAGCTATCACATCTTCCAAAAGACCTTTTCTAACCCATGGGGAACCCCCTTCTGCAGCTCATTGCCCAATCTGCTTGGCCTGGACTGTTGCTATTTGCTTGTCTCCATGGCCACAAACCTCAGTAGGTATCTTATCTCTATGACATCCCACTATGATTGTCCTAGTATGTGCGATATTTCTGATTAGATAAATTAAAGTCATGTTTCAGAAGGAACGTTTCCATGGGATAAGGACCTTCAACAATGTTAACTGTTAACTGTTAAGCCTGTTTATCCCAAAATACATTAGGTCAAGGATTATAAGTAATGCTGGTTTTGTTTATTAAACTCTGTTTTTTCAAAACTCTTTTATGAGTATTTTATCACTTTTAAAGACATGTTGTGACTCAATATATTTATTGAAAGTCAGGGAATGGTATAATAACTTTATTAATGTAAAGAGCTAAAATAAAAGTTTCTTTCTCCAAAAGCTTTATTCCTTATTTACAATCTATAAGATCACCAAGGCTTTAGATAGTGGGAGAATTTTTTCTGTTAGTTAAAAGATATCTTGTTATAAAAACAGAATTAAAAGTCATTTCTTAACATTTAATCCATAATTAGTGGCAATTTCTTTTCTTAAGGAAGACCCATTTAGCAATGTGTTATCTGATTATTATTTGATTTTGGGCAACTTCTAGTCATGTCTACCTTTAACTATTCATTTGTCTGTTAGCCTGTTTCTTTTCTTTTCCTCTTATTTCTTCCTCTTATTTTGAGTTTAAAATGTGATCCTCGATTTGTTGATAGTAAATCTAATTGGATGTTTCTTAAAGAATTGTATAGATTTGAAATTATAGTTATCTATCAAAATACAGGTCAAAGAAAAAGCCTCTTTGTATTAAAATATTTCAGAATTTAATTTGTTCCAACTTTCATATTGCCCTCATCCCTGCACATATGCTCTGACTTCCTCCACCACACTGTCCAGTGGACTTACATACAGTCAGTCAACACTGTCTGGTGAATGATGCAATGGAAGCTGTGCACACAGCCTCCTTTTGTCTTCGAAATCCCCATCCCTTGCCTTTTCCTGTTTTACTGAGCCAAATAAACTCAGCTTTTCCACATTTCCATGGTCCTCTGCCCCCACGTTTATTACTGGCAGGTGCATGTGCATGTTTGCATGCATAGATTGTTAAAGCTTAACGTACGTTATGGAGGTACATGTTTGATCTAAGGCCCTTAGTTTGGACATTCTGGTGTCATACTATTACATGTTACCTTATGGAATTGCAGTGAGTGCTTCCCATGTGCCAGGAACTGCCTTACACTGTGGGTTTGTAATATCTCAAAGTTTAATTAGGAGATACTAAAAAAAATCTTTAAGGAAATGTATAATGTATAAGTTTTTTAATCAAGCTGAAAAATTTTAAAGAAAAAGTTCATTTTAACATTGTTATATTCTTTAGACCATGTCAATACTGCTTCCTACTTCTTTCCAGCTTCTCTTTCTTGTAGTAGGCATTACTTTCTCGAAGATTAAGCATATATTAACTTCTTCAAATAGGATCTTTGGTGTCAAGAAAATTGCAAAGTATATGAGATAGCTTAGGTTTATGTACTCTATGATTTTTAAAAAGACATAGTATGGGAATTCAAAGTCTCTAACAGGCTGTGATGATGTTCAATTCTGTAAAGACTTAACTGGGGGCAGGGGGAGGTCATTGGTCAATCTCTACTCCAAGAGCAAGAAAAATTAGATATTTGCAATGGAAATTTTAATAAAACAATGAATAAATGGACATGATTAGTAGTAACCCCATAAAAAATTTAAGTGGCAATTTATTTTAATTTTCTAAACATTTGGGAAATTGTTTATTTTTCTCAAAAGTAAAAGATTAATTTGCCAATGTAGTTTCTCTTTTTCTGCTTATGTTTGTCTCTCTGTTTTGGTCTGCCCATCATTCTGTCTATGTGCCACACATACATGTATATGTATAATATTCCACTCTGTTGAAGAATTTTCAGTTTATATCTTTTTAGCCTCATGAGTGCTTCAAAATACTGTGTTGCTCTTAAAAAAAAATTAAGGGATTTTCTTTTAGAATGCTGTTATAAAGGAATAGCTTTAAAAGAAACATCTAGGGTAGTTTCCCTTTCAAAATAAACATATTTGATTACTTGATATGTGGAAGCAAGATTTCCCAAGAGCTGAAGATGAGAAGAGTCCTAGAAGGAAGTGGGTTTAGTGAAGACTGGTAACTGTGATAAGTATTTCTCACAATTCTCTTTTGTTTGTATTGGCTCTTGCCTTTGGCATTGATTTAAAAAGCTTAAAGATTCATATTCTTTGCTTTTCTTAACAATACTAGGTCTTACAAGCTAGTACTTAGTGGGTGGGGAAAGGATTTGTGAGTTAAACAATGTCTTTTGCTCTTATATATAAATGGTGTTGACTTAAAAAAACAAACAAACAAACAAAAAAAAAAACCACTAGAGCAGCCCAGAGGGGAACTAGGGGGGATTAGTCTTGGTGTAAATGGATGAAATTGTCTTGTGATGTCTGAGCGCTTGAAGTGCTTGTTCCATGTATGTACTGAGCCCCAGTGACTCTTGTGCCTTCTCCTCCCTTTCTCTTTCTGTCTCTTTGTGTTGTCAGGAGTGTGTCACTACTGTTCAGGAAAATTTGTCAAATAGTATGAAACATGCAGGGCCAACACTGTCTAGTAAAGGGTGCCTGAAATGTCAGGATTCGAGTACAGCATTGGTTAATTCTTCTGGGTGTGTTTGTATTTTCCCTCACCTGATTTTATACTTACCCTTCCCACTCCTCCCCCCAAACCATTTGAAGTGAACTTTGATTTTTATACTTCAGAAAATTCCTACCTGAACCTCCCAGCCTGTATAAGATACCTCACCTCTAAAGCTCAAGAACATTCTTTTTGATGCTTTTTAGAGAAGTGCAGTTTATCTTAAATCTATAGAATGATTTAGAGCATTTAAGCCTAACAAAAATATTGTAAGAATAGGTACTGCTATCACCAGGATGCAGAGGCGAAGCCTATAGCTCAACTTCAACCCCTACAGTGTGGATTTTTCCTATCAAAGAGATTGGCACACTAAAAAGGTAGAGAATTCTTTTGCTTAACAAAGCAAATTCTGCTACATTCTTCAAATTCATTCTTCCTCTTTTAATATGTATGACCTTGTGCTTATGAATTGAAAACCATATTAGTTGGGAGGTGTTACTTATGGTTAAATAATTAAATAAGTTATTTAGACATCTGGCAAAACTTTCCATAATATAAATTTAAGAGAGAGTGTCTCTCTCTCTCTCTCTCTCTCTCTCTCTCTTTCTCTTTCTCTCTCCCATCCCTCAGCCCCCCCCCCCACAAAAACACAACCTGCAATTGAAAATTGTTTTTGTTATAAATAACCCTAATGATTATTGTACTTCATAACATCTATAAAGCAAAATGTTTATGGTTTTATTAGTTTTCCAGAGAAGCAAAATGATACTAATTTCAGCCTGCTTTAAAATACACACTTATGCTTGGTTTTGAATTGTGAAATGATTCTTTATGCAAATGATTACCTTATTCTAGTCTAACATGTACTAGGATGAAATTTGTTTTCTGTTTTTATTTCTTGTAACATGTAGACCCATTAATATTGGAAGGGAACTTGAGAACTTCACTCAGAATCTATTAAAAAAAAGTCTCTTAGAAGTACAAATTTCCAGTTCACTAGTGATTTCATAAGGATCTCATGCAGAATACAGGTAAATGAGGGCATTATCATAATAGCTTTGTTTGTTTTCCAGAAAAAATAAGTTTTTAATCAAAATTACATATGAAAATATTTGAAACTTGGGGTTAACTAAATATATCACAGTTTTTAAAATGGTGCTTTTTGATATGGCTGAAAATCTAAGATGACACGAATTCCTGTGTTTTTAAATTTTATTTTTAAAGAAAATGCTAAAACCTTTTTTTAAAAAAGGATTGATATACCACTATCATGTAGCAGAATTTTGTTCTACCAAAAAAAAGGAAAAAGGAAAAATAGTTCCACTTATTTCTAAATGGCGTAGAAGTCACTGTAGGAGGATTATCCTGTGTGGTTCAGAGATCTGAGTCATAGTCTACTGGGGGGGTGGTTCTGACCTATAATGGTAAATTTAAGCATTTCTGCCCCTTGGTTGGAGATATAATTATCTCAGGACTGCTTTTTCGAAGTAGCAGAAGGTAAAGTTGGTGATTCTTTTTTCCCCAGAGTAGTGATCCCTGATTGGAAATTTAGAGTTTTGTGGTAAGAATGTTTATGGGTGGGAACTGTAGGGTGTGTCTCTCATGGAATGTCTACTTCAAGGAGTTTCCAGGATAAAATAGTCAATGAAAGAGAATTAACCCTGGAGTGGAGCAGCAATAAGTCTTTAACCTTTTTAAATAATGATTTTTGGGTTAGTTTTTGAGGCAAGATCTTCATGGAAAAAAGAGTATATGCTCAGAAGTGCTGTCCACATAAAAGAGTAAGAAATGTGTTTCAAAATTTAATTACTCCTAGACATCCTGTTGAGCAATAAAAGTCTTATTGAGTTTTCCCCATGACATCTAATCCTTGTATTGATATTATAAAGTATATAAGTGTATAAGTGCATATATAATATACATAGATATATATGTCATTTTAATGCAAACACTATGTGATTAATACTGTTCAGTTTGAAAGTTGAAGAAATTGAGGCTTTCAGAAGTTAAATAATTTGCCCAAGGTTAAAGTGTGAATGGTAGTATCAGAGTTTGGCTTTAGTTCTTTTGAACTTGGGTTATGTGTTTCTTAATTATGACCCTGTTATGCAGAGCTGATGATTTCCAATTGTGTGATGAGACACAAATTCTTTCAGAAGTCAGTTGGAATTGATTCAGAAAGTATATCTATTCCTTAAAATAGTAACTCTTACATATTTATCTGAGGTAGCTGTGGGGTTAAAAAAAATAAACATAATTAAACACTGATCCTCCTTGATATCTAAATGTAAATTTACATTATCAGCCTGTTTTGAGTCAGAAAATTAAAGAAAATGTAGCTGTTTTAAAAGAAAATTTAATATAGATAATGATACTTATAAAAATGTTGGCAGTTTGAGGCAGGAGGAGCTAGGTCAGGCCTTCACATGTGGTGATGCCATTTTTCTGGTCTGCATGGGCCCCTCTGAGTCTGCCATGGCAGGAAAGTGGCAAAACAGCTCTTAGAGTGCTATTGTGATACAGGAATCATGAAGGCATCACCTGAAACCATGGTTCAGAAACCACCCAGTGTATGTTGGATTTATCCAGGTAAAACAATGATAATGTTTCTGCTTCCCTGTCTTACACTCATGAAACCAGTGATTGGTTAATGAAATGCTGCTTCAACAAAATCCAGTGTTTTCAAGGTCCTGAGTAGCTCATTTTCTCCTTCCCACTCTCATGCATGCATATTTATTTACAGGCTGCAAGGGAGCCTGAAAAAAGTGTTTAGAGTTTTGACCTCTGCCATATAGAAAGGCACACAGGAAGGAAGTTGATATGGAGGTTGAGTACCAGTTCACTATATCCACCATACCATTAAAAACAAAAAAAATCATAGCAATGGATGAGAACTTACTGTTTTCCATGACCTCACTTGTACCCTTTCTCAACTCGACTCTCATTGAAATTCCACCTTTGACCTTTCTGGTTATGTGTCCTATGGGAGGTTTTTTGACTTTTTCTTGCCAGTGTTTTGGGGTAGATATATAAGTAATGATAGTCCTCCACTCCCCCCAATGTCAGAAACTTTCTCAGTGACTATTTCTAAAATAAATATTTGATTAGGATATGCAGCTATATATTTTCTTAATCTTAGAAGTTGGATATTATAAAGAGTGGAGGAAAGGATGCTATACCTGTAGTTCTGACTCTCAAAACACCAGAAAAAAAGGTAGACAGTGGATGGAACCTTAGGAAAAGTTTCTAAATTTACCTCATCTCTAGGAGAGCATTCTGCAGGTAATTTTTCAAAGATAGGTTGCAGAGAATCAAATGTATGAATACAATATATTCTTAGATATGTATATTTATGTCCATTTTTTTCTGAATGGAAAATAATTTAGAAGTGGATTTTTTTAAATGTGGGTTTTCCTGGAGATTTCTGATGGGAGTTATTCTTTGGAGAGCTTATTGTAAGGCGATAGTTCAAGTTATACAGAAATGTGCAAAGGAAGGAAAGTTATTTCTAAGCTAGACTTGTGTCTTTTGGCATTGTTTTTAGGTCAGGTGCCTTAAATTGTCAAAAGCTGAATTGGTTTCCAGAGAAAAGTAGTGTGTCCTCCAAAGCACTTTCCCTCAGTGATTTATGTTGTTATTATGTAAACTGTGTTTTCTTTTCTGGAGTTCCTTGTTTAGTCTTTCCATTTTTTTTTTTTAATCTTCTTGAAAGCTTTTACACTTAGTGAGCAAATATAAGTTATAAAGTAACTTATAAAATTTTAAATTAAAGAAAAAATTGAATGAGTCTCTTCATGTTTAATTATAAATCATTATTTGTATTTCATATTTTTTCTTGATATTTATATTTCTGTCTCCATCTGTTTTCTCTCAATATATTTGATAAGCTAAAAAAAAAAAAAAAATCCCAGCTGGCTGTTTTGGATGTATTCATAGTTATGTAATTGACCCAATGAGTGTAAAATATCCATCAAGTTAAGGGCAGGAAAGTAAGTAGTAATCTTAGCTGAGAATAAGCCATTGCACTCAATTATTGCTGTTTTTTTAAAAAAAAAACTGTTCTGTAAAATGGTAATTGCAGGGGAAATATCTGCAATTACAATCTGGATTTTGATCTGAGAAATAGGCTTATTATAGGTTTTCAGATAGATATTTAAGTAGTAATTAAATTATTCTTATATTCTTACTTATTATGAAATATGAATAGAAATAATACAATGCTAAAAATAATAGATTTTTGAGAATTAATGGCTTAGCTAAGTATTTGGCTGTACCCTGTGAACTGCAATGGCAAACAACTTCTCCAGTTTCCCACTTTATTCTTATTCTTCAGGAACATTCATTTCTTCTGGAAGATAGTCATTCTCCTGAACATAGAGGCATTATTAATAATGGCTCTTCCATTATTAATGTTTTTGCTTCGTATAATTCTAATCTCTTGTAAGAGAGAGGACATAAACAATGAAGAATTTTCATTACTTGGAGAGAGGTATTATCTGGCCAAATATTCATGACCATCTTCATAGCTGTCCATCCCCTACCAGTTTTTTCCCCACTTCTCTTTAAACCATAATTATGATCTCTTTTAAGATGAGGTACTTGATTCATCCAATACCCTATCATAGTGTTTTATTTTGTTTTAATTTTAAAAACTAAAAATATGTTGTACTCCTGCAAATTATCTCCCTTCTTACCAACTAGAAGTATCAGATATCTCTATTGAGAAATGATAAATCCAGAAATTTTACTCTATTAATTTTTATCCTCCTTTCTTTTCTACTAAACCTATTCTCCTGCTCTTCATATCCCTTAAACACTTATTTTTTTCTACTTATCTGGCTTTTCATGCATTTTTTCCTCTATTCTATCTAAACTCCAGGATTAGTTACTTGACTCAATTGTCAGGCTTTCTCTTCTCAAACTTTTGCTCAGTGTGTAACTGGCCACAAAACTGAATCAGCCTAAAATTCTCTTTGAGAATTGTAGTATCTCCCATTTCAATTCTCTAGCTGATTGGATGCTACCAGAAGGACAAAGTGAATCTGGATAATCCAATGACACATTCTTTGCAATTATCTCATGTAATTTTTATAACCTCCATGGAAGTTGTTATTATCACCTTTTCCTAGATTAGAAAAAGATGAAGAAGTAAAGTTGGGTTTAAGCCCAGCTTTTCTGATGCATGATAGCATAGTGAATGTAGCAATTCCCATTTTTATATGTGCACACCAATCTTTCTAGGAGAAGAAAATTTCTTTTCTCTGATTGCCAAAAAGACTCCTGGACTTCATTCTGGACCAGTTTCAAGCCAATCTTCATAGAAATTCCTATGACCAGATTAATGCAAGTCTGTAATTGGTTTGGGGTTCAGTAATTACTAATCACAGTAGTAAGATTGTAAAATTTTGCTACTTAGCCCAATTAGGGCCCATTTATGTGACTAGATTATGGAAATCAATTCCATGTAGTAATGGAAGTGTAAGGTGCTAAACAGTATAAGAAGATAAGAAATGGATGATGGGGAAGCAACTGACAAGTATCAGTTATGGTAGCTGATATTTTTATTCAATGTAAAGGGTTTCTCATGTTTACAGATTTTATTAGGTTTATTTCAGGTTTTCATACAGAATTTAGAGAACTAAATCTTGAGAGTTTGAAATCAGTAATGGAAAATTTTTATAGGCCTTACTTTCTTCTGAAGCCTCATATGGGATGTAATTCCAAGTTGGGTTTTATGAGTCATAAAAACTGGAAGATCAACAGTGCAAAGCAATTGAGGTTGCTCAACAAGTGTAGCTTAGGTGATTCTCCAAGTAGTCTATGGTGATGACAAGTAAATGAGGCTAAGCTATTTACATCAAGTTCACAGAGCATGGGGTGCAGGTGTGAAATGTCATAATCAGAGGATGGATATTATAGTTTAATATTTCTCATGTGGCAATGACAAGAACCTATGGTAATGGGATATAGATGTGAAGAGGCCAGTGGTCTAGGCATACTGCTAATTGGATCATCAACATGGGTACTGAAATGTTGAGTAGTGAAGTCAAAAGGAAGGGTATGTTTACTATGAGTCAGATGTTAAATTCCCCAACATTTTTTAGATGGAAACTTGGAGTTTAGTGATTCACATGGATAAAATGGCAGCATTCCTACGTGATAAGAGGAGTGGTTGATAATGAACAAAGGTATTTATTTGGAAGGTGCAGAAGGGATTCAGGAAGATGCTGACCCTATTTATTTTCCTTGATCTACAGAGGCAAGGGGAGGTTAAGCAGTCTCTTTGAGAATTTTATTATGCTTAGTGGAGGAAAAGGTAACATATATTAAGACAAGGATATAAGAGGGAACCTTTGTAGAAAATTTTTAGAATGGTGTATCCAATTCAGAGTTGGACAGCAGTTCCAGAACTGTGAAAAGGGGTGTATAGGTATAGAAGGTTGTGAGAAAGTACCTGGAAAAGCAACACTGAAGTCATTCCATGCTGTGATTATGGATCGTGGGGCTGAGAAAGATGTGGTTGCAAAATACTCTTCACTCCGGCTCTTTGCAGTATGGATTGGAGACATTTTTAAATGTTAATCACTGCTATTATTTGGCTCACTTCACGAAGACCAACCTACAAACTGAGCTGCTTGCTATTCTGTCAGACCCATTGGTGCCTGCCTCAACTCACACATCCAACTTTATAGAAATATCCCCCCTCAATCCATGTCAATATCTAATTGTCACATCCTATAAGACCATATCAACCCTCACAAGAATGTTTCCTTCTTACTTCTGCCCAAATCCATACTCTGATTTATTTGGCTTGACTTTCAGTATGCTTTGTACCTAAGGTATTTTATGAGTGTTTATGGAAGAACCCATATTTTATTGCATTTCCTGTACTATCTAGCACAGTGCCTTGCTGTTGGCATGTGTAAAGTATGTTGTTGAATATAGCAGTCAAAGTGATTCCTAAAGTAGTTTAGGGCAAACCCATCGTATTTGATCCATGTGTTGAAATATTCTTGATTCATATCTCCATGCAACAGGGTCAAGTTTGTTAATTAGAATTATGTTTATGCATAGAAAAACTGTAAATTGAACTTGACATTATAGTTACCTAAAAAGTAAGATTTATTATCCTTTTTAAACATCACAGCTACATTGCAGTCCTTTATCACCTTTAGCTGTCTGTTTTATACCTGTCTGGTGTAAAAACCTCCCCCCGGGAATATCCTTTAGCTCTTTTTAAATCAAAGAGTGTGTCAGTATAGTTCATATATCAAGTTACTATTTTCCTCATGGAAAATAAGTGTTGGATTTGTTTTCTTCCTTTCTTGTTCTCAAACAATGTTAAAAACACCCACAAGTAGAAAGCATAGTTAAATGATGACTACAACATCTATACAAGGTTTACTTTTGCTGCCATAGCATCTATTAGCAGTTCCATTGTCTCTCACTTTTGGAACTCTAGCTCACACGAAAATGTTAGGTATAACTTCCTGTATTAACTCCTGCTAGAAGTTGTGGTTCTGTCCTTGGTTTATCTAGAAGACCTTTGCCTATTGTATTGTGTTTTCTTTTTTGCTTTGAAAACAAGCAAAATAAAAACAAACAAATACCAAAAAACAGCTCTAAATCTTGGACTGTAAACTCTTTCATGTGTTCCTCTAGAGTATTCTAATTGACATCCAAATACCCTTCTTTTCATATCCATTTTTTACATTCATCATTTTAAAACTCATTTACTGATCTAATACCAGTGGGATAAAAAAGTGAAAATGACAGATATCCTTCCCTGAAGGAATCCACAGTATAGAAAGGGAAATAAATAAATGCATAATAAATATACAGGATTTTTGTACTTTATTAAGTGAATGACCTCTAAGTGCTTGATGAACATAAGACTGGGGACTAGAGTACTTCAGAGAGCAGAAAGGGGGAGGGAATAGGATGTCACTTCAGAAGAACTGATATTAGAAGTGGCCTTGGGCCTCCCCCGTGGTACAACAGGTTGAGCGCAGGGCTGTGAATCTGTCCACAGCCTCTGCAGCATGGGTTCGATTCCTGGCTGGGCAGGGAGAGTCCCACGTGGCATGGCACCTCTTGTCTCACTTGCTGCTCCCCTCAGCAGTACTTTCAGTCCATCTGCCTGTTCTGCTCCCCGCTTTGTCTCTGGTGAACCCTCTTACCCTGGCCGAGCCTCTGACCTGTACCCCAGTTCTTGTATAAAAATAAATAAATCTTAAAAAAAAAGAAGTGGTCTTTTAGAGACCACTGCTGTGAACAATGGATACACATATATCAACAAGGAATTCATAGAAGCAGCCATGTAAAATAATTGTATATGTGGATTGAGCACCTTCTATATACTTAAGTAGTATGGAAGGAACTTGGGAGACTAAAAAAAATCTATGAATTATTCTTTAAAGAAAGGAACTTCAATTTAGCTAGAGATATAAAATGCACACCACAAAATAAACCAAGAAAATCCAGGATTTTATATCTAGCAAGTGTTTTGGGGTAACTTCTGCATGCTGTGTTGTGGTGTTAGCACTCCCTTCTTCAAGGATCTTAAAATCCGTTTGAAAATATAAAACATGTGAGTATGAAAACTTAGCATTTTAATCAGTCCCTAAATTTAATATGAATGAAGTTAAGTGCTGTGAATACCATGACTTGGAAGAGAGCAGTATGAGTGGAGAGAAAGGAAGCCTACGAGGGTACAGAGATCTGCTTGGATATGCTGTTTCTCCTACCTGAACTTCTGTTTTGCAGCTTCCTCATGTCTTAGGCAAGCACCTGTGGTTTCTCCCATCAATAATAGTTTGATGGTTTGAACGTCACTCTTTTGTTTATAATATTAAAATATCTGATGCTATTACCTCTGACTTTTGGATAAGTTTGGAATGCCTGGGATGGAGGAGGAAATTTTAGTGTTTGGTTCTGCTATATATTCCTGACACCACTGATTGACAAGATGGCCTCTGTAAGGGCCACAGACCACCATCTGAGAGTCATGCACCCTGCCTTTCTGAAAGACCAGTGTATTTTGGCATTTATGTTGAATTATTGCTGTGGAAATCCAAAAATATCTAGTCAATTAATCACATGAAGGTTTAATCTTCCCTTTACATAATATAAAAATATGGGAAAGTTAGAAAATCTACTGAACTGTTGATAACATTCTGAACATAATCTTTTTTTTTTAAATGTATCTTTCCTTGAGGAATTTTTTTGGGAGATGTCATTGTATTTGCAATGAATTTTCTTATTTCAAAACATGCTCATACTTTAAACTACCATTAAATATTATTTGATAAGTGATATATTAATAGATGTGCTACTCTTAAATTCTAATTGCTATTATGAATCTTTCATCCAGGTCTATTTGGTCTATTAATAGCAGCCTTAAAATTTATGGCTGAGTTTCTTTTGATTATGGTAAAATACACATACCATAAAATTTACCATTTACCCATTTTAGTGTGCATAAAATATAGTGGTATTTGAAACATGTACAGTGTTCTACAACCATCCCCACTATATAGTTCCAGGACATTTCCATCATACCAAAAGGAAACCTGCATCCATTAAGCAGCGACCAAATATCTCTCCTCTCCACTAATTTGCTTTCTATTGGGTTTTTATGTAAATTCTTTGATGTCCTAGCTTGTGAAATAATGGAAACAATAATCATTTGATCTTTACTAGTCAATTTATATAGTGACTGATACACTTTTCTATTCAGTTTGCTAAACTAATTTTTTGGTCAAGTGAGTATTTTTAAAAATATGCTATCCATCATGGAGATTTTATTTAGGGATGAGTGACTCTATAAATTTTTCTTTAATATTGAAACTTTATAATTGTATTAATGGAGTAAATGAAACTCACAAAATTAAAAATGTATAGAAATAGAATAAAAGCCAAGCATTTTCTTAAGCTTTCATAATATTGAGAATAAACTGCTATAATAACTCTAGCTATCAAGATTATTCATACTTTTGTAACCTGTGGAAATTGGAAATTGTAAAACATAAAAGTAAAAAGCAATGCAAAGTAACAAGGAATTGAAAATATTGTCTAAATGAAAAATGCCCTAAACTGCAAGGAAAAAATTTCATTTTTTTCAACTGGATAGTCTGAAGCTAAAGAAAAGTACCATTAAAAAAGTAATGCATAGCTTTGTTCAATTTCTAAAATTATATACATTGATAATTAATAGTGTTATTAATTATTCAAGAAAACATTTTTACATTTTCTCTCAAAAGCAGTAATGAGATTTGGGTAATTTGTTATGCTCTTGATACCTGTTGAAAATAGGTCTATTTTATTAGTTTTCTCTGTATGTAGTTAGTTCCCTTATGCTTAAAAAAATATTTTTGAGTACAGAGTGCCTATTGATAATACAAATAACACTTTTGAAACAAAGCAAGGTGGAAGATATAATTTGAAGCACATTTGGAATTAAATTGACTTTCACGTTTAGTGGGTAAAAGCAGAAGTTCTGAAGCAGACTGCCTAAGTTCAAATCCCGTTTCCCAGATTACTACTTCACTGACTGACTCTTAATTGTTGTTATCCTTACGTATCTTGTAAGTAAGCAGAGTGTCTATTTGTGGGTGATTGTAAGAAAAGAATGTTCGAGAAGCCCTATACAGAGCTTGTAATAAGTGAACATTCATTGCTGCTTAGGATTCTTAGATACCAAAGCATGTCTTCAATCTGAAAAAGTAAAATGTTAGCCCAAAAGTTCTATAACTTGTTAGTAGCAGTTTAATTTTCAGAACCTTTTCTAAGAAGCTTCCAGTCTCCCACAAATGTTCATATACTGTTCTCTTTGTACTTGGATCATTATTGTGCGGTTTTGTCATATGGTCATGTCACTGAAAGCCTCTTTAGTTACAAAAAAGTCTAACAACTTCAATCAGTGCAAAGAAGGTATGTTTCAGTTTTCTTTATGTGGCAGTCATTGTGATCTGCGCATAAGGGGTTGGTCTTATTTTTGTGCTTTTAATTTTAAAGTGGCACAAATACTTTTACAAGGAAAATGAAGTAGTATGAAACTCAAGAATGTTACAGAGGGGAATATATTACTCACTCTTAGTGAAATTCAGGAGGGGTGTGTGTATATTTAAAATTTTTCCCAAGGTTAAGGAAACGCCCAGGAGAAAACATGCACATCACAGCGAGGTATTCTTAAAGGCTGTCTGTTCTAGAGTTTTGACTAAGTGGAAGAGCAAATTATTGACTGAGAATTATATTTACCTCTTGCTCAGGGACCTCACAAGGTGACAGCATGTCTTTATGAAAACACAGCTCTCCACTGTGTTGCTTACCCCAACTGTTGAATTTCCACTTAGTGGGACAGAGGCTCCAGCACCCAGGACAAACACCATTTGGTTTCTAAATAAGGCACAAAGTTGAAAATACACAAAACCAGAGAGGTTGCTAAATAAATAAGAGTACTACCGCTCCTGTCCATATTTAGTGGTGATGATAATATTCATGTCTTGTCGAGCTCATAACCCAATATCCAAGGATCCAAGGTAAATAATATTTAGCTGTTCAATTACTGTTTAATTATAAATTATTTTCTAAGAGGAAGCCACACTAAAAAAGTTGTTCTAGAAGAAGTCCCCATAAAGTTTCAAAACTTTTCCATGTGACTCACTAAGCTTCAGATAAAGTATATTTAAATGAAATAATAACTTGTAAATTCAGTTTTTAAAATTAATTTTCCTTTTTGGGGGTAGAGAATTTCACTTTCAAAAATGTTTACTATAGAGATCTACTTACATTCTTTGGGGGCATTAAAATACTAAGTAAATGTAGCTATTTCTGTGCTAAGGCCTTTCTCTATATTCACTTATTAAATTTTCATAGTAAACCCCAATAAGTTTAATTACTACTCCTTTTTACAGATGAGGATCTAAAATAGAGTGAGCATAAGTAACTTGCTCTAGATTACACAACCAGTTAATGACTGAGCTAGAAATCAGCCCAAGAAGTCTATTCTGTCTTGCTAGAGTACCGCACATTTAGCAAAAGTAGACCTTTGCTTAAATTGTAGGCTAGAGTAGTGGAGCCATAATTAGATACCTAAACTACAAAAGTAATAAAGGTAATCAGGTCATATTTTTATCTTCTAAAATACAAAAAGTTCATGAGGCAAGCTATGTTCTCAGCCTCATCCTAGGTGCAACACAAGAATATTCCCACAACAGAGGACCCCTAATCATACCTCCTATTACACATCTCTCACTCTTCCTTTAAATTTGCATCTTACGGCCTCCCTGGTGGTGCAGCAGGTTGAGTACAGCACTGTGAAGCTGTCCGCAGCCTCTGTAGTGCAGGTTGGATCCCCGGCCTGCCAGGGAGCTATGCACATGGCGGTGATAGGCCTCTCCTGTCTTGCCCGCTGCTCCCCTCAGTAGTGTTTTCAGTCCGTCTGCCTATTCTGCTCCCTGCTCTGTCTCTGGTGAATTCTCTGGCCCTCCCGTACCTCTGGCCTGTACCCCAGTTCTTGTATAAATAAATAAATCTTTTAAAAAATTTGCATCTTAATGAAATCCTATCACCTTATCTCCTGTCCCTCCTAGACAGAATCAGTGGGACAGATGCTGGTGAAGGAACTCTGTTGTGTGGTCTTTGCTGCAGGAGCTGGTAGAGAGGGTCCCCAGGTTCTCTCCTGCTCCAGGGAGATAGTCCTGCCTGGACCTGAGGGCAATCCTGGGAGATGTCCTGCAGTGAGAAGACTGGCGGGTTACCTCTTTTCAGAATTTATATTCTGATGGGAGAAGGGTTTTAGGAGGACTGGCAGACAATGTAAATAAAAGAAAAATAGCAATAATAAATGCTTTGAGGAGAATTAAAATAGCGTAGTGTGACAGCAGTAGATTTGCTACTGTAGATGAGATCCCTGAAAGTCTTTATTAGAACATAGTGTTTGTGTTATGACTTCCAGGACTAAGGAAGAGCAAAGGTAAAGTCCTTAAAGTCAGGAAGGCAATGGATTAAAGATCTACAAGATACCAGTTTTGCTCGAGCACATTGGGCTGATGAAAGGGGTATGAGAGTCAGATAGGGACAATTTGGTTGGGTTCATTTACCAGGATGAGACTTTTGGGTTTTATTCTAAGAGTCATAGGAAGCCTTTGGAGGATTTGAAAACAGAGAATAAATTGATAGAGTTTACATTTTTAAATGATTACCATATAAATTTTTGAAAGAAATTATATTCCAGTGACAGAGCCTGTCATGATGTAACTGGAGGGGATTGTGGACTGAGCTCAATAGGTGCAGTGGAAAGTAAATGTAGGAACTCAGTGTCTATTTTAGACTATGGTGGGTAGTGAAGGGAAAAGAAAAATAAAGGTTAATTCTTACATATTTTACTGTAGTTGGGCTGTTTACTGTGGTGGGGAAAATTAAGGAAGGAGAGGTGAAATCACTTTTGGCATTATCAAGCTTCAGATGCCTCATTAGATTGCTGAGAGAAACTCTAAAAAAATAGGCAGTAATACTCCAGTAGGGTAACCATGTAATTGATTTTGTAATCTGGTATACCTTTGAGAGTGTAAAGGATTGGGGTAGGATTTGGGTTTTAAATACTAAAACGGACAACAGAGGCAAATTGGGACTATCTTCACAAAGTGGAATTATTTACATATAGGAGTAAGCTTCCAGGCAAAGATTTCAGGCAAAGATTTGATGTTTACAAGAGTGTGAACAAATCAAGTGAGAGGTCTGTTCTTCAATATCCAGGGCAATATGAGGGTCATTGGTGATAATAAAAATACAGAACAGTTTTAGTGGTGTTAGGGGGTGGCAATCAGATGGAGTAGATTCATGAGCAGATATGAGGTAAGAAAGAAGAGATAGAAACCACATACCCGTTTGAAGAGGTTTTGTTGTGGCGAGGACTAAAAGTGAAAAATAACTAGAGCTTTCTAAGAGACTACTGAGTCTCATCAAAAATTGGAAAGGAACTCCTAGTCAGATTTCTGATCTTATTTTAGGCTTTGGTTGCATCAGAATCAATATTGCACATCTCGAAGAAGAAATGACACTTTCATTAGGGAAAATAGTGGGACATGTAATTTTGGATCAGTTTCTGTTGCTCTTACTTGAGTAATCTGTACTTGATTTTGAACATCCTAGAAATACCTCAAATGTTACAAAGATGAGCTGTGATTAGTAAAAGGTTTGACATAAAATCTCGCAGTTCAGGTATCCCTCCATTCACTTTAGGACTGATATCCTTTTTGACTAGTAGGAGTGAAACCTTGTAGCTCAAGTATCAGTTTCCTTGTGCTTATTGGGGTTTCCATGTGGAAAATGGTGTTTGCTTTGAATGTTGGGACAATTATCTTCGTCAACTGGGATAAGTCTTAGGGCATCTGACAAGAATTTATCTGATTTCTTTTCCTTTTTACAAAATTAAATGTCACATCTTTTCTCTGAATCTTATTTTCATAGACCCAGCTTCCTTCAAATTACTCCACAAATAATTTTATGAGTTTTCTTTAATATTATACAGATGTGTTACTTACACTAAATATCTAATTCGTAATAAACTTACTAGTGAGATGTTACATTAAAATTAAAAAGAAATATTTCATAAATATTGACATTCTGCAAGCATTTATAACTTTCTGAAGAGACAAAAAACATTGAATTTTCAGTGTTAAGATTCATTGTTAAGGAGCTACTTTTAAAATTACTGTGTAAGACACGTACTTTTTAGAAAAAGGATCTGTGAAAATGTTACATGATCATTCCGGGAATGATTTTGTAAGACCAGAGAATTCCTTCTTTTACATATTTGCCAGAGGTAAGACGTGCCTGGCACTTAAACCATGATAAACAGTTGAGTTAGTAACAGAGCAGAACAGTCAGTTTGGCGTTCATTCCCTAAGAATAAATAGCTAAAGAGTTTGTACCATTTCGTAGAGACTTTATGAAAGAATTGTAAGTACATATGATTTGTAAAACATTTAAAATAATTTCACATTTTCTAATCATCTGCTTTAAAAAATTGACCAATATTTTCATTTGAACTATTATTACTCTTAACATTTTAATGTTTGAGGATTCTTTCAGTCAGAATTTTTATTAAAAAAGCTGAAGAAAGTATGCTTTGTGAATTAATGTTTTGGAGAGTTAATTGCATAATTTTTCTTGACATAAATGTATGTATAATTATGTAATTATACTTGTTGGAGAAAAAAATAAATATGTTTAATCCATTAAACACTATGTATATTAAAATTACTGCTATTAAGTTCTCATTTCATGCTTTAAGATGTAGTGAAAGTCCTTTCAAATTTTCATAAATATTTCAATAAGCAATATGATAATTATACTTATCTAGGGCTTCATTTTTTTAAATAAATTTTATTTTTATATTCCCCATACAATTGCAACCCCCTATCTTTTTTTTTTTTTTTTAATTTTCTAGAGGCATGTCTTATTTATTTATTTATTATTTGTTTGTTTGGTTTATACATGCACTGGGTACAGTCAGAAGCGCGGGAGGGTGAGAGAATTCACCAGAGCCAGAGCAGGGAGCAGAGCAGGCAGAAGGACCGAAGTACACTGCTGAGGGGAGCAGCGGGCGGCAGGAGAGGTCTGTGCGCCGTGTGGGACCCTCCTCCGGTGGCCGGGGAGCAGCCGGGGATCGAACCGGCGCCACAGAGGCCGCGGGTAGCTTCGCAACCCAGCGCTCAACCGCTGCGCCACCGGGGAGGCCCTGCAACCCCCTATCTTTTTTTAATATTCACAAGAACCCTACAAAGTATACTTCATATGCTTTCAATCAACATCAGTAAATAAGTAAACTGAGACGAAAGTAAACTGAGTTGTGTACAGAATTCAAATTAGAATTAAACATTTTGATCCCCAGGTTGCTGCTCTTTCCCTATATTACTCTTTCCCTATATTACCTGGGGCTTCACTATATTAACACTCCTTTAAATAGTGAGTAAAAATATTACTTGGCCAAATTTACCTGCATTAAAAAAAACAACCCTTGGGGGCCTCCCCGGTGGCGCAGCGGTTGAGCGCTGGGTTGCGAAACTGCGCGCGGCCTCTGCGGCGCCGGTTCGATCCCTGGCTGCTCCCCGGCCACCGGAGGAGGGTCCCACATGGCGCGCAGACCTCTCCTGCCGCCCGCTGCTCCCCTCAGCAGTGTACTTCGGTCCTTCTGCCTGCTCTGCTCCCCGCTCTGGCTCTGGTGAATTCTCTCACCCTCCCGCGCTTCTGACTGTACCCAGTGCATGTATAAACAAAACAAACAAACAAACCAGCAAACAAATAAATAAAGCATGCCTCTATAAAAAAAAAAAAAAAAAAAAAAAAAAAAAAAACAACCCTTGACACTTTACTCTTAGTGCAAATTCTGAGTATCATATTAGCTGTTAACATGAATCCTGAGAAAAGTTTGCTAGTGGAGATTCTGATTATATATGACTTTGCTTTCCTAACTAACTGTATAACACAAGCTGACTTCTCAGTTTGCTTATACTACTGCACTTTGTAAAAAACTTCATTCTATTTTTAAAAAGCACACTAACTTCATTCCTTAATAGATGTCATTATGTAATCTTAAATGAAATGTGAAAATGACTTTTTGTATACTAAAATGTTGGTGTAAGATATCTATGTATAATCATATTTTTCTTTTACTCAACACTCCACATGGTTCTGGGGGTTAATAATTTAAATGAAATAATAAGGTGAGCTAACATTGTCTGGCGGTAGAATGTATTTTTTTCCAGATTTATTGAGATATAGATTGACATAATGTGTGAATGTAAGCTGTATAGTAGGTTCAGTTGATACACATATATATTGTAATATGATTACTTCCAATGTGTCACATAATTGCCACTTTTTTGTGTGTGGTGAGAAATATTTAAGATCTACTCTTTTAGCAACTTTCAAGTATATAGCACAGTACCGTTATAGTTACCATCTTGTACAATAGATCCCCAAAACTTACTTATTTTATAACTGGAAAGATTTTGTACTCTTTGACCCACATCTCCCATTTCCTCTACCATTACACTCCTAGTAACTGCCTATCCAATCTGTGTCTGAGTTCAGCTTTTTCATATTTAACATCTAAGTGATATCATCCAGTATTTTGACTTTCTCTGTCTTATTTCACTGAGCATAATGCTTTTAAGTTCCATCTGTGTTGTCACAAATCGCTGCATTTTACTCTTTCTCACACTTGAATGGAATATGTATTTATATACCACATGTTCTTTATCATTAGTTCATTGACAGATACTTAGATTGTTTCCATAACTTGGCTATTGTGGATAGTGCTGCCATGTACAGGGGAATGAAGCTATCTCTTCAATATCTTGTTTTCATTTTCTTTAGTTGTATATCCAGATGTTGGATATTATGTGGTTCTATTTTCAGTTTTTTGAGGAACCTTCATGCTGTTTTGAGGAACCTTCATGTGGTTGCACCAACTTACCTCTCCACCAGCAATTCAGGAAAGTATTTCTTAAAAAATAGCTGTTTAGCATTTAAAGAAATATTAGAAGTGATAATATTATAAAAACCTTAGCGAATGGGGACATACAATTGTTTGTACATAGGAAAGATTCTAAGTATTCAAATTAAAAATCAAATGCTATTATAGAATATATCTAAATCCAGTAGAATCAGTGGTTAGCTTTTTAAACAAAGGCTATGTTTCTAAACACCTTGTAGAAATCTGATTCACATAATTAAAATTTAATTTCCTGGAGAAGTAAATGCAGAGGTTTATATTTTTCAAATTTTTCACAAATCTTAGTGCATTTAAGTTTCACATAAATAAAAACAGCAGAAAATGCAATCTCGTCATATTTTATCTTAGAGATCAAAAATTTCTAACAAGTTTTTTCTGCCTCTGGTTAATTGTTGCTAAGAGTACACAAGGATTAAAAACTAAAATCCATTTATCCATGAAGACCTTGAGGTCAGGTAGTTGAGACTATAAATAGGCAAATTTAATGATGCCATTAATAAGGAAGAGAATGCATCTCTGGGGTGTCTCATTTACTTTCACTATGCATATGTTTTTTAGAAAGCAAATTACTGAACCAGATGGGATAAGGAAAAAAACTAAAGTGAGTAATAGAATTATTTAACACAAACTCATTATATATTTGTCACTAAGAGTATAGTTACATTCACATTCCGTTTTTATGTTTGAAATGATTATGCAGTATCTTTAGAATTAAATTTGAGTGAGTTTTTTTCTACAGACTCCTGGGTGAGTGTTTTCTACAGACTCTTTTAGATGACCTTAAAAGAAGTTTTTGGATGCTTTTCTATCACTCCTTAACCTTGTTAAAGGAAAGAATATAGTTATTCATACAAAGCAAAATGTAGCAGCTGTTAGTTCATAAACCATACATATGGAGATGTACAACTTAAAAACACATTCTTTCTATACCCTGTTGTTTCAACCTTCTCACAACACTGTGCCTCGTGTACCTCCCTTATCCTCTGTGATTTATTTTTTGCTTTAGCCTAATCATAGCTCTCTCAAGACATATGGATAATGATCTGATGATTCTCTTTGTTGGGGTAACTTATTTGTTAAAAGTTTTCTTTTTGTAAAAATGTACCTAAGTTCCTTACTTTTCCAAAGACAAACTCTAAGAAACAACAAGAAAAAAAATGATGAAGTATTAAATTGGTGATGGGGCATATTTGCTTGGATTTTTTTTTATTGAGAATTACTCTTGTGGATCACTTATAAAGAGGATTTTCAACTTTTGAAGTAAGTTGGAGAAGGTTAGGTTGTTGGTTAAAGTTAGCTTTCATTTCTTGAGTACACATATATTATTCAGGAAAAAAAGCAATAGTAGAGCTAAGTAGAAAAAAGGATTAGTGTTTTTGAGGTTAAATATAAATAATATTCCTTGCCTTTTCTAGTTTTTATTTATTTTAGAAAATTGGTAGAAGTGACCTCCCTGGTGGTGCAAGGGATTAAGTCTCAGCACTATGAAGTTAGAGTTCGATCCCTGGCCAGGCAGCTAACCCACATGACACATCAGATCTCTCCTGTCTCACCCTCTGCTCAACTCAGCAGTATATTTCAGTCAATCCACCTGTTCTGCTCCCTACTCTGTCTCTGGTGAATCCTTTCACTCCCCCAAACCTCTGGCCTACATCCCAGCTCTTGTATTCATCAATAAATAAAATAAATCTTTTAAAAAAATTGGTAGAAAATTTGGAAACAAAAAAATGGAATATAGTGATCTGCTATACAATCATTGCAATAAATTTATCTCATTAGTATTTATTTTTGGATCAAAAAGTGAATTTGAATTTGTCTGTTAAACTCCTTTATCTTTGCATTCATAATAGTAAGAACACACCTGCTATACCAGAATTCTTGTGATAAAAGAGTTATTCTTAATAACTTTGATATCTAAGAGCTATTTTTACAAAACTCTGCTAAGACTTCATGCTGTACTGACCACTAGTACTTGGCTTGCTATCTACACCTTTGTTGTTAGATCCACCTATTTCCTCAGGGATAGTTTGTATAATGAGACTACTGTACATTTCTTTGTCATTTCCTTCTCTTACTTCTCAAGAGAAAGAATTACAATGGCTTTTTAATATTTCTATGCTAAATTAGCTATCTTTCTATGGACTTGAAATATAGTAGTTGGGAGGGCTGGGAGAATTTTAGGCTGTTCAAACCATGCAGATAACATGGTTTGCTTTTTAGGATATGTGATTTCTTTAAAAAGACTTAATATTGTTTTATAGATCATGAAAGCTTGTTTCTAGTGAATAAATCTTTAGCATCCACATGTCTTCGTAGTTTTCTTCTAGTGAGTAATTTTTTCCTTTAGGTGTTGTTCCAGGGAATATAGTAATAATTATATTTATTGATTAAAGTTCATACAGTGTTGGTATTTTTTTTACAAACTGTCCCTGAAAAGAGAATTTTAAGATTTCGGATTGTGGTTTTACCAGTATGGGACTCTTATAGTAGGAAACTATGTAACAGAATAGCATGGGGAAAGAAAATGGATGTAAAAAAGGAAGTAGCCTGGGTTTCAAACCTACAGCATCAGTTTTTTAACTATGCTGAGGACAAGCTAATTCCCCTCTCAGAAGTTACTTCCTTATGCTCTTAGACATTGACAGTAGCAACTCACAGGGTTATTATAAGAATGAGTAATAACATATGTGTAGTTTCCTGCCCATTGCAACTTAATAATTAACCCTATTGATTTTATGGGAGCTTCACCAATGCACATTGATTGACCAAACTGAAGACACTTAAAGACAAAGGGAGGGAACAAGATAACATTTGGGAATTTTATGTGTAATAGCATAAATTATATAATAAAATACTAACTTTCTGAGTACAGAAGTTGTATTTATTTCTCTACCCAAAGCAAGGGTAAACACACAAAAAAAGTGCAGCTTGTGTAGATGTATGAGTGGGAAAACTTGTGTTTCTTTATCTACTCATTTAGAGTTCTTTCTCTTGTATTGATATGACCTCTAACACTATGCAGTCACTCTATGAAGTGAGTTCATTTTAATCAATTTCTAACTTGACCTTTTTCAGAAACATAAAATGCAATCTAACTTGCTGTTAATTAGTAGAGACTATATATAAATAATTTCTTAGGGAGAGTTTTCAAATTAATAGTATACAAAAGCATTAGTAAAAGGAAAATGACTTCACAATAGATGTGAAAAGTAAGAGAAAATTGTTTTAATGGGATACAGTTGTTAGGAATTCTAATGATTGGCTTGTTATTTTTTATACATTACTGAAAGAGAACCACATCTTTGTATGACAGATAAATTATTCCTTGTACAGCTTTTCTTTGTTTTCTGAGAAGCAAGGTCAAATGGTGAAAGGAAACTGTCACTTCACAACAAATACATAAAATACCCTCTCAGCCTGCTTTTAAGAATTTAGGATTTCTTCTTTTTTTTTTTTTAATTGGGGAAACACAGGAGCACCCTGTGTAGATGTGTAATGTGTGTGAGAGAAAATTCTCTGAGAGAATTCATTCAACAATATTTTACTGTCTTCTTTGTGCCAGGAAATATTCTAGATCCTCAGAATGTGGCACTAAACAGTTAAAATGCCTGGACTCAGCCATCTTCCATTCACTAATCAAAATGCACAATCTGAATTAATCACTGGGAAGAATTATGAATGAGCCATTTGGACATACTTGTCACTGTATGTAAAGTATATAGTGTATAAACAAAGATTTATTTGCTTAGTATGTCATTGTGTGCTTGCAATAAATAAATATTTAAAAATGTCAACTCTTTCATAGAGATCTTTATTTCTGCTGATATCCCTTATCAATGAATATTTGGTTTTCAATCTCATTGTGATTTTTCAGTTCTGATGGCACAAATAAGTTTTTCATAGATGTTTTACCTCCTTTTTATTAAATTATTTAGTCATGAAAACATTTAATTAATGGAAATAGGATAGGTACAGATTTTTCTGCCCACAATAAAAGACATTGTTTCTATAGAAGTATTAAAAACAATGGATTCTAAAGAACTATACTAATGTGTATAAATATTAATATTGCTTAGATTATTATTCTATTGAGAGAATTATTATTGACTACCTTTTCTGGCATGTGTGATCTTATCTACAGTATTCTTACTTTTTAATTATCTTTCTTATAAATTAAGGGTAGCTGGTATGTATTTTTTCTTGGTCTGCAGATGTTTAGTTGATCTAAGAAAAATCAAGTTTGGGCTAGGAAAATAATTGTTAACATATGGATCAAATTTCTTCAGAAATACAATGTCTAGTAATACTATAGAGCTCTTAAAATTCAACTAATTTTCTGGATTAGAAAAAAATTAATCTATTGATAAAACAAGTGGAATGGTTGTGAACCCCCAGTGTCAGCAGACTACTTTTTATGTGTCTGTTATACCTTATCAAAAATTTATTTTGACCATTTCCTTTGCTTTAAAGACATATTTTTTATAATTCTTTTTTTGTAATACTACAATTTAACTAAATATGATACACATGTGACTTGAATCCAATGAGAGAATTGTTTCTATAAAAGCAAAGTCAAATACTTGAGAAGACTCTTCAGTAGACTCATTCTACAGCAGAGAGCAATGAAAAAAATTGATGTCTGTATTTTAGGTTAAAACTTTAAATGACTTTAATATTTAGAAATAGTAGAGGGTTTTAGTTATAGTTGCCTTCCTATTTTATAATTTCATTAAATCTTGTTCAAGCTGTTTTCTGTAAGGTAATATTAACAACTTTATTTATTTAAAATACTAGACATTTTTCCCAAAATGAATTACATAAGAAAAATGCTGAACATTTATGCAATTTTATCTGTGTTTAAAGCTAGGATTTTGAATTACACATTGTTGCTAGGCAACATTTATGGTAGAATCTTATCTTTTCTGGGTTTAGCAAGTGAAACCAATATAAAAGTTAAATGCAATTATTTGTGTTTTTATTATATCAACTACTTCTTTCTTAGATATGCTTGTTTATTCAGTGATTACTAGTTTGTATCATCTCTTGAAACAATTATATTTTGCATATTATTCATTATATATAGTATATTTAATATTTATACTAGCCCATTGATCTGTAGTTGAAAGAATAATGTAATATAAAAGCAGGATTTTATGGTTTTTCAGTTGTTTTAATCATAATCAAAATGTTTCTTGGATAGTCAATTTTTTTTTAAAGATTTATTTTTTTTATTTATACAAGAACCAGGGTACAGGCTAGATATGTGGGAGGGTGAGAGGATTCACCAGAGACAGAGTGGGGAACAGAACAGGCAGAAAGACTGAAATATACTGCTGAGGGGAGCAGTGGGCGAGACAGGAGAGGTCTGATGCCCCAAGAGGGTAGCTCCCTGGCCGGGGATTGAACTCGTGCTGCAGTGGTTATGGATAACTTCATAGGTTGCATCTTAACCCCTTGTGCCACCAGGAAGACCCAAGAATTCCCTTCTTTGATAAAAGGAAGCAAAAATATAATGGAGACTTGAAAAAAAAAGTTATTACTGAACTTTTAAACGACTTTTAAGATATGTTATATTCACTAAATATGAGACCTTCCTGAATGTATGTGAACTTGAAATGACTCAGGTAGCAATAACATTCAGCAGTCTTTCAATTTGGTAAGTTCTTTGAAGGTATAATGTTACTTCTAATTGAATACCTACTGCATGTCATGTATTGTGCTGGAACAGTTGATCTCAAACTTTACTAAACTTCAGAATCACTTGGAGAGATTTCTAAAATCTCTACAAACCAATTAAATTTCTAACTCTAGGAACCAGGCCTCAACATTTTTAAAAACTGCTTATATAAGTCTGTTGTGTAACAACATTTGAGAACCACTGGGTTAGTTGATGAATATACATTGCCTATTTAACCCTACCAGCAATCCTGTGAGGCAGGATGTATTATCCAGTTTTGTCATTGAAGAAATAATTCCTGAGAAATTAAGTGATATAATAACTAATGGCCAAGATCTCTGATTCTTTCAGTTCTTGAGCCCTATAAGTAATTCTTACTGATTCATTTGCAAAAGTTTTCCTTTTGTAATTGTATACCTTTGTATAACGTATAATAAAGTTGTAAATGTATAACTTTTTCTATCACCTAGGCTTTTCTAGAATGTCTTAACCTTGTCACTGGAAAATTATAATGTATATGTCTCATTAGCAAGATGTATTTGTTTTTACTATGTAACACTCACCCTTCATACTCTCCACTTAAAAGTAGTAAAAGCCAAATTATGTATTTACTACTTAAAGTACTGTGTATGTGTGAATAAGAGTTGACTTGGAAATGCTCAGGAGTAAATGGTTATCCTATTAATTTTCATAAAATGTGATACATTATGGAGATTTTAGCTATTTCAGATATATTTAAAAAATGAAAGCTAGCTAGATATCAGATTTTTTTGTATTGAGAATGTTATTGTATTCACTAAATGTTGAAAACATTTCCCCAGATATTACCCTGTGATAAGTCAAGAGGAACTGAGAAGAATGTATTATATTATCTGGCATTTCATCTTGAAATAGTAGTAAACTTCTCAGCAAAATAAACTTTAGGAAATTTATTTCAGATGTAATAGAAATCTGAATTTCTTCATGAAAAGTTACTTGGAAAGTACTTTGAAATATACCTCTACTTAAAAAACAAAGAAAAAATAGGTGCTCAGTGTGATGCCTTCTCTTCTCCCTCCACACATGTATGTTTGTAGATAAATTAATGTAAACTAAAGCTATGTATATTGAAGATATGAAATTATAATTAATCATGAGTTAGAAATATTTATAAGATGTAGTTGAGATGGATTTTATGCTCAGTAATTTTTGTGTATACATGAAAGTGTAACATTAATAACTGCTGTCAATTTAATATGATTTAAGAGGATAATATATTTAGAAGCAACTGAACTCTCTAATTTGATATATGAAATATCAGCCTTTGAGTTTATACCTGGGCTAAGTTAGTCCTGACATTGCCTATGTGTATTTTGCATTACTATGTGTACTTTACCTCTAAGTTCAGATGCTATATTTTCATTAAAAATAGTTGATTTGTATTTAGATGTCATGAAATTTGTAGTTGAATAATACATCTACTTACTAAGTTGTTCCAGATAGTTCCAATGGTTCATTGTCATGAACCATGCCACATGAGATAGAATATAGAGCAGATGATGTCTGTCTGGGTATATGACAACTAAATTGCAACAAAAGTATTATCTACTCAACTAACTTATCCTCAAAAACCTAGGGTTACAAAGATTCTACCTCGCTTTATATAATTTCTAAATTCCTAATGGTATAAAAGGGAAGATTTGAGAGGAATATAACAAAAAATGATTAAGTGTAGTGAAAATTGCAGTTAGGAATATTCATTATTTAAGAAATAATTGGATATACTCTGAAAAGCAGGGCCTCCCCTGGTGGCATAGCAGTTGAGCACTGGGCTGCAAAGCTGCCCACAGCCTCTGCAGCACCAGTTCAATCCCTGGCTGCCAGCGAGGGTCCCACATAGCATGCAGACCCGTCCTGCCATGCTCGCTGCTCCCCTCAGCAGTGCATTTCGTCAGTCTGCCTGTTCTGTTCCCCGCTCTGGCTCTGGTGAATTCTCTCACCCTCCCGTGCTTCTGACTGTACCCAGTGCTTGTATAAATAAATAAAAATAAAATCTTTAAAGAAAAAAAAAAGAAAAGCAATATGTTAGTCAAAATACAAAGATATATATTCATCATTTCTGCCTTGAAACTTTTTCTGGAAGATAAGGTGATATACACTGAAATATAAGACATAATGTAGTCTGGGGTACTTTATTTTCCTACGTTGTATTAGTTTCATGGCTGTTTCTTTTATCTTTCTACCATATTTTCAGTGTTAGAGGGGAAGACCTGTGTCTTGTCATTGAATTTGCCCCATTTAATCTATACAGTGTGACCTGTGTGATAGGTCATCATAGCTATTTATTGAACAAAAGGAGCTATTCAAGTATCCTACTAAAGTATTTTTAAGTGGGACTTTTATGTATAAAACAAGGAAGATTCTTTCAAGATGAGGAATCCAAAGAAAGGGAGGATTTTTACTTCTACATGCTCATAATGGCATGAACAGTGGGTGTTTAGAGTGTAGCAAGGTTTACGTGAAGCTGAGGTGTAAAGGTTATATAGATTCTAGTTTTTTTAGCTTACAGACTAGGGAGGGTGAAACTGCATTCAATGTGTAGGTTGGGGCTCAAGTCTGGACTGGAATGGATTTGCTTCGAGCTTTACTCTCCTTGATGGCTGTGGGCCAGAGAAATAGTATCTGGCTTTCCTAGAGCAAATGAGAGAAGTGCCCAAAACAGATTTCTTTTGGCAACCCAATCTCAGGAGTGACATCACATCACCTTTGCTACCTTTTATCCACTGAATGTGAGTCACTAAAACCAGCCCACACTCAAAGGGGAGGGGTTATTCAAGGAGGCAGGGATATTTAGAGGCCATCTTAGAGGCTGCCAATTACAGTAACCCATTTCATTTAACCCTGTATATCAAAAATGTCCTTAATACGTAATCAATATATAAAAATAAATAGATATTTAATATTTTTGTACTATGTCTACAAAAGAGTGTATTTTACACACAGCACCTCTCAGGTCAGATGATATATTTTCATTAGAAATAGTTGACCTGGGGCCTCCCCTGGTGGCGCAGCGGTTGAGCGCTGGGCTGCTGCGAGGCTGCCCGCAGCCGCTGCAGCGCTGGTTCATTCCAGGGCCACCAGCAGGGGTCCCACAAAAAAAAAAAAAAAAGAAAAAAGAAAGAAATAGTTGATTTCTATGTCATAAAATTTGTAGTTGAATGATACATCTACTTACTAAGTTGTTCCAAGGTACTTAAATGTTTTCTCATATCTGAATTAAGTACCATCTTAAAATAAATCTACATTAATAAGTAACTTAACAATATAGTCCCTCAGTCACACTAGTGATATTTCAAGTGCTCACTAGCCATATGACTACCATTCTGGAGAGCAGAGTCCTTAGAAGTTGGGCTACAAAAGGAAGGAGTGAAATAAAATTGTAATTGAAAGGAGGAGAGAAGTAGAAATAAAGATAATAGAATTCTGTCTCTGCATTTTGTCTGTGTATGTGTGTGTGTCCTTGGAGAAAAAAACTGCTATGATGGAAACATAGGGTATAATTAATATGGCTTTAGATTATTGACCAGATTTGACTTAAGGTACAATGGGGGCAAAAATCTGAAATGATGTATGGCTTGTGATAGGGACCACGTATTTCAGGTGTTGAAATGTAAAAGAATTGAGTGTGGGAGACTGAAACCAGAAGCTTTTCAAATTTCCTTTGGCATTTGTCACTCTATTCATCATTTTTTCCTAGTGTGGTTGCCAACAGAGTGAAAGACTCTTGGAAATGGAACCACTTCCTGTGAGCCTCAGAGGAGACTCTTTCCTAACCAGGACCATAATTGGTTTCACAATAAGAAGAACTCCCAGTGTCACTCTCCCAACCAAATGTTATTTGTTAATTAGCTCAGCCACCATGTGCTGCCCCAATCCTAAAATATCGTATTTCCATTTTCAGTCACTAAGCAAAATCACTATGCACAGATCTCTATGTTAGTGATGGAAGTGACCTGGAATTATCTAGCCTAATACCTGTATGTTGTAAATGAGGGGATAGAGAACCAAAAATTTATGTCCTTAAGGTAACACGAGTGGCCATTTTGGACACTTCCAAGCTTTTTGACGGATGGAGATGGTGACACTTACCTGATACTCTGAGTTCAGAGTTAGTATATATAAAACATATTGAACAATCTCCGACACATAATAAATACTCAAGGGTTAGCTGGCTTCGATAATATGGTAATAAAATAGAATAAAATCTAACATGGCTTTCTTTTCCTTTTTGTTTTTATTGGGCATTACCTTTGAGACACAGAGGCATTAGATTAATAACTATTTACTGTGTTGTGAATACCCACTATCTCTAATTAGTAGGGATGCCAAAAGTGACTGAAATATGAATTCTTCAAAGTGGGAAGAGAATAAAGAATTAGGTTATTTTAATCATGATCCTTGTTTGTCAAGGAAAGTACAACTAGAATATTTGAGCTCTGACCTACAGATTGGCTGCGTGACCTCAGGCAAGTGACTGAACATCTGGGCAAAATGAAGGAGGTTTCTTCCCACTCTAGAATTCAGTGTGTCACAATTTAACCCCTAACATCATTCTTTCCCCCAATAGGCAGAGAATTTAGGATTTAGAATCTTCCCAAGGATTGAATACTTTTACTTATGTGGGTCTCTCTGGACTTCTTATACCTCTGACAGATCACAAAATAGTTTAACTCTCACCTACCGCAAGCTCTTTCTCCATGAACTCATGGAATTGATGGCCCTGTCTTTCCTCATCCATCAATTAACCATTTATAGAGAACCCTGACTTGTGCAATTAAAGTTCCAGATGCTGGTAGAGAAGGAGGTGGACCAGGTCCCAACTCTCATGGAATTTCCATTCTGAAAGCTAACACCAAATAATAAGTAAACAAACACTTGATATCAGAGAGTGGCAAATGTGATAATGACAAAACAGGGTTATGTGAAGTGTGGGCTGAGTTGGGTAGGAATGGGCATGAGTGTTAGTAACTCTTTTGAGTGGTCTGAGGATCTCTATGAAAAGGAAATATTCAAAATCAGGAGCAGATGATTTTGAGTTCTATGGTGAAGAGCATTTTGATTCAAGGGGCTAGCTGTGCAAGTCCCTCAGATGTGAAGGGCCTGGGTCTATTTAAGAAAGGGAAGAATATCAGTATGAATTACACAGGATGCTGAAATACTGAGAGGAAACCTCCAAGGTTAGAAGAGGCTATTTCAGTGGTTTCTTTATTTTTAACATGCATCACAATCACTTGGAGATTGTTAAGTGTGGACCCTGTTCTTCCTCCTGCCCAAGTGCATCTGATTCTGCAGCTCTGGAATAGGACCTGCGAATATGTTTTTCTGACAAGTTCTCAGATGCTGCAGTTTCTGCTCTGAAATCACATTTTGAGAACCAGAAGACTAGGCCCTTGAAAACTAAGGAAGGAATTTAGGTCTTAATCTCAATGCCCTGGAGACTAGAGAAGAACCAGAGATGGGGTGTGATCTGATTTACATATTTAGAAGGTCAATTTGATTACTGCAAAGGGAAGATTTTAAGGGACAAAGGAGAAACAAGAGCGACCACTGGAGCAGTGAACACAGCAGATGATGGCATAATTACCAGAGTGGTAGCCTAGGAGCTGGTGAAAAGTACATCGATGGAGGATGTTTCAGAGGTAAGAGTCCACAGGACTTGGTGATGGATTGGAATAAGAGACAGGGACAGTGAAGCATCAAACTGTGCCTAGTATATTTGCTTCAGTTAACTGGGTGTTTGGTAGTGACATTTGTAGAAATGGGAAATAGTGGAAGAAAATGGGGATTTGGATGGAGAGGAAAATGAAGAGTTTTGGTTACAAGATACATAGGGGTATCCAAATGAGATGACCACTGATGATGAGATTACTGGGAATATATAATGTTTAATAAACTTTGTATTAAAGATGTGAATTTGAGAGTCATCGATTTAAAGACAGGGAGTTTAATGGAATCACCAGAAGTAGGGGGCTGTAGAAAGAGAAGGAGCTCTGGCTGTAGCTAGAGAAGGAGCTCTGGGATTTTCCAACATTTAGAAATCCGGCTATGAGATTGGCGACTGAAGAGTGGCAGTGGAGAAGAAGAAAAGGGTAGATTGTGTTGTCACAGAGTAGCCCAGAGAAGAAAATCTCAAGCAGAGGGCTTGGGCAACTGTGAAATTATTGGAATTTATAAACTTACTCAATTATGATGGAGATGAAACAAATAATTGTCCGTTGAATTTGTATACACATTATAAGAGAAATGTGTCTCAACAGTCATGTCTTGGGTCTGTCCTTGTAATTAATTATTGTTATCTTTTAAAGTCATTTTAATATATTTACTCTGATGTTAGACTCAGCAAGAAAAATAACCATTTGCTGTTCTTCATTGCGTTCCTTCAAACGCATAGCACAATTTATGCACACCAATGGAACACATTTTTAACAAAATCTCTTGTTTGATTAAACTAAGAGAGAGACACTAAGAAATTGTTTTAAAGGATTGGTTTCCACTTTCTAGTTAAAGTGCATAGTTTAGGGGCATCTCAACATTGTTAGTTATTTTGAAAGCTTGCCTCATCAACACTTAGCACAAAGCAGCTTAGTTTGATAGCCCTCTATTATGTACCGAGGGTAACTGTTTCATTTCCTTTTGGTCATTAGAATACAATGCTTGAAAAGCCTATTGTTTTGAGAGTTTTAATTGCACTGTTAGGTTTCTGTCTTTGATAGTAAAGTTATATTTTTGTATAGTCTTTATTTAACTGATTCTATAAGTGTGCTATCTAAATATAGCAAACTAGTGAGATCTCAATACTTAATAAGTAGCTTATTAAGGATGTAAGTACATGTCATATGACAAAACTTTTTTCTTTCAAATCAAGAGGTATTTTAGTAGTAAATTTCTGTTGTTGTGCTGAACTCTTTTATTCCCTCTTTTCATTTAATCAGATGTTAATATTGACACGAATGGAATAGTAATTACAGTGGACACATGCTTTTCAGCTTGCTTGATAAAGGATAAAAAGACCAGTTGTAATAGCAAATTGTCAATAGGATTCTGTGTTGAAATGATGTTCTGATATTTTCCAAATGTATTATTGTATAATGTGAAATTGTTATAGGGCAGGGAGAGGGGCAGCCCAAGCCCCGCAAACCTGCCTATTCTATGTAGGGTTCTGCCATCCGCCGCATCAACACAAAACATATGAGACTTTAATGGGAAGGAACTTTAATAAAACTAGGAAACAATACAGGAAAGGCAAAGAATCTAGTTTCTAAATCAAGCACCCAAAGTTACCCGTCCCCTCGTGGGTAAAAGTCCATCCAAATGGGATTGGCCCAGAGCAAGGCCCCAAAGCCTGCCACAAGTCTAAGGCATCTTCCAGTGGGGACCCTCAGAAAAGGGTCAGAAACAACCAGACAAGCCCGGAAGGAAAAGAGCAAAATCAATATCAAGATAAAAGCTGCCATTGTCACCTCCCCACGGGTCTCACCCACATCTATGTCACCCCGTCCACGACCAAAAGACAAGCGCAGTTTCTTCACGTGTCTCTAGGCTCCACGCGCCTCCTCCAGGTCTCCTGGCTCCATCCTGCTTCCTTCCTTCCTCAGTCTCTTCTGCAGCTTCTCCTCTTCCTGCTCAGCTCCACCCTCCCTTGGGTGGGGCAGGGAACCTCCCCCTTTCCTGGGGACCACCCTGTTACAAAATTGTACCTTAATTTTCACTTTGAAAAGTGATTGTAATATTGAGATAACATTAGTGAATAAAGCAATGATTTACTTAAGCATTAATTTACTGTGCCTTGTTGCTTTTAAGGTTTAAATAATGAATTTTTACTCTGCGCCAGAGAAGTTTTCTGCCTCAGAGATCTTTTCAGTATAACCTCCTGTGTGAAATTTGCTATTGTTTACTGTTGAGGGTAGCAGCCTCTAAGGAGCAGAGACTGATGCTTAAACTAGGCCACGGGAGTAGAAGAGTTTACGTGAAAATCCCTAGGGTTAGAACACTAAGCAAACATTCCTGTTTAAAAGGGGTGGGAAATCCAATTACTATAATTTAAAATATTAATGAAAACTAGTATTATTAAGCTGTAAATTATTGAATGTTGATATATTTTTGTTTTTCATTACCAGAATTTCCTATACTTAGATTAGGTTATAACCTTTGATTATTTTCATTATATGTTTTGTGGTTTATGGGTAACATTTAATTTTGTTATTATAGCTTCGAAGTATTTCAACCAAAAAATTGAGAACACTGGGGGTAGGTAAAAGATATTTTTAAAATACTGCTGGTGAGTAAAAGTTCAGATAAGTCTTAACACTACTTAGGATGCAGGTCAATTCTAGGTCTCTATCTGGTATTCTTTTCACTAGATTATATTAGTGAGCTTTAATCAGACAGACACAATCCAAATATACTCTAAAAGGATTACAACTGGGGGCCAATATATAATTGATTCTTCAGGCTCTGCCTACCTTAGTTCTACTTTTCTTTTAAGAACTGACTCACAAGTCTCCTCTTTGAAATATACCTTGATAACTGCTTCTCCTCCCCCACAGAGCTAGTTTTAGCTTGCTCATTACCTTGATTTTTCAAGATTGTCCATCTGTTTTATGATACTTATTTTTTGCTTCATGTTCATTATTTACTTTTACGTTGCATCTTTCCTATTGGATTTCTTGTTCCTTAGGAAAGATTTGATTCACATTTGCCTTTCAATTTATAGGAACAAAGGTGACAAATGCTTTATTATTTAGAGTAATACTAGGTGCCATTAAGATGTTCAGTAGTGTAACAGGGTGGTCCCAAGGGAAGTGGGGGGGGGTTCCAGATTCCCTGCCCCACCCAAGAAGAGTGGAGCTGAGTAGGGGGGAGAAGCTGGAGAGGAGACTGAGAGAAGAAAGGAAGAAAGATAGAGATCAAGAAGGAGACCTGGAGGAGGAACATGGAACAGACATGTGAAGAGACTCTGCTTGCTTCTTGGTCTTGGACTGCTTGAAATAGATGTGGGTGAGAGACCTGTGGGAAGGTTAACAGTGGCAGCTTTTATTTTGATTTTGATTTTGCTCTTTTTTTTTTTTTTAATAGAGGCATGTTTATTTATTTATTTATTTGTTTGTTTGTTTTGTTTATACATGCACTGGGTACAGTCAGAAGCGCGGGAGGGTGAGAGAATTCACCAGAGCCAGAGCGGGGAGCAGAGCAGGCAGAAGGACCGAAGTACACTGCTGAGGGGAGCAGCGGGCGGCAGGAGAGGTCTGCGCGCCATGTGGGACCCTCCTCTGGTGGCCGGGGAGCAGCCGGGGATCGAACCGGCGCCCCAGAGGCCGCGGGCAGCTTCGCAACCCAGCGCTCAACCACTGCGCCACCGGGGAGGCCCTGATTTTGCTCTTTTCCTCCAGATTTGTCTAGAGGAAGGCCCCTTCTGCCCTTTTCCTATGAGTGCCCACCAGCAGGTGCCTTAGACTTGTGACAGGCTTTCAAGTTTCAGTGGCCTGTTTGGCTGGACTTTTACATCCACAGGGGATGGGCAATTTCGGGGGCTTGATTTCGAAACTCTGTTCTTTCCCTCCTCTTTGTTGCACCCTAATTTTATTAAAGTTCCTTTCCATTAAATGTCTTATGCACTAGATTATGTTTGGTCTTGATGGCAGAAACTATTTAGGGTGGGCAGGTTTGGGGTCCCCTGGGCTGCCCCTCATCCTGCCCTGTAACAGTAGAAGTTTTTTTTTAAGTAGAGTTTAGTAATTAGAGATGGATTTTCATCATAGGCTAAGGAAAGAACCTTAGAAAATAAGACAGTCACACATACACGGAATATTAAAACTGTGAATCAGAGGCAGTCATTAACCGTGTGCAGCAGACATGTGAGACAGCCCAAGAATTTGTGACTCAATCTGGACCTTGAAGGATATAGATAATATGAGTAAAGTCAGAGAGGTCAAATGGAGACCAGAATGAGCAAGCCTGGAGATGGGCTGGCACATGGAATGATGGAAGTAGGGGATGGCAAGTCACAGTGGCAGCAGGAGGTGCCTGTCTTCTTTCACTGACACTTTTGAAAATCAAGTCCACGAAGTTGTTCCTACTGCTTTTTATCCTTGCCGGTGGCAATTGAATTCTTCTTGTCTTTCCTGTGATACTCTTTAAAAGCCCTGAGGTTCCCAGTTACCCCTTACAAATAAATTTAGTGTGTTTTTCGATACTCATCTTTAAAAAAAATAAAATGTTAACTTAATTTCTAAAAATCCAACACATAATTCTCAAAGCACAATAAAAAATTATTTTCTCCCTTGCTTTGGTACTTCATCTCTGTGGGAAGTATTCATTGAATTCATTCATTCAATAAATAACAGTGCCTACTGTGTGGCAGGCATTGTTTGAGAGATTCTGTGCCTTTGCAAACACATGTGACACATGGCAGTGGAGATAAATCCCCATTTTTATGGGATTAATTGCTCTATAATGGAAGGAAAACTGGTAAATAAGTAAAGCAGAAGGAAATGAATTACATTCAACTAAGGAGCAGATGTGGCAGTGGATCCTGAGACAGGATTGTTCTGTATGTTGAAGGAAAAGACAATCATGGGATTGGAGTGCAGTGATCCTAGATAAAAGTGTGAGATGGTAGGTTCCTGGTAAAGGAGGACAGTTTATAAAATTCCTTATTCTGGGTGGGGTTGGAAGCCAAAGGAGGGTGGGAGAGGATGGATGGTGGGCTGATTTACATTTCAAAAGACTCACTTCAGCAATTGAATGTAAAATAACAAGACTGGGAGCAGGAAGACCAGTTAGCGGCTTGAACAGAGGTGTTTGGGTAACAGGCTGCTGGATTCTGGGTGTATGATACAGAGTTGGCAGAACTTGTCCATGGAATAGATTGTAAGTATGTGTGTGAGACAGAATTTTTGGCAAAAGTAACTGAAAGAATTGTGATTTACTGAGTTGGAAGACTTGGAGAGGAAAGGATTTGGTTTGGAGGAACTAGGGGAAGGAAACTGAAGTTAAATCGAATTTGAGATCCATTTAGTCAATGCCCCTTGTCAAGAAGGCCTGGGTTTACAAATCTGGAGTAAAAAGGGAAGAGCCACACTGAATATTTGGTGTTAAGATTTTTCTTTATATAAAAGGATTCTTGTTATACTTACTGAAACAATTTGTAAAATTCATTTCTGTTGCTATTGAAAAGAAAGGTTTTTGCTTTCATTATACTATCTGACTACTTCTTGCTTTTCTTTTTATGCAGAACAATTGACTTTAGTATGTTACTCCAAACCACTTTACTGAATTCTGTTATTTATAAAAGTTTCCTAATTGATTCATTGATTTCTCATCTCCTTTGAATTTTCTTTGGAATTTTACCAACCATTCAATTTATAGTCATTCATAGCTTCATTTTCTTTCCTTAACCTGAAATATCAATTATTTCATGTGTTTTCTTGTGACTTTCTGTTCATTCTCCAAAGCCCAACTGATGTGTGCCTTCTGAAAATATTTCTGCTTTCTGGAATCCTACTTTCTCTTCCCATGAACTTCAGCTATACCAACTTTACACCTGTATCAAAGCAGTCATCAAAATTTATTAGAATTTTGTAAATATTAGTCCTTTTGGGGTACAAAGCCTGAGTAGAAATGGGGTCTCGACATCTTTGTATCCTCAATGTTTAAATGAATGCTGTACATGATTATCCACTTAATACTTTTATTGAACATAAGAGCAGTCAAATTCTGCAGATTAAACTTTTTTAAATGAGTTATTTTTCATATAGACTTTATAAACTTGCCATAGATTGTAATTTAAAAATTGATTTTTTCACTATTATAAATATTTTCTGAAGTACAATATATTTTTGCATTTTACTCATAAAAATTAAAGACCTATTATTTTAGAAAATTCATATACAATGTAGAAACTTCTCTTTTTTTCATGATGTTACGTGCATAAAGGTGCTTGGATTTGTAAGACCTTAAATTTTGAAAATACTGAATGTGTGGATGTTGCTTATTTACTTACGAAGAAACCCTTTTGTTTGGCTTTATTTATTAAAAATTTATATTTTATATTTAGTTAATTAATAATTATTAAAATTTATATTTTTCTGAATGGAAGCAATAGTATTATTTTTTTTTTAAGATAGATTTATTTATTTATTTATACAAGCACTGGGTACAGTCAGAAGCACAGGAGTGTGAGAGAATTCACCAGAGCCAGAGCGGGGAGCAGAGCAGGCAGAAGGACCGAAGTACACTGCTGAGGGGAGCAGTGGGCGGCAGGAGAGATGTGCCTGCCATGTGGTACCCTCCTCCGGTGGCCGGGGTGCAGCTGGGGATTGAACCAGCATCTCAGAGGCTGAGGGCAGCTTTGCAACCCAGTGCTCAACCACTGTGCCACCAGGGAGGCCCATGGATGCAATAGTATTCTTCCGAAAGTAATCAGCCTTTCATCAAGTTAGCATTTCCAAAAGCTGTTTTGCAGTACTTAAAAAATGTGTATGTGTCATTACTTGTGGCTAGTTTATTTTTCTTTTCATGTTTCATTTTTTTCAATCCATCAAATTGTTATAGAGCAGCCCCAATATTAAATGGGTTCCTGGCTGTGGGTCCTCACCCGCGCACTTTAAAGGGTCTTATGAATACTCTACTACAGACACACACAAAAGGTTAATAAAAGGTTTATTTACAAGAGAAAAGGAAATAAGGAAAATGTACAACTCAGGGACAAAATAGGGTAAACCAATAAATTGGCCCATGTGAATTTTTTCCAGCTATCTACTATCTATTTCTGTTACAAATTATTTAAAGGATTGTCCTAATAAGTGACACTGAAACATTTAATAGAATAATTATTTGTAACATTGTCATGGAAACAGAAATATAATTTTCAAATAACTTATCACAGTTCCTTGTTCATGCCTAAGCATAGTAGGAATCCAGCATGCTGCTTCTTGCAGGGAGTTAGAAATGTAGGCACACAAATGGAGCTGGTATATAGGAGAAAATGTTGCATTTATGGAATCTTTGTACTATTTAGGGAGAGACTCAAGAGTGGTAGGGAGAAAGGGTGGTTTCAGCTAGCCTTAGAATGTTAGAGTTAGAATCTATAGATATGAAGAGTAGAATGAGAGGCACAGACATAAGAGCTACCATAAGAGCTACTATAAGAGATACAGAGGTAAGACTATCTCATCTCCATCTTGAGACAGAATTTATATTTCATAATTTATCTCATCAAAGAAAACAAGTCATACTTTTTGTTTTACTGTAGTAGCACATGTGAATTGAACTTAATGGAGGCAAATATCAAACTTCTTTGTTGCAGTATATCTTTTATCAACAAGGAGTGTGGGTATATTGTTAAATTGATAACAAACAGAAAAAGTTGATTAAAAAAAAGCAAAAAAAAAATCACTTAATTCCATCATCTCTGATAGACAACTGTTAGCATTTTGGTGTATATATTTTCTAGTTGTGAAAAGCATATGCATGTATAGTTTGCTTATTTTTATAAAATTAGATTGTATTATAAAGTTACTTAAAAATGTATATTATTTCTAGTGTTTTGTTTTTATTTTAGGAAAAAAACAAAAGCCAAGGCACCACTTCCTCCAGCTGAGACCAAAAACGTTGATGTCATTTCTGTCTATGACTCTGTAGAATCCTCTGCTTTCATCATGGATCAGAAAGAAAACCTGGTAGATAAAGACATTGAACTCTCAGTAGTTCTACCTGGGGATATTATCAAATCTACTACAGTTCATGGCAGGTATGATGGAGCAAATGAAATACCAGAACTTTTGTTTCTTCTTGTGTCATTGAAATCCTCTGTTCTACCCTTCTTGATTTTTTTTCTCTGAAAAAAAACATGTTATCACTCAATTATCTTTTAAAATAATGCTGAAAGGTACTAAAATTTTTCTAACATGTTTTAATACCATTACTATGAATTCCACAACTCTAGTTAAGCCATTCTTGAAAATAGCCCACTTTACATTTTGTTAATTGCTTATTTTTTTAAAAAAAATTCTTTTTCAGCAGAATGTTTATTAGTTATGTTGATTTTATAAGTCGAATTTCCTAAGTCAGGCAGTGTGACCCATGAGAAAATCCTTACCTTTCTTCTCCAAATTATTCTTTCTCTTTTAAGCTACTTCTGTGAATTTGATTTTGTGGAAGTTACCAAATATTGTTAAAATCTCATTCTTATTTATCAAAATTTGATAAATCTATCTTTAAATTGGGTTTAATTAGTTTACTGAAAGTATGAATAATTTTAATAGAAATGTCAAGTTAAACTTTAAGCTACCAAGAAGTGAATATATGATTTAAGAGACTGATAGTTTCAATACCTGCATAAAAATTGGAAAATTGGAATAAAGCCAAGTGTAATTTTCCATTTCATTTTGAAGTGGAAAGTTACATGAGTTGTATGCTTGGTTTTGTTTCACCTTTCATCATCAACTGGCCTTTTGTTATCAGGTCACCTGTTTTAGAAATTTAAGCTGTTTTGACCTTAGTGCAGCATGTGTGAACATGTGTGCAGAACCAAAGAATAAGTTAAGGAGGAAAATATGGGTATTGTATTCTTACAATGTGTATTTATCTAGAAGAAATTCATTCAAGATAAATTTAATATCTATCCTTAAGATTATGTGTAACTTTACAAATTATGAGAAATGTTCAACATTAGCAAACAAAATATATAATATTGTGCATTAAAAGCTCAGTAAGTTTGAGTAAGTTACATTTTGCCATTTATTTTGTATTTAATGTAGGTTTGGTGATCACACATTGAACTGTATTCATGAGTTTGAGAAACTTATAGTTGCCCTAGTTCCTTGCCTTCCACCTTAGATATAGGTCATCACCTGGGAGGTGCCCCTCTGGTGAAAAAGGCAACTTATAAAGTAGAGACAATAGTCATCATCTTCAGTCCTTGAAATAATGCTGTTAACCTGGCTTTAAAATAATGATAACAGGGCCTCCCCGGTGGCGCAGCGGTTGAGCGCTGGGTTGCGAAGCTGCCCGCGGCCTCTGTGGTGCCGGTTCGATCCCCGGCTGCTCCCTGGCCACCGGAGGAGGGTCCCACATGGCGCGCAGACCTCTCCTGCCGCCCGCTGCTCCCCTCAGCAGTGTACTTCAGTCCTTCTGCCTGCTCTGCTCCCCGCTCTGGCTCTGGTGAATTCTCTCACCCTCCCGCACTTCTGACTGTACCCAGTGCATGTATAAAAACAAAACAAACAAAATAAATAAATAAATAAAACATGCCTCTATTAAAAAAAAAAAAAATAAAAAATAAAATAAAATAATGATAACAATGAATATGACTGGGTGTAATAAAGGCAATTTTGCTTATTTTCTCTGAATTCAAAACAATTTTTAAAAAGTCAGTATCTTCCCCAGTTCTTCACTGGTGCTGACAGGTTACTTGTTCCCATCACAGTGGTCCTCAGAAGTTTTTCCGGGCATACCAGTCCCGGCTTTGTATTGCAGTCATCTTTATCAGCCTTTTGGGTTTTTTAAATTTATTTTTTGTAATCTCGATGACTTCAGTATTAAAATCACGGTTTTCCATTCTATCCTGTCCCCATTGCAATTATTTTACACTTTTCTGAGTGCTGCCTTGACTAAATTTTATTCCATTTCTTTAACTCTGCAGTCTACTTCCCCTTTCCACCAGGGTGGTGGTGTCTCATCACTTTGAAACTGTTTCATTACTGAAATCTTAGGGTTTCTTCTTGAACACAACCTTTGACATCAACTTACCTCCTTTGTCTTTCTTAATTGAATTTGTTTCTCATCCTCCTTAGGATAAAGTCTAATTTATGACTGCTGCTTAGGTTGCTGTATTTTTCTTCATATTTAACTTGACTTCTACATAGGTCATTCGCAATTGCAGAGACCCTAGATTTTTTTCATTCTTTGGACCTTTTAGCATGTGTGCATCCCAGTTCTTAAACTTGAGTAATTTTTCTATCAATCAGCCTTTTGTTTCTGTGCTATCAACTGTTAATGAATTGCCTCATCTTCTTATCTATAAACATGTTTTATAACTGAATTGTTGTTGGGATTAAATGAAATACTATCAGGGCCTGGCACATATTGGCTTCCTCTATTTTCTATTGAGAACCGCTTTCCTTACCCTGGGCTCGCTCCATTTACCCTCCACCCTCACATTAATCTGTCTAAAACAACCCTCTGTGTTGCTACCTTTGGTAAAAGACTGCAGGGACAGCAATTCAATACCAAATTAAGGAAGAAATTAAGGAAGTCCAAACTACCACACCTGGAGATTGGGACGCCTTATTTTCTTCTCCTCTAAAATTAAGTAGACTTTTTCTTTGCTGCTTCTCTGTGTATCTTAACCTTCAGCCCCATAATTGTTCTGTACATATTCTGCTTTTTCCACCTCTACACCTTTATGAAAGTGTTTCTGGAGTACCTTCCCAGCTACATTTTCTCCAGTTTATCTAACACAACATTTTTTCTTAATAGAAAGACTCCTTGATCTCCCTAGACTGATCTGTTAACTCTGACTTCAAACTCTTCTCAGACTTTATATAATTTGATGCTATAATTTACGTGCACATCTTGTCTTTTTTGAATAAACCGTAAGATCCATGACATTACTTTTCTCGATAGTGTTTAGCACAGTTTCTTGTAGTATAGTACACATTTAATAAACTCATCAAAATATTGTCTCCCTAAACCCTTAAATGTTAACAGAGTCGCAGTTCACATGATGTGCTTTGAGAGGCATATGGATAGACCCTAGTTGTTTTCCCAAGATTGTTGAAATAAAGATATTATATCCAGGTAGAGAACAAGGCCAAAAAAAAAAAAAAAATACCCAGAATGGGAATTCCCCACATTTTGATTGCTTTTTTGTTTATGGTTGAAGGATCTTTCTGAGAGTAGAATTTGTTTGAAATCCATATTTTTTTCTAGGGGATTTGCTTTAGGGATTTTTGTTTCTAATAGTTCTGTCATTCAGGAATGCCTCAAGCTGTGGCTACTATGATTATTTTTTTATATTAGTGTTTATAATTAAAAGTGGTTGCGTGATTCTGAGTATCTTAGGAGTGTGAGTCTTGATATCTTAAAGAGTGTGACCTAGATAGTGTGTAGTGCCATTCAGGGTATCTAAGAGTATAATTTGGGGTATATTGAATGGCAGCTACTACTAGCACATTGGTTTTTTTTTTTAAAGCAACAATGTAACAATAATGACAGCAAAAGTTGGGCCTCCCCAGTGGTGCTGTGGATTGAATGCAGCACTGTGAAGCTGTCTGCAGCCTCTGCAGCACCAGTTCGATTCCCGGCCAGCTGGGGAGAAACCTACATGGTGCAGTAGACCTCTCCTGTCTTGCCTGCTGCTCCCCTCAGCAGTGTCTTCCGTCCGTCTGCCTGTTATGCTCCCCGCTCTGTCTCTGGTGAATTCTCTCACCCTCTCACACATCTGGCCTGTACCCCAGTTCTTGCATAAATAAATGAATCTTTAAAAAAAAATAAATGTTCAAATAGAAAAATGTATTCTATTTCTGAAAAATAGTAGCTACCTACAGTGAAGTCTCATTCATTGTGATATCCGTAAAATTAATTTCCTTATGGTTAAGTAACAATAAGGACGTAGGAGAAATGTCAGCAGAGTGGTACAGGAATTTGGTGGGAAACTAGGGAAGAATAATTTTAAATAAGTTTAAGCCCATAATATGGTTTTCTTAGATGAATCACACATAATATATCTCATTATGAAGGGGCTCTAATTTTTTGAGACTATCTTTCCTTAGTGGGTTTAGATATTCTAAGATTTATTTTGAGAGTTGTATGTATTTCCTTTGAAGAAGTATAATATACTGCAACAAATGTTTAGAAAACTTACATGCTTCATTTAACTTTTTGGAATTTTTTTTTCTCAAAACATATCCTTGGGGAACATTTTTAGAAAGTTCCCTTCTTTCTTACACAACTCACACAGAGATATGCTTAGAATGTTCCATTTGAGAGAATGTGAACACACAGCATTATCTTCAGAAGAATGCCCTTGTTTGTACATAGATTTTTTTTTTTTCCCACCAAAAGGCTTATTCAGATTAGGGAACACAATAAGGTTGGATATGGTAATGGACTTTATGATAAAATTAAATACTTGTTATCCTGAATTAGGTTGATAGTCTCCTGTAGCTTAATAATCTTTTGCTACAAGAGTTTAATGATGCTGCCTCTTTAATAATTAAAAGTTATCCTTTGTCTACCATCTTGACATTTTGAGCCTTTCCTTAAAATGAGGGCAGTGCCAGTCAGAAAACCCATTGAGTATTTCTGTGAATCCTAATATCATGGATTACTAGAGTGAAGGAAGAATTAAAAGATTTTACATATTCATTGTGAAACATTTTGCATATAATATACAATGCAGAATATGTATTATGTCTATCTGTGTCTGTCTGTCTCTATATATCTCTCCATTTTTTTCATTTTCCAAGGTTTCAGTTACCTGCAGACTGAAAATATTACATATAATACTTTGAGCGATGACACATTCACATAACTTTTATTATGATTTTTTTAAGATTTATTTTTTTATTTATGCATATAAGAACTGGGATGCAGGCCAGAGGTGTTGGAGTTGGAGGGGTGAGAGGATTCACCAGATGCAGAGTGGGGAGCAGAACAGGCAGATCCACTGAAATACACTGTTATGGGGAGCAGTGGGTGAGACAGGAGGGGTCTGCTGCACCTTGTGGGTTAGCTCCCTGGAGGGGGATCAAACTCAGGCTGCAGTGGCTGCAGATAACTTGATAGGGTGAGACTTTAACCCCTGCACCACCAGAGAAGCCCTATTATATATATATTTTTGTAATAGTTCAATTTCATTATTGCTAATCTTTTACTTTTAATTGTTAATCTTATACTTTGTCATAGGTATTTATGTATAGAAATAAAGTGTACATAGGGTTTTAGTATTATCTGGGAGTCTTGGAATGTGTCTCCTGCAGATAAAGTCGATGACTATAGAGATGTAGGTAGACATAGACTAAGATGATAGACATAATATGTGTGTGTGTGCTTGCAGGCATGAGCACACACTGATAAGCAACCTTTTTCACCCAACAGCAGCTCTGTGCCTTATAAACAGTGAACATCAAAGCATACTGCTGTTAGAGACAAGCTGCCCAGGGACTGTCCTCAGAAAATGCTATAATATACAACATTAAGAAAGTTTTCTATCAATATTTGAGAAAAGTTGACTTTTTAAAGAAAATAACTTATGGGCTAAATTGTTATAGATACTACATAGGATATTTGCACTATGTTGGTGTATTTGTATATCACTGTAGAGCTTTCCTTTGTAGTCAGATATCTGCCCAATATCACATAACTTTTATTATGATTTTTAAAAAGGATTTATTTATGCATATAAGCACTGGGATGTAGGCCGGAGGTACATAACTATTCCTCATTGAGTAAGTATTCATTCTTTTTCCATCTTTTCTCTTTCTCTGGAACACTTTAAACCAATTTCAACTTGGGAAATCTGATAAAAGAGTAATGTTAATTCTCTTTGGTAGCCTGCAGGGAAAGCACTCTCAGGGCTATACTAGCATACTTTCCTACAAAAGGAATAAAATCAGTATAACAGGATCTTTTTCTATTTAATGCCCATACCATAAATAAGAATTTGTTTTGATTACAGCAAATAATGAGAATGTCATGAATGAAAACACAAATAAAGAAAGCATAGAACTTGAAGTTAGAAAAGCTAGGCTCTATAGTTGACTCTATAGCTTACTGTGTGATCTCAAGCAAGTCACCTCACCTCTTCGAAAAATGCCTGTAAAATGATCCAAGACATGTCGCATATGATTTGCGGCCTGATTTGCCTGTTCAGTAGCACCAATTTAAGAGCTGAGCGTTCATGGTTTTGACTGGACTAGGTCAGATAACTAGCTCCTGATTGGTTTACATGGAGTATAGCACCACCTCTTGGGGAAAACATAGACTGTCACTTGGATCAATGTGGGTCTTTTTTTTTTTTTAAGCAAAACACCAGTGTGGATCACAGAAGTTTTAAAAGTTGATATCATATTTATTTTTATTGGATAGTGTCAAATGTTGACAAATGTGTGGTAAATATAGTATAAAATAGTCTAATATATTTTACAAACACTGCTGCTGAAAATCTATTGCATGAGACAAATCATGTTGTACTCCATAAGAATCCTTAAATGTTTTTTCGATACTTATTCAATACTTATAGCTGCTTAAAACACTTATTCAATACTTACAGCTGCTTATTCGATACTTATAGCTGCTTAAAAACTTTTGGAATTTTGTTGTTAAATTATCTAACTATAACAGTACTGCTTGAGTTTTTAGTTGGTGGTGCTGAACAATCTTGCAATCTAGACTCCACAACTCTGAGCCAGGGGCCATGTAATCCTCTTTTTGTTCATTGCTCTCCTGAATGGGAAAGGAGTGAATGTAATTCCTAGGAGGGCCATTTTCTACTCCCTTCTCTTTTTAGCATCTATATCTCATAACAAGGACCCTTGTTTATTTTATTTGGACTCTTTTATGACTACAAATATAGTAATTGGAACTCATAAAAAGTTGGAAAATACAGACAAGCCAAGAAAACCTAAAATGTCGTGCCATTACTAAGCAAGCAGCTTATATGTTAGCACTGCAGGTTAATATAACCTTTTCACACATAAAACATGCATACTTACAAATGTATATGTAAACAAATACCTATATAGGCACTATGTTCTTTGTTTTGTTAAAATGGCATAAGATAATGCTTTCTTTTAACCTGCCCTTTTTAGTTAATGATTTCTAACTTTCATGTCAATAAAATTTTATCTTATTTGTCTATATATGAATTGTCCCAACTGCAATGAGATATATTGATAGTAGTTCTGTTTTTATAAAGGATATGTCTGTGTATTAGAAGGTATATTCTTAAACCACAGCTTTCAGGAGGTAATTATTTATAATTAGCTCTGAATATGCCATTCAAATAAATGACTAGGTAGAGGTTAGTCTAAAGTGGTAAATTAAAACTTTAATTTAAGAAATGTATTTTTAATATTTGATACTTTTGTCAGTTTCATACTGACTAGATCATTTATTAATGATCTTTAAATGTTAATTCTGTATTACTTCAAAATGTTTTCTGTTGTATAACTCAAGCATTCTTAAATTTGAGGTTAGATGTATTTGTGTGTGTACCTGATCCACTTCATTTCATACACACAGGCATAATAGAGAGCAGTACTTCATTGCTGAACTCATTGCCAAATCCAGTGGGTTAGTGTCAGTAACAGCAGGGAGTGTTCTAAAATTTTCCTTTAATATCATTGGTATGACTGATTGTTGAAGTGCTTTCATAATGGAGAGCTAGAACCAGTTCAATACAATATAGCTTTGAGGATTTTTTGGAAATGTGTAAAATAGTTGTTAGATACTGGGACAGATTTAAAGAATCACATTAAGGAGGATTCTTATTCATAGAGTTGGACTCCTTTTCAGATGCTTGAAATTCATCTATTATGGCATAGATGAACCTGTTTTCCATCATGCATCCTTATTTCCCTATGGCAGTTCCTGAATTTATTATCACAGGCTAATTGCTACTAGTGCCCTTTTCACTCCCAGGTGTCCCAGATTGAATGATAGGTTACATACCCACCCTATTGGTAAAGGACTTTGTTTAAACATCTCTAAGTTTTAGAAATTCACCAAGGCAATAGTTAGGCATTTTGCTGGTCTGAAAGTTATTTGGGAATCATGACCTGCACTTTTGATACTCAACTAGATCATTAAGACACAAAAATTGATGTCTTCGCTTACCCAGAAGGTAGCAAAACCAGGACAAGATTATCCTCAATATTTGTCACCAGTGTGAATGGGTTGGCAGATTTAGGGATTGCTTTTGTGATATCGTCAGTCCATGAAGTAAAACTGCAGCAGAAGCAGAGGGCCAACTGCAAACCATCTGCCCCATCCTGAATCCTGATTTTTGGTGCCATAAGGGTGAAAATGTAGAAGTCCTACTGGATTTGAAGTCAGGACTATTCTCTAACCCTAATTGTCCCTAATTCTATATATGCTCCCTAATTCTATATGTGCTCTCTAATTCTATATATGCTTTCCATCATGTGGTCATGTAACTTCTCTCGCCCCAATTTTTAAATTCATTAAGTGTGAGTACTTTTGTGATGGTTGTGGGCCCAAAGGAGATAATAGATGTGAAATTAATACAAGGGGTTGTTATTTATTTATCAAAGGTAGTACGAAATCTCCTAGGGATTTTTCCATTTCAAACAAGAGTTTTTAAAGAGTCTTAAAGAAAAATATGCCCTCCGGGAAATCATTATTTTACAAGAGAAAAAAAAATCTGTAACTATTAATGCAAAGCAGATTCTGTTAAATAATATACAAAATTCAAAGTGCTGTGGTGGTGTAGAAGAAGACAAAAATTTTTTTTTTCTTTGAATGAAGAAGTGATGATCAATTTCAGCCAATTTTTTCAACCTTTAATAATTTGACTCTGGCATCAGGTGTACTGCTGGCATGTGCTCCTGCTTTAGCAAATAGAAAAACAATTGTCCTTCTCTGGGGATCCCAAGGTCAAACCTGTTAGGCAACTTCTGTTAGGTTTTAGCTCAGAATAATTATTCTCAAACCAAAATTGCTGTCTTTGGTTGAAGTTAGTTGGTATCCAGGTAGATGATTCTAAACAACTCTATTCAAGAGATGATTTTATTTTCTGTGGGTACACTTTGTGACCAGTTAATCCTAAAGCAGCCCCATTGGATTCAGAACTTACTTAAAAGTTAATGTTCTACTCTCAAGTTATGACTTCTTTATGGTAGAGCCAGTAGTCACTAATTCCTACCCTTAAAATCGTCACATTGCTCAGTAGTGCCAAATGCTGAAACTTCAGTTAAATACTTGAAGCATTTGAACCCATCTCTGAAGCTGTTTTTGAAAAAGGTCTTAGTCCACATAATGGTTATATTCCACCTCAGTGTAAAGAAGGCATGGCAGTAGATAAGACATGGTTACTAGTCAAATCTGTTGGTTAAAAAAAGAAAAAGGGAAAAAATCCAGCTTTTACACCTATGTATATATATATATATATATATATATATATATATATTTTTTTTTTTTTTTTTAAGCAATGACTTTTCCAGCAACTTTGCAATTTCATGCTTCAGATACTGTATAGAGACAACATGGACAACACCACCTCTCTGACATTATATCAGGTCTTGGGAATAAAGATGGCTTAGAGGTGGTCCTCCTAGAGAGGATTTCATGTCTAGGTGCAAATGGAACCTATATAACATCTTGAGGGCACTCTACTCTTTAAGGTCTAGATAAGATTGACATCAACCCCTATCCACATCTTGTATAAAGCTCAATTCCTTTTATCATGTTATTATAAATTCCCAAGGAATTATGTTTTACAATCACCTCTGGCTCTGACTTTATATTTTATTTTTGGATTTTTATTGTTCAGTCTTTACCCTTTGTAATTTCCTTCTTTCTTTGATTTAGCCTCTTCCAAATCTATTGCAAAGCTATCAAGACCTTAGTGAGGTCTGTGGGTGACCAGGGAGAGGTTAATAAGCATATGAGATAGCAAACAAATTAAATTAGAATTTTTGGCTTCCTGTTGAGTCCTTTGAGGAATCCTGCCATTTTATAGTGAACCTGCAACTCAGGCCTCTTTCCATTAGCCAGCTTCCTTGCTGTCCCTTGTATCTTCTTACTCCTTCCTGCTTATATTCCATCCTATCAGATCCTTGCAAAATATATCTGGAATTTGACTTGTCTAAGGTACAGTCATCTCCCTCTTAACTTTTTGCAATAGCTGTGTAACTGCCCCCCCCCAACCTGTTCAAAATACAACACTCAGAATATAAGCCTTTTAAACCGTAAAGTACATCACATCATTCCTCACAACTCTTCAGTTTTTCTTTTTAATCTCATTTGGTTAAATTCCAAGTCTTCCCAAGGCTTTTAAGAGAATTACTCTGATTTCATGTCTACTGTTTTCACGCTAGTGGATTGATTTTCATTTTTCCTTGAATATATACAGCACACTCCTGTCTCAAAGCCTTGACTTGTCATCCCTTCCAGGAATGCTCTTTACTCTGTTATCCCATTTTATACAGGTCTCTATTCTAATGTCTTTTTTTTCTTTTTTCAGTTAGGACATTTCCTCACCTCCTTTTTAATCTTAGTTTTCATTAAAACACTTACTATTATCTAATACATAACACAGTCATGTAACATTTTGTTCAACAACTGACTATAAAAATATACTTGTATATATACATATCTCTCTCTATATATATATAATAGTTGGCCAAATAGGCTATACCATATAACCCAGGTGTGTAGTAGGCTATACCATCTAGGTTTGTGTAATTACACTCTGTGATGTTCACACATTGTTGAAATCACCTAAGGATGCATTTCTTAGAACATATCCCTGTAGTTAAGCAATGCATCAATGCAGAAATCTATATAAAGTGTGGTTTGCATTGAAGATTGCACAATGTCAGGCAATTAACCCTCCCCCAGATCTATTTTAATATTTTGAGAAATTCCATTCTGTTAAATGTGCTTTAAAAAAAAACAAAAACACATCACTGCAGAGTACTTGTTTCCTTGTCCTCTTCTCTCTAGATCTCTACTGTGGCATGCATCAGACTCAACTGAAGTTCTTGTCAAAGCTGTATTGTGCCTCACACCCAAGAGTTTCTCATTCAATGATCTGGGCTGAGGCTAGAGAATTTGCATTTTTAAGTTTCCAGTGACACTGATGTGCTGGTCCATGAAACAATTTGACAACCAATACATTAGAACTACTTTCTCCAATACAGTCCCCTATCCAATACTCAGTTTACTCACCACATGTGGCTATTTAAGTTGAATTGATATGAAATGAAAGATTTCGTTCTTAGTCCACTAGCTCAATATATTTTAAAGTGCTTACCACTTTTATGTGGTAAGTGGTCACTCTATTGGGCATCACAGATAAAGAAAATTTTCGTCATTATAGAAATTTCATTGAACACTGTTTTAGAATATACACTACATGAAGATGAATTTTTTCTCCATTCCTCCCCCCTCCCCTCTGCCCCAGTTCTATATATCCTCATATCTGTTTTCTGTTCCACTTAGAGCTTACTCTAGTGTAAGGAATGGAATAAAGTAGACACAAAATTTTTATTTTTCAATAGATGGTTTAGTTTTTCCAATGTCAGTTGTTGAAAATTCAGTTCTTTCCCCCCAAATTTCAAGTACCATTATCCTGTGCAGTATTAAATTCCTGTCTATATTTCTGTCTGTTACAACTTTCTGGTCTGTTACATTAATTTTTTTCTGGGAATAGGAATATTTTCAAGACAAGTTTGGCTTCTGATATTATTGAATAGGAATTGAACCTGTAATATAGAATGAGAGAAAAAAGTCATAAAGAAGTTTCATGATTTTAGTTGCCTTTCAAAGAGGCATTTTTATTAGAAAATATTTAGGGAGTATTGAGTTTATAATAGGTCCTCATATAAATAGCTCTATTCAGCCTGCAACCTTTTGCCATGAAACTTGTACAGTGTGCAGACATTTTATATGACCAAGTTGACTGTGGGAAGAGGCCATTATTATAACCATGGCCCGTTATCGATCCCATTTATTAGAAAATTATTATATTACAGATAGAAGTACAACAATTCAATAAGGCATACTAGAAGGGTTACATAAGTGAGTGTATGTTAAAAGTGTTACATTTTTCTTACTTTCTAAAAGTGGAAATGTCTTTTCCTTTCATATGTATATATTTATACAGGTGATGAAAAATGGCTCAAAAATAGGGATTAACAAAACAAGACTACGCTCATAACTATTTTTTCTTATAAACTTGTATATTTATGGCAGAGATTCTAAAGAACTGTATATTTAAGAAATAAAAGATGTTTGAAGTATAAGCTTTGCTATTTTTACGTTTATTACTAGGCACACTTATGTATCTAGAGAAAGAAATACAACTTTAACATACTGCCATTTATTCAGAGACAACAATGGATAGTCATCCATTTGTTTGGCAGTAAAAATTCTCTCTTCTTCCAGTGTAATGATATTTACAATTACTGCATTTTCCTGGGCATTATTACCTAACCCTTTTTATTGTCAGAGAAAGATGTTTTGATTTCCAAATCTAGAACTGATATATAACATCAAATTGCTCTCAAAAGTATTCTGTTATCCAAAAAAATGGCAATACCATTATATTTATCTCCCTCGGGATGAAATTTAATATGTACTATCTGAAGACAAAATTTGGGCAACTGCAGACAAGTTTATGTAGGATCAAACTATGTAATTCAAAAGAAAGACATAAAGCTTCCAAATACTGTTGTGCAAATATCTAATAAAAACATAAGGAGATACTTTGAGGACTGAAACAGAGAACATTTTTTACTTAGAGTCTTTTATTTTTGTTGATCTACCTATTAGGGCTACTTGTAGGTGGAGGAGGAGAGGAAAGTGAAGGTAACATTATGAAACATGCTTTTTTATCCCAAAGATAGCGAACTAGCCTAAGAATAAGCAACAACCATAGAAGGTAAAAGGGAGGCAAGGACTGAACACAGGGAATAGTTTGAGAAATCTATAGAAAGTGTGGTTTGCATTGAAGATTGCACAATGTCAGGCAATTAACCCTCCCCCAGATCTATTTTTAATATTTTGAGAAATTCCATTCTGTTAAGTGTCCTTTTAAAAAAAAAAAAACATGTTCATGATTGTTATGATTTATGCAGCATGGCAGCATGATCTTTTTGTTATTCTCTGAATTATAACCTTATATTTTACTTAAAATTAATATGAGTGGTGGAAAAATTACCATTTGGTTACTTATGAGCTCAATCTTCATAATCTTTTTCTTGCAGTTACATTTGCAGTATTTGCTCTCACAAATACTAGTTTGTAGACTTATGTTGTCTATTGAAGACAACACCCTAAAAAATGCTTAAATAACTTTAATAGTTTATGAAAATGTTTTATGGGTCTGTATGATCGGCATTACTCTTGTTCTACAGTAAACCTATGATGGACTTGTTGATATTCCTCTGTGCACAATATCATTTAAATCCATCGAGTTACACAATTGATCTACTGTCAGCTGAGAAGAATATCATCAAATTTAAGCCAAACACACCAATAGGAATGTTAGAGGTGGAAAAAGTAATTTTAAAGCCAAAAATTTTGGATAGGAAAAAGCCGACACCTATCATACCAGAGGTAAGAATTTACTACAGATTTTAGTCATTATCTGCAGATCATTTTAAATGTAATAAAAATTAGTTGCCCATGTTATAATTGATATAAACATCGCTATTTTGTTTTCCTAGACCACTTTGTTTAGGGTTCAGTTGTTATTATTCCTTGAGTTAATTATGATTGGGGGAATACTTTAAATTTTGGATATTAAGTTTTGAGGATCTACACACTGTAGATATCACTTAAAATGGTCATATGTTTCTTTCCAACTTCCTTTACATACAGGATTTAATTCAATTACAATAATATGAGGTAATTGAAGTAACACAATTTTGAATTTGTAGTATAGGTATCCAAATAAGGAATGTTTTCATATTTTTGACTAATAAGTCAAAATAGCCAAAGTAGTAGTAGTAACAACAAAGTAATGATAGGTAATCAAAATAGCTAATGTTAACTTATTGGTAATTTACCATATTTGAGCACCTGTTTTTATATGGATTGTATTGTCATGTTCTAATTGAGAAGCACAAAATACCCCCTTTTTTTCCATTGGGACAACTGAAAAACCACTAAAAAGATAAATATACCCCAAGCAAAGGATAGAATCAAAAATGTATAATACTGTTATTATATGTTTGCTAATTTTAAACTAAACACTTAATGGAACAAATGGAACAAAACTAAGGCTTACATAATACGATATATGAGATTTTTGTTCCTTTTTCATTTAAAACCTCTTAAATATTTAAACTCTTTACTATGTAAAGAATTCTGAATTTAACCCAGATTATTTAAGAAGCAAATTGTTTCTTAGAATCTGCTTTGGATTTAGGAAGCAATATTAATCATAGTATTTTCAAAATAGAAAAATTATATTTATTGTATGAAATACAGCTATAGATTGTTATAATTTAGACATCTTTGTATAATGTTTGTTGCAGTAAATTATGGTACAAATATGACTTTAATTCTATGTTGCAGAAGACTGTGAGAGTAGTGATCAATTTTAAGAAAACACAGAAGGCGATAGTGAGAGTTAGCCCACATGCATCGCTTCAAGAACTTGCCCCTACTATATGCAGCAAATGTGAGTTTGATCCATTACATACACTGTTATTGAAGGATTATCAATCTCAAGAGCCCCTCGATTTGACAAAATCTCTTAATGATCTGGGACTAAGAGAACTGTATGCCATGGATGTCAGCAGAGGTAAGACCTTTCACTCTATTCATTTGATAGGATGTATATATTTGTATGTATGTATAGTGTGTTTATAGGTATCCTCAAATTCATAATGCAAGTCAATAATAGATCCTAGTGATAGAAGTAAATATATGTTTTGGAAATAAGGAAACTAAATGTAATAAAATTTAAATTGGAGTGAAATTATTAAAATTGGAATGAAAACCTCCTTCTCTTAGTTGTCATCCACAGTTCACACTTTTCCATCTACCTATGAATATCTCTTGGTGAAATTTAATTTAATTCTTTGAGGCTTTGAGATTTAGACAGAAAATCAAAATTTACACACCAGTTCATTGTTGTTACCAAGTATGACTCATTATGGTTTTATCTGAGTCTTAGTTATCATTTGAGTGTCTTGCCATATTTTCTAAATTCAACACACAGGATCAAATGATTTATAAAATTCCAAAATAATTTAGACTAATTCCAAAAAGAGTATAAATAGAAATAACTCACAGCCTTAATCTATAGAAATAATTTAATACTTAAAATAAAATTTTGAGATCTTAGCATTTATATGATGTGTAAAAAGGAAATGTGAGCTTATTTATTCAACACGTCATTTGTTTTACTAGGAGAAACAGAAGTTTAGTGAGGAGACAATTATTTAAACACTTTTGCATAGAGAACTTCAAATTCAATTCTGAGATTGTAGCTATTTGTAATCTATAGACTACTTTTTCAGTTCAGTGATGTATTATACTTGAGCAAACATCATCTTTACAGTCAATTTACCCTCTTTTACCCCTCCTTCTGTAGCCACTTCTGTTACTGCATTCCATAAGTCATCTTTACAAGGTAAGCTATTGAATCAGTAAAAACAAATTTTAACATGAAATATAATTGAAATTATAACATTAAATATTAGAAAAGTTATAACAAAAATATAAAAATTATAACATGAAATATAACATGGAAACTGTTCAGTAAAATGAAAATAAGCTACTAGGTTTACCCATTTTCTTAACATTACTAATATTTACATTATATGAGAGATTTTATCTTAAAGAATCTTTGATTTTTATTTCCTAAAAATAACTTGTAAGCCTCCCCTTAATTTCTGAATTTAATAAAATAACTATAATTCAAAAGCTTGAAAAACTATATAATTCTTAAGAATGTGAGAAATACATTGATGACTCTCAGTAAGAAAATGATTTTGCTAAAATTTTTATTGGTTTCAATGCTAATAGTTTGGTGGCACCTTGAAAGAATCTTAGCTATTTCTGTTGAGCAGTTATTCAGAATAATCAATCAATTTTGTAGTTTTAAATGATTTGTGACTCTTGTAATAACATGGAAAATTCTTAGCTAAAATGTGCTTTTAAACATTTAAGTGTGTTTAATACACCATGTAAAAAACTTTATAAAATATTCCTTACATAAAAGTTTTAATAGTGGTTACCTTTGGGTGATAGGGCTGTAATTAACTTTTTAATCCTCCTTATAGTATTTTATAATGGGAGTATATTATTTTTAAAAAGAAAAATTTTATTAGGAATTGGCCAATAAATGTCTGAGATTTTTTTCCCCCTTATAAAAATGATAGGCTAAGATAATTGATTACTGTATTAATTACCACCCTATTAAAAAACACCTGATAAACTGTATACATTGCATGTTATTGAAATCTTTCTTTGCCACTTCTGATTTTCTCATAGCATGAATCTCTCAATTCCAGGATTTAAGCTCACTTGAGTAATAGTATGATTATTTATTATCACTGGCTGTCATAAAGACTAGCCTAATCAAAGGAGTTGAGAATTCCTGTGATCTTTAAGTGTATACTGCTAACAATCAGAAGAGATGTATTTTAATTCTGACACTACATTGACTATCAAGCTAATTTGGTACATTGAGAGAGCAAATAACTTTAAATGTCTAGATGCCACCTTCCACTTCTATAATAATAAAGAGATTGGAAAATTGGAGAAGGATAGGCCTCCCAATATGTCCAAAAAGACTGATGCCAATTGAGACCGGGAAAGCTCAAGAGAAACTTTTACTACTGCCTTAAACTACTTAGCAAAATGAAAACTGCTTTTGCCCAGATTTAGAGTTTTCCCAGAATAATCTTTCTGTAAGAAACCGCTCTACCTAACTCTATAATAAACATATATTGATAATTGCAGAGCATCTATCCCTTTTATCATAGGAGTCTGCCTTCTCTCATAGAGAAGCTACAGGCCCCTATCCCATCCCTTAGTTCAAAATACATACCCTTATTTTGCCCCATTTACTTTAGAATTTACATCTCTGTAGAGACTTCATATGCATGTAATTATATTTGTCCTTTTCTCCTAATAATCTGTTAATTTGAGTGCTTACATAGCCCAAGAACACAGAGGGGTAGAAGGAAATTTCCCCTCTGCTTCTGCAGTGTCTTTTTGGTTCTTTCCAGGAACATATTTTGTTACTTGTACTTGACATTTGCTCCTCATTTTGTTACTCTCTCAAATTACATAACTCAAAGCAAATTCCATAATTTTGTTGGTCTTATTTTGAAGGTGTTAAATCTGTTTACTTCTATTAACTCTTCTAGTCAAAAAAGGATATGAATTATTAAGAGTATTAAATGTTGTTAACATAACCTGAAGAGACTGGGACAGGACAATTAAGAAAGCTCCTTTACAGAGTCAGAAATTACTAAATCAATTCAAATTGCCAAGGGCTTCCGCCTCCCTATTTTGTCTATTACCAGAAGGCTTAAAACTTTTAATGTAATTATTTGTTTTATGTATAACTCATATGCATATGATTTCTCTTCTAGAAACAGAAAGCTATAACACCTGAGTTGCTTTCTGAGTAAACTTAAGTCCTTGTTTGTCCTAGTATTTAACTCTGACATGCAGGTTTAAAAGACCTAAAGGTTTAAAAGAACACTTAGGCAATTAACTAGTGTGGAAGATGACTGGATACCTGGAAATTGCTCTACCAACAATAGCAAGATAAAATACTCTAATATATTTCACTAAACCACCATATTAATTTTTTGTCTATTTTCCATCAAACTTTAATTATAAATCTACATTTGGTGAATTCTATCAGAAAATGAAATATTATTTCTAAAAAACTGAAAAAAAATCGAAGGTATTATAAATCATTTTATATTATAAATAAATATTAGTTGAATTTCTATCATTTCAGTCTGTGTGTTTTGTTGCAAGTTATTCAAACTCTTTGGTCACTGAGGTCCTCAGATATGTAAAGAGGTGATTCTCTGTTTCTTTACATTCCCAATTTTAGAAGAAGAATTCAGAATGATAGCTTGTGATACCTATCTCACCAGATTGCTCTAAGAAATAATTAGGAATAAGAGAAAAATTAAATCTAAAATTCTATCCACATGTTTATTACTGTTTATTGTTAACATTGTTAATAAACTCATTGTATAGAAAGTATAATGCTTGATAGGTAAGGAATCAAATTTGTAAAGTTTTTTTTTCGAAATATAGTTCTTTAATTTGTTTTGAGGTATATCGCATTAAAATATTTATTGATGTCTAAACATTTCCTCTTAAAAAAGACTATATATTTACCCAAAGTAAGGGCTATATATTTAAAATTTAAATGTGTTTAAAACTACTGTTTACTCCTGAGTTCTGTTTTAGCTATTACCCACAAATTTTGATACATAGTACTTTGTTTCTAATGTCATTGAAGTTATATTATGGTTTATCATAAAACCTGTGTTTCTTAGTAGAAATATATTTTTAACATTTACATATCCCTACTTCTTGCCTCCTTATTTTTTTAATTGGAAATTTATTTATGGTAGAAACCAAGTATTAGTCAATTTTCCTTACTGCATCCTGTGGTACCACCTAACGTTGCGTTACCCTCCCTATTTCCTGTAAATTCATTGTTTCATCTAGAAACTCACTCAGGTTTGAGTGATATATTCGGCAGGATTACTTCATTGGTGGTATTGTGTACTCCATTAGCAGAATATAACATTATTTTAATGTTGGCCATCAATAATCATTGTTTTACCTTAAGTTAATTAGGAATTGAAAAGTGGCTGTAGTTCATTACAAAGAACCCTTTAATTGTTAAGATATTTCTAAAAAATAAAACTTCCCCATGTCAGCTATCTACCATGAAGAATTCATTCAGAAAAAGCAGGATGAGAATGTTCTTCATCAGTTTTTAAAAATAATATATTGATTCCTTAACATTACAGAAGTAAACAATGAGCATCTTTTTTTTTTTTCGGTGTCACTATGAATGTATAAAATTAAATAAATGTTTCAATTTATTAATTCTTATAACCAAATTTTCTTGACTGTTGCCAGTAGAAGCTATAGCAGATTGGGTCCTTAATCCTTTCAAAACAACTCTAATAGGCTTTGATAGTTTTAGCTTTGCTTTGACCAGGCTCATATTGTACATTCCTTGATAACAACAAAGAATCAACCATTCTTAAGTAGTCATGGGTCCTTTTATAGGATCATAGTATTCAGAGACAATCTGGACCAGAGTGACACAGCATAAAATAACTTGTCACTGTTTGGAGGCACTTTCAGTTGACCGTAGCAAATAATTTTTAGAAAATGAAATATTATATATCCGGCCTTGAGGTTTGACATTTTCAAAGCTGATTAAAATGTGGTTTCTCAGTTTTGACACTACTGACATTTGGGTCTGGATATCTCTTTGTTGTTGAGGGGCTGTCTTGTATTTTGTAATGTTTGGCAGCATCACTGCCCTCTACCCAGCAGAAGCCAGTCATCCATTCTCTCCACCCTGCCCTAGTCGTGCAAACCAAACATAGTCTTCAGACATTGTCAAATGTCCTCTGTGGGGTGGGGGAAATGTTACCCCCAGTTGAGAACCAACAGATTAAAACTATAATGTTTGTGAAACATTAAACAAAGTAAAAGGTAACTATGATGAATCATGTTTTGGAGAATAAAATATTTCATCATAATTTATGTCTGAGACAAAAAAATAATTCAATATAAGCAAAGGGACAAACTGTGTGGTAGTAGCTTCATATCTTATTTAATTCAATGTGTTTTTTTTAATTCTGAAATGTTGGTAATTGTGTGTAAAAAACAGACTCTGACTCACAAGGAATTGTGTTTATATCCTAGCTGTCATTTCCTGATTTTTGACCCTAAGTATGTATCTAAAATTAGGTTCTTCTGCTGTGAAATAGGAACAATAATATTGTTTGCTTGCTGCTTTGACAAATAAAATATAAAATGTCTAGCAGAGTTCATGGTTTATATTAGACTATACTTAGTAGCTTTTATCATTAAATAAAATGTTAAAGAGAAAATAGAAGAATTTGCAAGTGAACATACCATTCCTTGTACAAAAGAAAGGCATTTTTCTCCTATTTTTAGAGTCCTGCCAAATATCACAGAACCTAGATATTATGAAGGAGAAAGAAAATAAAGGATTTTTCAGCTTTTTTCAACGCAGTAAGAAAAAGCGAGAGCAAGTAAGTATTTCTTATGTAGCATTTTATGATTACACCTTCTAATATTTTGTTTAAAGGCAGGTGCTTTTTATCTTGAGATTACCTATGGATTTTACCTTTTCGTTCTTTCTTAGACTGCAAGTGCCCCTGCAACCCCTCTAATAAATAAACATCGTCCAACTTTTACAAGGTCCAACACCATTTCCAAACCATATATTTCAAACACCCTGCCATCAGATGCTCCAAAGAAGAGGCGGGCTCCATTGCCTCCAATGTCAGGATCTCAGAGTGCCCCTCAGGACCTTGGTCACATTCAGGAGAGGTCAGCTTCTTGTGTAATGAAACCCCTGAGTGTGGATGAAACAGAAAAGGTATGTAATTTTTGTTTTATGTTATGCTTTTAGGATGGGGCAGAGAACCACTGTCCCTTTTCCTCCTACCTAACTTGTCTTTTTCCACATAGATCACTAATAAAGTTAGTAACTGCTACTAATGGTTAATAAGATGAATAACTAGTTACTAATAAGATTGATACTAGGAAGAGATTCTTTAAATATGTATAGTTCTGCAATTCAGTAAAGAATAAATGTATCATAATTTTCACATGTAAGCAAAAAAATCACCCATAAACTTTAAAGTCCTGGTTTACTAAGGTCTAACAAGAGTCTCTTGTTTGATATATATATGAGGAATAGAAGTATTTATGTTTGAAAAATGCATTTAAAATTTTTTCACATTACAATTTTTGCATTGTATTCATAGGTTTTAACTTGACCTGATTCTAGAATTCTTGTGTGTGGTCGTGAATAGTGCAGTTCTGCTCTCTGCCTAATAAGTAGATGTTTTACAGTTTAAAAAAAAAAAGTATTTTTATGTAGAGAATATATTGCAATTACTTTTATATACTCATTGTCATAGTGTTATCTAGGGTTACCTTCCCCCAAACTTTATCACTATTGTTCCCCTTTTAAGTCCACATTTTCCCAAAGAATGCTATTTTGTAGAAATCCATTTGTTAACTACTTTTCATTCATATCGAATCTGTGTATTCCTCACTCTATTCATTTGGACTTTAAAGAAAGTTTTAAGTGAATGTAGTTGAACATAAGACCATATATTTTGTTGCTTTTATCAGGCTAATTTTTTGCATAATCCTCCTGCCTTTTCATACTTTTTTGAGATTGGTTTGGTTAATGTTGGTCCTTTGTATTTACAAACTTACTGTAACGATCAATGTATTGATTTCTGTAAAAAGTGCTGGTAGTATTTTTCTTAGATTCGTGTTCAAATTCTATATCTTGGAAGCTTAGTAAATTCAAGGCTCAAGAAGTGAATTCTTCCTAGCCAACTAATAAACATGTTTGTGCTTCCGTAACTTTAACCATAGTTTTTCATTGCACTTTATAAATGTGTCTTTAGAAGGTAAATAGAAACTCAGGTCAGAAATTAACAAAAAATATTTAAAGTCAATAACATAGGGAACTACCTAGTGAGCTGATCTTCTTGTTTCTATTTCGATTTTCTTGTCTAATACTTGTAGAATAAAATATCATCTTCCAAATCAGGAGAACATTTGTTTTCCAATGACAGAATTACGCACTGACAAATCTTGTAAAGCCTGGCCATGAGAAGAGCATCAGGTTGCCAGCTCCTGCTGGGTTCTAAGATAGAGGCAAACTGAAATTGCAATAATAATAATAACAATGCATAATGTTATTATTGTTATAATAATAACAATGCATAATGCAATGAATAATAACAATGCATCTATGGTACCCAAATTAATATGCTATGTTGTCACCAAAGTAACAATATGTTATATCTAAATGATTTTCTACTGAAGGAGTTCACAGTGCCCGAGAATAGGGTTGATTTTTTTCCCCAGACATCAGGACACTAAGATACTGCTTGTTAGTTGAGTAAATTGTCAAAGAATAGGTGATATTTGGATTCAATCATATGATATGAGTGAGTTGCATTAGTCAGGCCAGGGGAACCCTGCTGAAAGATGATACAGACTTTGGTATACGTGGGCATGAGCAAGAAACAAAAATTAAAACTCACGGAGTTAAACAGGGGCCAAGTCAGAGACCCCAAAGACTTCATCTTGTGGCTGTAACCCCTTTACATTTCTTCTTACAGAGTCATGAACGAGTAGCATTTTTGGAATTGTTTTGTATTTCTAATTTTATATTTCTACTGTATAAGACTATAAATTACTATACTCTTGAGTAGCTACCAAAGTCTTTTTCTTCATATAGAAATGGATAATATCTGCTGGTCGCAAGTCCTTGTTTGTTTCAGCTGTCCTCAATGTATTACAGTAAACACCCTTTGTGCATGGAATCTGGAAAAGGTCTGCATTGTCTTTCTAATAGTCTGATTCCTAAAATTCTAGACCGTGCTACCACTGACCTCACTGAAAGCTGTTTCCTTTGATTCTCATCCTCTGCTCTGACCATTTGATGCCCCCATGTTAAGTAACCTTTTTTTTTTTTCCCAGTATGTTGCCTTTGGCAAACTAGACATCTTTATACAATTTTCTAATTACTTTTTCTTTTGATCTGGACATCTGGTTAGTTCTTTGATGTATTGCTCAGTAGGACCGAGAATTATTTGTTTTCTTCTAGAGAAGCTGAAGAAACTTTTTTTATTTATTCATTGCACGAATTCTTAATGATTGAGCTGTGATTTTGCATGTTGTGTCTGTGTATATGTTTGTGCATACAAGTGCCTGATCATGTGAATTCATGCCTGCCTAGCATCTCAGTACTTATTTCCTTCACTTCTTGGCCTTATTTGATGTGATAGATCATCTCTGGGTCTTGATTTTTCTTCCTTTGTTGGTCCAGATGTTCTTGTATCTCACCTCTTTTCTGTTTTCTTTCTTGCCATCACTTCCTTTACCCATTTTCTAAATTTGGATGTTACCAAATCCATGATCTTAGCTTATAGTTACTGTATTCAGTGAGAAAAACCATCCATTTTTTTGTTGAGTTCTCAACTGTAGTGGTTTGAATGGTTTGAGTTAGTGGTATGAATGATCCGCAAAAGGTATTTTGAAGTCCTCATCCCACTATCTTTGAATGTGATCTTATCAAGAGCTAGATATTTTGCAGATGGGTTTTATATATAAACTAAAACTTGTGTGTTTTACATTATGCATATAAATAATTTGACACCTGAATTGAAATTGTTTATGTAGCCAAATGCAAATGTTCAAGAAATACAGCAAAATATATAAATTTATGGTGAATTTTCCTAATTTTACTGTTTGCTTGTTTTAAATTTAAAATCAAATAACACTTAGACATTTTATATATATTTTAACAATTGTTTAAAAGGCACTTTTTAATGATTGAAAGGCTGGGAAAAACAACTGGAAAAAAAGGCAACAAAATCGTTTTTCAGTCCAAGAAGTATTTAGGGTTCATTCTTAACCTGCAATTTCTGTTGTTTAGGTGCAAAATAAACCACAAGGGTGCGCTGTTTAACAGAACTACAGTATTCTGGTTTTACTTTTTTTTTTCTCAAAGTATCCTTTAATTAAAAAAAAGAAAATATTGGAAATAGTTATATAATATTAGAAATAGCAAATCTTATCTTTGGTGGGTAAAGTGACAGAAAAATTAGAACAGGAGAGAAAAATAATGCATGACAGGGTGATTTATAATTACAACAGTTGTATTTATTTTGAGCTTTTATTTTATTTTAGTGTTCTTCTGAGTCATCACAGGTATTTATATTTCCCTTGAATTATTTTACTGATAAGTCAATGTATCTGCAACTTGGAAAAAATTGTCAACCATATTTATTTTAT